>NC_133666.1:30562914-30883761 GCF_037893015.1 Macrotis lagotis
TTTCTGAGTATATTTCAAATTAATATTAATTTCCTCTCAAATCATTATCTGAACACAGAGGGGTTTTCCCCCCTTTCCTATTTTAAACAATTAGTGGCTTGGGGTGTGTGAAATAGACATTTGCAGCAATTTAAAATCTCTTCAATGATCCTACCTTTCCTATTCCTCTAGTGGGTGATGGTGCTGGAGAAACTGGGACGAAGTCAATTCTCTTAGGAGAGGATGATTTCTCTGACTTGTCAAAGTCATTATCACTCTGTAAATAAAATATGTCATCTGCTTATAACAACACAGAACATCCCTTCTCCAGAAATAAGCCCCAAAGTATTATATTTACTCTCATAACTATCACACCTAGATTTTTAGAACACACAAATGTGCAGATCAACAAAAGGTCTCTTGTGTTTATTTAAACCTGTTTGAAAAGGAGATAAGAACTGCTATAATTTTAGAAGTGTAAGTAAGGCATATAAAAGTTAAATGGACAAATAAAGAGGGCCAATGAATAAGTTATTTTTTTAAAAGCTACCTTTCAAAGCAATTTGCAAAAAAAAAAAATTACCAAGCTCAAGCTTTCTTCCCAGGAATGACTTATCTGCATTGCTGTCTGTACTTCCCTGAAAAACAAAAAGCTCTGATCAGTAACTTGGGACAGCACAAGACTGGGTTAAGTCCCCATTCTCAGGAACCACTCACCTTTCATGGGCAGCTTCTCTGTTCATCAAGTCTACTCCTTCTTCCTAGAAAGAGAATATGTACTCAGAGCTTGAAGACAAGTCACAAAATTCTCCATAAGTGGGGTTTTTCCCTACCTTGGTTTTTAAGCAACTGATCTTAAAAATTAAAAGTACATATGGCAAAGCTAGCATTTCAAAACTGCCACTTACACATTTTATCTACATACACTGAGAGATAACTTAGGCTTGATCTGGCAATATAACCCTAACTACCCCTAACTAGTGTTCTAAAATCATATAATCTATATAATTATTAAAAAGAATTTCATAGATTCTGAGGGAAATCTGGCTCCAACTACAAGAAGATAAGCATTCTTAATTCTAAATGGAGAAGGTACAAAAAATTGTTAAAAAAAAAAGAGTGAGGTGGACCTTTTAATGTCAAAAACTTCGAAATGAAAATAAAAACATTATTTATGAAAAATTTAGATCTATGGAAGAAAACATTTACCCTTTTGATTTGATGAAGTCTGCTACTAGGAATACGAATAGGAGAAGATGACAGCAACTGGGAAAACAAACAAAAGAAAACATTCACTGTTTTCTGAATTAAAACAGCCAGCTTTCAATATTACTGTGTACAATGTATTCTTATATTCATGTATATATGTTTAAAAATCCAGACATCTCAGAAATTTAGCTCTTTAAATCACTGAACATTAATGGACATAGAGGTAATACATTTGGTCTCTGGAAAGTACACCAGGTGCTGGACCTCAAAGCACCATCTGTCAATAAACGTTGACTTTACCACTTTTCCCAAATGTATTCAGACCAGTGTAAATGATGTAAAAAAAATTCCAGTCTTGGAAATAGCCACTTCCTAACTGGCCCAGAATAAGCACCTTTTTAAACAGGATAAATAGAAAAGACTGATCTTATTCATTTTAGTTC
This sequence comes from Macrotis lagotis, assembly GCF_037893015.1. Taxonomy (NCBI): domain Eukaryota; kingdom Metazoa; phylum Chordata; class Mammalia; order Peramelemorphia; family Peramelidae; genus Macrotis; species Macrotis lagotis. Next base: position 30,564,546 of record NC_133666.1, read on the forward strand.
CAATATACATTAAAGCTAGAGGGACAGGCTAATAAGTTAGTCTAGTCTGGTGGTTTCTGAATGTAAAAAAAAAAGCCATGCAATCCTAACAGTCTTTAAAGAAATACTTAGATTCTACATCAAGCAGACACTGCTTATACAATCTGTATCTAGCCTACAATGTGACCCTCACTGTGGTTCCAACTCTGTGAGGGTAAGCGTCAGATCAGTTACAGATCTGCATTGATCAAAAAATTTCTTCATGGGGAGTGGCCTGTGCTGATGAAGTAACAGTCTGATCTCAGCAAAATTTAAACTAGTAAGAAAAGTCAGAATGTAGTCCAAATGCTTCACTCAAACATTTATCTTATACAGGGAATATCTTCTACAGTTGTCCCTCTTCTGAAGTTTTACATTCCAATTATGGAGGAAGACACCTCTTTACCAAACAGGTTTCACTTTTTTAAAAAAACAAATTTAACCTTTTTTTTTTTTTTAAATTAAGTACAATAGAAAGAGTACTCATTTGGGAGTTGAATGACCTGAATTTAAATTCTAGCTCTGCAAATTATTATCAGTTACTACTGGAAGGACCATAAAATATCTTCTTTGTAATTTAAAATAAGGGTTTGGACTAGATAACTAAATTCCCTTCCTTCCAGCTGCAGATCCCATGTCCCCTGTAATCCAAACCATTTCCCAGTGACTCCTACCTGCAAGGCAGTGGCCAAAGTGATAGAAATATAAACTCAAAACTAAAACAGTCCCTAACTTTGAGCTGGCATTTAATAGAAGTTTACATCACGTAAAGAGAAGCACATATGATATTCAAAAAGGAGATAACATCAACATTTAATGCAAGGGGGTACAACCTTTAATGACTATAATCGTCATCAATCAATATTAAATTCTATATGTGGGGGGCAGCTAGGTGGTGCAGTGGACAGAGCACTGACCCAGGAGTCAGGAGGACCCAAGTTCAAATTCAGCCTCAGACACTTAACAATGACCAAACTGTGTGACCTTGGGCAAGTCACGTAACCCCATTGCCTTTCAAAAACAATAAAAAATTCTGTATGTGGTCCTTGACAAGTTTTGGTTGGGTGATGTGGCCCAGAAGAGCTAAAAGGTTGGATACCTCTGCTTTAGAGGATAAGAAAAGGTTTCTTACAGAAGATGGCACAGGAGCCAAACCTTGAAAGAAGCCAGATATTCCATGAGGAATGGATATAGAGATATACCAAGAGGTAGAGGCAAGGAGAAAAAATTCCAGGAATGGGAAATAGCCTCTGTCAAGGTTGAGATAGAATATTCATGTCAGGGAATAATTGAGGTCAGTGGTTTGGTTAAAATATAGAGGACACAAAGGGGAATAATCTACAATAAAACTGCAGAGGTGGTCTAGAGCCTGAGTACAAGGGGCTTTAAATGCTAATTTGAGGAATCTCTATTTTTCTCCAAATGAAGATCCTCGAGCAAAATTGAAGCATGAGTTTATGTTTAGCAAGATTGTTTTGGCAACTATGAGCAATGGAGAGGAGAATGACTTGAAGCAGAAACCAATTAGCTATTCAATCATTCAACATGTATTTATTAAGCAACTAACATATGCCAGCCATTTCTAGAGATACCAAGAAAAAATAATCAAATCATTCATGCCCTTACAGAACTGACGTTCTATTCCAGAAAAAATATGACCACATAAAAGTATATATGAAATACAGAGATGCAAGAAAGTTGGTTGGGGAGGGAGGCACTAGTACAATTGGTAGAATCAGTAAAGGTTTTACATAAAAGGGGAGGCTTGAGCTGAGCTTTGAATGAAATTATGGATTCTAAGAGGGAAAAGCAAGGAAGAACTAAATTACAGATATAGAAGATACCCAGAAATGGTACAGAAGAAGCAGCTAATTGAGAAGTGTCTTGTATGAAGAATAGTGGGAAAAGTAAATCTGATTAGACCAAAGAATGTATGAGGGAGGGTAATATGTAATCAATGATGGCTTGGAGGGGCCTCAAATGTCAAATGAAAGAGTTTGGGTTTTGACCCTAGAAGTGATAGAATTCATTAGAATTTATGGAATGGGATGATCAGCCCTGGGCTTAAGAAAAATGACTAGCAGCTATATGGAAGCCAAATTGAGTTCTTGCCTCTTCGAGACACTCCCTTTCTAATGGAGGAGAAAACATAAACATATATTGGTACAGAGAAGAGATATACACAGAGTAGGTGGGAAGTAGTCTTTTTTTATTTTATTTAATTTTTCCAATTACATGTTATGAAAGTTTTTCAACATTCATCCACTTGCATATTTATTTTCTTCTGCCCTCCTTTCCCACCCACTTCCCTCAGTGGCCAAACAGTCTAGTATATGTTGTACATGTACATTTGTGTTTAACATGTCTGCATATTAGTCATTTTGTGTATGTGGAATTAGGACTAAGGGAAAAGAAAGAAAACGATGGGATAGAAAGGAAAAATACAAAGAGAATTTTTTTTAAGTGAAAATAGTGTTCATTCATATTCTGTAGTTTTTTTGGATTTGGTTTTTTTTTTTTTTCATCTGGATGTAGATGGCATTGTCCATAACAGGTCTCCCAGGGTTTGTGAAAAGTAGTCTTAAAGGAGACAGCATTAACAATAGAAGGAACCAGAAAAAGCAAGTCAGGGAGGAGGGAGAGCATTTCTGGTATGGGGGACAAGCAGTGCAAAGGTATGGAAAGGGGAGATAATAAAAATAATAGCTAGCATTGACACAACTCTTCAAGGTTCACAAAATGCTTTACAAATATTATTTCATTTCATCCTCATAACTCTGGGAAGTAGGTGTTATTATTATAGGATGATGAAACTGAGGCAGACAGGTTTTTTTTTTTTAGCTTTTTTTTTTTTTTGCAGGGCAAATGGGGTTAAGTGGCTTGCCCAAGGCCACACAGCTAGGCAATCATTAAGTGTCTGAGACCAGATTTGAACCCAGGTACTCCTGACTCCAAGGCCTGTACTTTATCCACTAAACCACCTAGCCGCCCCTGAGGCAGACAGGTCAAGAGTCACATAGCTAGTTAAGTATCTGGGGTCAGATGAACTAAGGTCTTCCAGACACCGAGCTACTAATAGCATCAGGTATGATCCTGGCAGAAGGAATACAATGTAAAGAGTCTAGAAACATCAGAAGGGACTAGGATATAGAGAGCCTTAAATATCCTAAGACTTTTTATTTAATCCTGGAAGTAATGGGGAGTCACTGGGGTTTATAAAGTGGCAGGGGATTGAGGTTATGAGTGGCAGAAGGGATTTCATGAAATAGGCAGAGACTTGAGGTAGGAAGGCCTATTAAGAAGCCTTCAAAATAGTCCAAGTTAGAGGTGATGGGGATTGCTGATTAAATGGAGAGAAGAGGATCTATGAAATGTCTTGGAGGCAGAAAAGGCAGACTTTAGCAACTGATTAACAATATGGAGTGAGTAAGAATTTCAGGATGCCAATAAGGTTGTGATCCTTGGTGATGAAAAGGATTACAGTGCCCTGATCAGTGAGTAAAAAACAGATTTAGGAGAAATAAGACATGAGAGATGGCAAGAGAGGATTCTGAGATTTACTGAATATGGAATTGGAACACAAGCTCAAAGGATATGACCATTCCTAGGTGAAATTGATATGAACATCAATAACATTGAGATATTCCGTCAACTCCCCCCCACTGGTTCCCTTGTCTGAGTCCTGAGCTGTGTAAACCCCCTGAGAAGACTGTTGATATTAGATGACAAATCTGTAGGGACATAGTGAAAAACAAAATTCACAGTCCCTGCCTCTTGGAAGTCTGCAATCTATTTATAAAGCTAGGAGATGCATGATTACAAAGTAAGATAACGAAAATGCAATCAGCTCATTTTACAGATGAGAAAAGCAAATAGGGTTAAGTGACTTGCCCAAGGACACACAGCTAAGAAAGTATCTGAGGTCAAATTTCAACTCAGGTCCAACTCTCTACCCACTGCCCCATCTAGCTACCCTAGCATGCCCATGACATGAATGTATCCTAAACCTGTATGATTTCTATCCAAGCATGGGGGAATCTGTCATTGAAAATTTATTCAACACTTAGTTGTATGACCTTGGGCAAGTCACTTAATCCCATTGCTTTGTAAAAATTTAAAAAAAAAGGAAATTTATTCAAGATGTCAACCTAGACATTTTAGATATAGATATATGAACAAAGTTACTAGATAAATATGAGGAATGGAAAAATACACTGTAGTTACATAAAGCAATGAAAAGATCTGGATTATAGAAGCAGAACACTTATGGTCAATAGTAACAGCAAGGATAGGACCATTTTCACCATAGTGAAGCTACAAATTGCAGGAATTGAAAAGATTAATGAACTGAGTGAAATAGGTGTTCCAGGGGAATATCAATAGGAAAGCTTAAGTGTCCAAATAAGAGCAGGAAGTAGATAAGACAACTGCAAAAAAGTATGCTCAACTCCTTAAGAAAGGAGGGAGAAAACCTTAGGCGCATATAAGTAACCCGCCTAAGAATGGTGGTCCTATTGCCAGATCATGGGATGACAGATTTAGAGTTGGAATTAATCTAGTCTAGCCCCCTCATTTAACACAGGAGAAAACTAAGGCTCAGAAAGGTAAAGTGAATTGCCTCAATGGGAAACCAAGTGGCAGATCCAGGATGTAAACCCAGGTTCTCTGACTCCAAATCAACAACTACTTCCAAGGCAGCAATTGAGCTCCAAAAAGAGTTGCTGGGTAAGCTACATACCCAGGGACAAAAACAAAGTGATAAGTTTAACTGTACAGAACGATTGCAGGTGAACCCTTAAGTTATAAGTTATGATCCTAACTAAATTTTTCCTTGATCGATCAGTGAGTAAGCTAATAAATGATATAAAACAAGTTTTTAAAACAGTAGCTAATTAAGATAATTCTCCCAAAAAGGGGGATTTGCTGAAATGGAGTTTTTTCTTCATTTTACATGTTTTTATATCTTTGTTTTCTGTCCCTACTCCTCAAAAAGGCAAAATCTTCTGGGGTCAGATTCTAAAAGGGCTCTCTAAGGCAAAGGACAAAAATGTCAGGCAAACTAATATGGGACACTGCTTCAAGACAAGAAGATAAAGGGAAAGAAAATAAGCAATGATGCAATAAGAAACAAAAGAATAAAGCTTCTATGATCCTATGTTGAAAGCTCATTACAGGGGGTGGGGGGGGGGTGGCTAAGTGGTATAGTGGATAGAGCACCAGCCCTGGAGTCAGGAGTACCTGAGTTCAAATCCGGCCTCAGACATTTAACAATTACCTAGCTGTGTGGCCTTGGGCAAGCCACTTAACCCCATTTGCCTTGCAAAAAACTAAAAAAAGAAAAAAAAAGCTCATTACAGGGCAGAAGAAGAGTAACTGAATAGAAAAGGCTATAAATGTTAGCAAATTAATGGTCAAAAGAAAGTGAAAACAAAAATTCTCAGAAAGTAGATGGGAGATAGGCTAAGAAGAATTGGTATAAAAGCTGAATGGTCATCATATCAATTTTGAAAAAGGACAAGTATGTAGGACAGAAAGACAGGTAATATTAATAGGACATCATGAAGGAAGAAACTTTTAACCTAAGGCTTCAAACAGAAAATCAAATAACTGATCAATTTAGTGAAATTTTAGCAAAATGTACAGAAGTTATTTAAAAAATATATAAAGTCTGTCTTGAAGCTTACTTTATTAAGTAGAAAAATGTGAGAGTAATAGTTTAATATTTAAGGATTAGCCCTAAAAATAAAAATGCCAGGTATTTTACCAGAATGCTTTATAGTCTAGCTGGTCTGATACTACATATCTGTTAGTCTTGTTAACTAAAGGAAGGGAAGACAGTGAGGCTAAAGAAGGGACCATGGCACTGGAAGTGAAGGTTTTCTTGCTCAAAGAGGCAGAATATATTTCTAAATCAATGTGAGACTATAGAAGCTGAGGCTAAGTGAGCAGAGTGTTGGAGGGAATATCAACATAATTATTTCAATCCCCAAATAAAAGAGAGCACGGGTTTGATATGACTAAATGATGAAGTTCTGCAAAGGAAGAAAATAACCTGGACAGGCAGAGAAAAGAATGAGATAACATAGACACAATATGGGTTCATGGAGTTGGAGCTAAAAGAGATTTGGGGAACCATTCAGTCCAACTTCCTCTTTTTTTAAGAGAGGAAAAAATTGAGAACAAGGAAGGAACATGTATAAGGTCACAAAGATAATTAAGATAACAAGTGTCTTTACTCAGTGGATAAGAGGTCAAAGAGTAGGAACGAGTATTTTGGGTAGATTTTTTTAAAAATATAAATCTAAGGGGACAACTAGGTAGCACAGTGGATAGAGCACAGCCCTGGATTCAGGAGGACCTGAGTTCAATTTGACCTCAGACACCTAGCTGTGTGACCTTGGGCAAATCGCTTAACCCCAATACCTTGCCAAAAAACCCAAGCCAATAAATAAATTTATTTTTTTTTCCCCAACTACAAACAAAGATAGTTTTCAACATTCATTTTCTTATAAGATTCTGAGCTCCACATCCTTCTCCCTCCCTTCCCTATCAGTGAGCAATCTGATTTAGGCCACACAGCTACTACCATGCTAAACACGTTTCCACAAGGAACAAGTAGTTCAGAGAAAAATTGCCTGCAACTGACAGTCATATAGAAAAAATATGCCAACACAATACAGCAAAATGAAACCTAAGACAAATGGGGTTTCCCTTCAGACCAGCACATCGGCAAATGTGACAAAATAACAATAATAAGAGCTATCACTTATATAGTACCTTGTTTCTAAAGCACTTAATATGATTATAATAACTAACAATCAAGTACTGTGATATAAAAAAGCACTTTCCAAATATTATCTCATTTGATTCTCACAAAGAACCTTGGGTAGCAAGTACTGATATGATTCCCACTTTACAGATGAGGAAACTGAGGCAAGTAGCAGTTAAGTGACTTGCCCAGGATCACACACAGCTAAAAGTGTCTGAAGCTGGATTTCAACTTATGTCTTCCTGATTCCAGGCCCAGCACCATCTACCATACCACCCTGCTGTTCTAGCATTGGTTACTGGAAACAGCCAATACTAGAGAGAAGCAGAAAAATAACTAACAAAAAGATTATCAAAACGTTGCTAGGGAGAAAGTCTGACAATAATTCAGGTACAAAAATTGAACTATGGCAGACAATTAAGCATTTTAAAAAGTAGACTAGGATTTAAAAGAGAAAGTAAACAGGCAATATAACTAAGGCACAAGAAGAACTCACTAGAGGAAGATAGTGTTCATCAATTCTAAGACATCAAATGTATGATCAACTAATTTATCAATTACAGGAAGTCTTAGGAAAAAATATTTCAGAAGTTACTAGAAGATAAAGCTTGTTTAAGCAGTCAGGACTTTACTAAATAGAAAATCTGTAAAATCAAATATTTAAGTATTACTCCCAAATGGCCACCAGGGGTCGCTTCCCCCCATAGGTTGGAAGGACAAGGGCTGTTCAGAGGCCCAGAAGAGGCCTCTCATGTGCCGCCTGCCAACTCTTACCTTTCCAGGGGCCTCATCATACCAAAGCTGGACTTGGTGCAGATGCCTTGGGCCACTGAAACTCAGGAGCATCCCAAGATATTAACTTGAAGCTATTACAAGAACCTGCTACTACATCTGGCCAAGCACTGCCCTTTTAAGAATCATGCTTTGTAGATTAACTGGCCCAATGATACCTGTCCAATAGCCCTGTCAACTAATTGTAGGATTAAGATTGCTAAGGGAAGAAGAGAGTGAGGGAAGAGCAACGATGCAATAGTGGAAGGAGGAAGGACAGAGGCACTCACTGCTGCATATTGAGGAGAAAGAGAACGAGACAGGGCTGGAAGAGAGATCGTAGCCAGATGCAGGAATTTCAAAATTCTGACAATGGTGGCATATCTTGCGTGTGGCTGAGAAATTATGAAGGTAGAGGTCAAAAAGGTATTGAGATCAGTGACCAGTGTTTGAGAGAAGAGTAATATGGATATTTATGTCCCTAAATATAAGAATAGCACTTTGATGTCTATACAAGTAAAGAGATTACATTCAAATAAACAGAAGACATCAGGGAGGAACAATAGGAAAGGACTTCATGTACAAGGTGGTACTTGAGCTCCTTCTTGATGGAAGAAAGGGATTCTGGGAGGTAAAGGTGAGGAGACTTGGGGAACAGCCTGGGCTGAGGCAGGGAGCGAGATGGCCTTCCATGAGTAAGGAATGGAAAGAAGAGTAGTTCTGCAAAATCCCACAATACGAGAAGGGGAGCAACAATAAGGTTGGAATGGCAGGGTGGGGTCAGGTTGGGAAGTGTTGTTGCAGGGAGGTGAAGGGAGAGAGAGAAAAAAATCAATGTTTCATAATTGAAAAATACCTATAAAAATTTTAATTTCTAAAAAAAGAGAGAAGACAAAGGGAGCAGTTCATCCTAAAGGGAGCCACTAGAGATAACAGATTAGATGAGGGTCATGGTCAGACCTATACTTACACAAAATCACTTAGGTACCTAGGTGGCATAGTGGACAGAGTCCAGGCCTGAGTCCTAGTTCAAATCCTGAGTTCAAATCCAGCTTCGGACACTTATTAAACTGGATGACCCTAGACACTTGGTTTCCTCTGTCAAATGGGGATAACAGCACCTACCTCCTAGGGTTGCTGTAAGAATCAAATGAAATTGTAAAGCAATTAGCGTTCATACTAGGTGCTCTATAAATGCTTATTCCCTAGGACCAGAAAGACCAATTAAGGGACTATTGTAGTCATTGAGGCCAGAAGGATAGATAAAGGATAATTTTAACCTTGAGTCTGTCAACTTGTTCTCTTAATATTTTCATAAATATATGACAATATAACTGACTTCTTTTATAAACTTATTCATGTTATTTTATGCACTTCAACTTTTACTTTGAAAAGGGTTCCATAGGTCTCACCCAACTGTCAAAGGGATCCACAACATAAAAAAAAAGCTAAGAACCCTGGGTCTAGGTGAAAAGTAAGGTGAGTCTAAAGAAAGATGATGGCTATATGTGTAAAGAAAAGGGACTGGACCCAAAAGAGGTGGCTGTAGCGACAGCAATATGTGGCAACTGATAGGCTATAAAGAAGGAGAGAGGGAGAAGTCTAAGATGACCTCAAGGTTAAGAACTTAGGGTGCTAGAAGAATGGAAATGCTTCCAACCATAAGAAGAGAAATTGGAAGGGGGTGAAGTTAGGAAGGAAGTTGGGAGAATTGAATTGAGATCCCTAGAACATCCATTCAATAGGTAACTGCTAATAAAGGAGATGATATGAAGAGAACAAAAGAGACTAGGGCTAGATATATAGACCTGTGGGTTACCTGTATAAACATGGAAGCTGATGAGGTCACCCAGACAGAAAGTGTTCAAAGAGACTGAGCCCTGGACAAGACCTTAGGGAACATCCCCATTTCATGCTCGTAAGTATGGGGTCTAGCACAGGCAACTGAGAAAGAACACGTCAGGCAGGGAAAAAGAGAAGCAGGAAAGATTGGCACACAAACCTAAAAAGGCTAACATATCCAAGAGGAAAAGGATGAGCAAGATCAGAAAAGGAGGAGACTGACAAAAATCTAAAAACCATCAAACCTGACAACTTAAGGAATCACTAATAACTTTAGATAGGGGTAGTTTTAGTTAACTGCTGAGGTTGGAAACCAGAGTGCAAAGCACTGAGGAGTGAGTAAAAGTGAGAAAGCAGAAGCACCAAGTGCAAACCTAGCCTAGGAGCTTGGTTTGAGAAAAGGAGGAGAAATATAAAATGATAGCTGGGGGATGATAGCGCCTAATGAAGTTTTCTTAAGGATTGAGGAAAGAGGAAGAAGTTAAACATGAAATCTAACCTGCTGGAGAAGATGGGATGGAATAGGATCAAGCTGACAAGTCGAGGGGCTGGAATAAGGCATAAGGGTAACCTCATTAGCAGAGAATGGGTGAAAGGAGGAAAGAGTAGAAGATCACCTCAGTGCTTTGAGATAAAGTAAAGGTAAAAGGAGCTGGAGCTCAAGATGCATGGTCTCAGTTTTCTCAGGCAAGCAAGGGTTGAGGTCCTTAGCTGAAACTGGAGAGAAGAGGAAGTTTCCGAGGTGGGAGGAAAAGAGAGCTTTAGCACAGCATCTGTGGGGAGTAAGATACAAAATCTCTTAGGGAGAATAAAAGGATTACCTTCCTGCAGGGATGAAGGCCCAGTTGAAGATGGAGAACACATTTATGCTATCCCAAGCTGGCACCATTTGGGGTGAATTCCTCTAGTTTTGCTCAGCAGCTCACAAGCAGAAACAGCTAACACGGACTGCAGGGATATCAGAAGATTAGGGCTTTGCAGGGGGTAAGGAGGAAAAAGATAGACAAGGGATTCCAGCGTAGGCTGGAAGAGAGCCGACTGAATGAACTACAGCTAGAGAAAGGACCTCAAAAACCAGAGGGGTAACTTGAGAAAGGACTGAGGGGTGAAGGGATTGGAGATCAGAATGAGGCTGAAGACTAGTGAGGAATGCAATACAGGGAAAGATGGAATGACACATGATTATGGTCAGCTGGAGGAATGTCACAAATTCTACTTAAGGAAGTAGAAGGTAATGGTTTGACCATCCCTGTATGGGACTGAAGTAAAGTATCTGAGTAAGGTCAGGAGATTTGAGACATGGATTGCAAAAGGACAGGCTGGAAGCCCAAGATCTTCGCTAGTATCTTTGGGGTGTCAGGAGAAAGTGAAAAATTGAACACTCAGTGGCTACATTATGGGAGGACAGTAACAAGTCAATTGAGCAGGCTAGAATGAGCTGTGATCTACATAGTTAGAGGGAAACATCCAAATCATAATCCCAAATTCTCCTGAATATTTGACGATATTGATTCTTTCTATTCCTATTTTCTTATTTTTCACAAAGAAAAAATCTTGACTGCTAAATTCTAAATGGGTGATTTGACAAAGGATAAAAATTTCAGGCTGCTAAAATGCGATGATGGCATAAGGAATGAAAGAATAAAAATTCTACGACCCATCTATTAATGGCATTGTGGGTCATTAAAAAAGAGTAAGAGAACGAGAGATTATAAATGCAGAGCATCTCAGAAATTTTAGTGTAGTTTTGAGCTAGTAGAGTTTACAGACTACATTAAGACGTCTTGGATATCCTCTCTAAACAAAGAGTCAAGAAAACAAAAACAAGAATTATTGAAAAGAGGGACTATGATGTGTTTTAAGATGTCAGAAATGTAACATTCTTGTATAGCGTGGAAATAATATAAAGATTACCAGACCGCCTTCCGTGGGGGGGATGGGGAAGAGAAGGGAGAGTGAAGGAAAAATTGTAAAATTCAAAACTTTACAGAAAATGATAAGGGAGGAAACTACTATTATACATAACTGGAAAACAAAATATTAATAAAAAAAATAAATTTAGGGGCGGCTAGGTGGCACAGTACATAGAGCACCGGCCCTGGAGTCAGGAGTACCTGGGTTCAAATCTGGCCTCAGACACTTAATAATTAGCTAGCTGTGTGGCCTTGGGCAAGCCACTTAAACCCATTTGCCTTCAAAAAAGAAAACTAAAAAAAAAAAAAAAAAAAGAAATTTAACATTCTTCTAAAACATTAAATACAATCAAGTACCTGATCAAAAATTTAGTAACATCTTAGAAAAATGGGCCAAGTTACTAAAAGAATTGAGACATATTTTGGAATTCAGGGACTTAAAGGAGTGAAAGAAAAATGTTTGTCATTTATAGATCACTCCTAAAATACCATTAGGTGGCGCTCTTTTAAAAGCTCTAACAGGCCCTTACCAGGATGCTTGGGACATTATATACCTACCTCTCTCTTAAACTTTGGTGCACCAAAATGATGATAAGCTTCTGAATGTGACCCTAGGTTAAAATCCTAATTTTCCTTACTAGACAGACCTAGAACAAATCACTTGACCTTTTCATGACTCAATTTCCTAATCATAAAAAAAGGAAGTTAGACTAGATTGGAGTTCTTAATCCTTTTGTGATATGGACCCCTTCAGCAGTCTAATGAAGACTATGAACTTCTTACAATTATCTTATTGGATACACAAAATAATACAATGCAAAGTAATGCAAAGGAAACAATATTAAAATACACTAAAAATCTATTTACAGTTATGGAATTTATTTTTAAAATACACAAACTACAGGTTAAGAATCTCTGGAATAGATTATCTTCCAGCTTTAAATTCTACACCACTGTAACTGTGTCTTGTATGTCTTGACCCCCCAGTGCCTTCAGCACAGATCTGGGCAGAATAAGCATTTGCCTAAATACCTAGGCAAATTATTTCATCGATGTACGGCCACATTCACTACTTCTATTGACTTTTCATAGCAAGGACTACACTATGTTCTATGGAGCTTGTATCATGGGCAACATGATGTTTTCTACCTAGTGTGGGGGCATAAATAACTGAATAGAGATGAACCAGGTTGAAACTGAAATATCCACATTCAATCTTTTAAAGGCCTCAAGTTAATGGCCCTCCTGGAAGCAGATAATTGTAGAGTGGCATAGGACCTTCAAGATCAGCTAGTCTAACCCTATCATTTTAGAGGATGAAAGAGAGAGGACCAGAAATGCAGTGTCTTGCCCACAGTCAATCATTCAATTTGTGGCTCTTCTGCTTCATAGGCCAGTGTTCATGTATGCAATATTTACAAATCTGTGAATGTTTTTATGAGTAGTAAACCTGTATGGCATATTCTGCAAATCACTCTTGCCTAAGATTTCTGTTCTTTATTGTTTATGCTATTGATTTTGGGATTTATTACATTTCCATGATTTCAGTGATGCTGGGAGTCTCTCTACCCAAGTAGATTGGCAATTGTTCTACAATGTAGAATATTAGAATGCTTCTTGGAGCATTGAAAAGTGAAGTGACTTGCCCAGGATCACCCAGTCACTTTTCTTCAGAGGTAGGACTTGAACCCAAGTCTTCCTGCTCCAGGCCAGCTCTGTCCACCATACCATGCTGCCTTTCATACTGTTATTATTACTAAGAATGCTAACAACAATTGTACCTCTCCTTCAGTTATGTAGCTGTGTCTTGCTGGAGCAAGACATATTAAATGATATTAAATGCTGGCTAACTCCTCTATGGAGGAGTTTTAGAAAACACATCGAAACATCCTGGTTTATACATTTGTTAGCAATTCCAACACAGTCAGCTACATTGTTTAAAAAGAAAATCAACAATCACAATGAAATACTAGAATCTGAGGGTCCTTTTGAGACTTTGAGAGAGCTCTGACCTGTGATGTATATACTCCCTCCATGGAGCAGACCCTAGTTTATCCACACCCTCTCATTTGGTTCATTCCTTCTAAAAGTGCTCAGTAGAAAAGCTACCCATTATATTAGAGACCTTCTCTGGGTCATTTCCTATTTTGTGGACACTAGTTAAGTACCTGCATTTCTTAAACTGTCATTCTTACCTATAATGTGAGTCAATAACCTACCTCATCTTCTGGTTCCACTCAAAAAAGAAGTTAACATCAAAAATGGGAATAATTTCCAAGCTTATTTCTAGATTTCAATCCAATTATTCTATAGTTTTTGCATCAATTCCTCACCAAGTGCTTCTTGACCCCTAAGTAGCTGATGGAATACCAGAGTCGGCTAGATGAACTCCCTCTTGAATAGGGGCAACTGAATCCTTCCCAGAGTTTTCCTCTCTCCTACCTAGGGCACGTTATGTGATCTTTTTTCTGGCTAAGGTTCCCTCCTTGCTACAATTAGCACTGTTATCTCCCTCTAATTTGTGGAGTTTCTATCAGACCATCTGAAAAAGCCAGAAAGACTTGGGTTAAAGTCCTACTTCTGACATATATGGGTTATGTGACCCTAGACAAATCCCTTAACTTCCTGGTGCTCTAGATATTTCTCTAGAGCTTTAGAGGCAGCTAGATGATAAAATACCAGGCCTAGAGTTAGGAAGACATGAATACAAATCCAGTCTTAGTAGTTATGTGATTCAGTCACTGGTTGTGATACAGTCACTTCATCTGTGTGCCTTGGTTTCCTCAGCTGTGAAATAGGATAGGAATAGCACTTCCCTTCCCCGGGCTGTCAAGTACTTGGCACTTAGTAGGGACTAGATAAATGCTAATTGCTACCATTACCAATAAATCGCAGAGATTATGTTCACTTACCTGCACTGGGAGGAAGAGTTTCGCCCTGCACTAATATCATCCCCTTCCCATCTGAAACAGTTGATAAGGGTAATGCTACAGATAGTTTACCTAGATCTTAGCAAATCACTTGAGGAGATGAAAAAGGTGGAGAGATGTGGGTTAGATTAGAAAGTGTAATTTAGGGGCGGCTAGGTGGCGTAGTGGATAAAGCGCCGGCCCTGGAGTCAGGAGGACCTGGGTTCAAATCCGGTCTCAGACACTTAATAATGACCTAGCTGTGTGGCCTTGGGCAAGCCACTTAACCCCATTTGCCTTGCAAAAACCTAAAAAAAAGTGGAATTTGATGGATTCAGAGGCAACCTGACTCAAGAAACCGCCATTAATGACTTCACATTAACTCTGACTCCAAGGCTGATGCTTTATCCACCTAGCCACCCCCACATTAACTTTTAAAAGGAAGCCTCCCATGGAATGATCCGGGGATCTGTGCTGTTTCACATTTTTTATCAGTAACTCAGCTAAAAGCATCAAGAGCATCCTTATTAAATTTGCAGATGATATAAAACTAGGAGGGATAGCTTATATCATAGGCTCAGGATTCAAAAAGATCTGGATAGTTCTGAAAACTGGGCTGAATCTAATGAAAATACTGTTTAACAGGAACAGGTATAAATGAAATCTTACACTTGGGTTTGAGAAATCATTTTACAAGTTCAAGACTGGTTTGTATGGTTGGATAATAGTTTATCTGAAAAGAACTAACAGCTCAGTAGTAGTCACCAACATATGGCAGCTAAAAAACAAATTTAATATCGGGCTAAATAGAAGGGCCTAGCTTCCAGGAACAAGGTGATGATCCCACTATCCTCTGACCTGGTCATACTACTTCTGGAAGACTGCTACTCTGAGCACCAGATTTTTGGAAGGACCCTGCTGATAGGAATACATAGATGGAAGGTAACCAGAATGTTGAAGAACCTTAAATCCACATGATATGAGAATCAGATAAAGGAATTTGGAATGCTTGGTATGGCAAAGAGAAGATTCAGTGGGGACATAAAAGCTGTCTTTAAATACTTTAAAGGAGTCCCGGGACTTTAAAAGACTGTTAAATGGAAGGGAGACTAAGACTTGTTCTCTTTGGCCCCTGAAGTCCAAACTAGAAACAATGGGCTGAAGTTAGAAAAAAAGGTAAACTTGGCTAGATATGAGAACAACTTCCAAACAAAGAATTATCCAACAATGGAGGGGCTAGCTAGGTGAGTGCTAAGTTCTTTCTGAAGTCAAAGTGAGATGAGCACCTGTCAGGTGTACTATAGGGGGGATTCTCTTTCTGGTATGATTTAAGACTCCATATCCCTTGTGGCCCCCTCCCACTCTCAAATTCCCTGACCAAATTTCTCTAATTCTGCATTGACAATACCTTGCACACAGAATAAATTCTAGAATAGAGGATGGGTTTTTGGCTAGGAAAAACAAATCCAAATAATATCTTATTTATATTGCCCCTTTGGCAATGAAGCGTTCCATATGTGACTTTCCTGCTTTACACCCTCTTTAGAGTTTAACCGCTTGGAATAGAAATCTTTTAAAAACATATCACATACACATTTCCCTGTCTTAAAACAGTTTATACTGAACCTAAGTGAATCTTTTCTCAATCAGTCAAGGTCAGTAGCAAACAGTATTGTATTGTACAGTATTATGTCTTCAGGGGCTACTAGGCTGCCACAGATTGTTTTTCCCTAAGTTAAATGGCACCAAATTGCTCTGCATTTTGAGTTCCATCTGCTTTTCATTAAGTTTATGTCCTCTGCTGTCAGACTATGATCTATCACTTCTTCCTACAATCAGTGTGCCTGTTTCTAACCCTGATCACCCTCAACCTCATTGAATTTGATGCTTGAGCTGCTATGGGCTGGGAAACCAGGTTGTTTTACACCTTGTGTTATTATGATTTGATGAATCCATGGTCTCCTTGGTTTATTCCCTTAACTATGCAGACCCGAACCCCTCCCTCCCCCCACCACCACCCTGTGCCTTTTCATTTCACAAGAGGAGACCTGTCTAATCAAAGTAAATCCTGTACCGAACACATGTTCAGTAGGCGACAGCTTTTCTTTTTAGTTGTTGATCTTGTGCTTAAATAGAATAATCTTGATGAAATAAATTCCTATGAGGCCTCACACACTATCTACTACTTAAATAGAATTGAGAAGGAACACAACTGAAACAGAGGTAGCAGAGGTACAATTTGCAGGAAACACTGAACTTGGAGCCAAGAGACCTGAGGGTTGGAATTCCCACTCCAGTACTTCTAAGTCACAACCTCAGTTTCTTCATTTTTACTTGTTACCTATTCGCATTATTTGCCTGCAGAATGTGGATGCATGACTTACTGTCCCATTCTATAAATTCCTTCCAGCTCCTAGCATCTAGCCAGTGTACTGGCAGTAGACATATTCAAACACAGAATTCCAACTGACTGAGTGATCTAGAGCTCAGTCATCAAACATGTGGCCTGAACCAGATTGAAATGGAATTGAGAAATATATAAATACAAATTCAATAAAATACAAATTATATGACGTTTTACTACTAGGTCAATATGCAGCCTTCAGCAATCCTTACGAATGGTTTAGGATGCCCTATTTCTAGTTGAGTTTGACACCAATGCTCTAGAGAATTAATTATTTTCAATATCGATATGGCTATGTCGAACATAATTTAATCTTTTCTTCAAGGCACAGGGTCAGAATTACAAACCCCATTATTGTACTGGACTGAATTACAACGATGTCTCTGGAGGCTACTTTAGTGCCAGGTGTCCTTTGACCATACATTCAGTGGCCTGGAAATGCTATTCTTTTTTAACATTCTGTTTTTTATGATTTGATCATTTCCTGATGCTGTTTACATGCCTGTCTCTAACACCTACATTTAATTTGCTCCTTTTAGTCTGAGATGAGCTAGAAAACCAGATTACTTTGTACATTCTAGGTGTTTATTTAATAAATGGCTATTTCAATAAATTTAGACAGAAACCTAAAAAGATCTTCTCAAATAAAATATAAGCACATCAGTAAAATTGTTCCATCCTATATCTTGTCCCTAATGTATTACAGTTAAGTCAGGTTATCCATATTTCTTTAGCCTAAGTCATGTCTTTGAATTAGTTTGTTAAATATCAGATGTTAAGTATTTTCAAGTTTTTAAAACTTATACAACTGCTACAAGTAAAGCCACAGTCCCATTAATCACCCTACTCATCCACTCTCTCACAGTAAATGAGAATTTTGATCTACAGTCTAGGACTCCAGGAGGCAATTACCCTTTTCCTTTACCACTCTGCACTGGGACTCAATATTTTTCCAGTACTTTGTTCCTTTGGAAAGATGGATTATACCTTCCCCCAACTGTGGACAATAAATCCCTTTCCACCCCATCTTCTAAAATATCCAAACTCATCTGAGTTGTTCAGGATCAATATAGAGATGACAGGAGTTTAGAGGAAATCTGAGGATACAAAGGTTAGCTTTTGCTATACACCTTCCACTATAGCTTGTAATTTTTGCTTCTTATTCAACTGCATAGCTACAAATCGAAAGAGTCTCTTCCCCAACTAGATGTATTATGTCTTAACACCTTGAGGAAGGAAGGGTTCTATTTAGTGAACCTAAATAGCCCAACTCCACCCAATTCTCAAGTTTCTGAAGACTTGACTAAAGTTTTATAGCCTGAATTTGGGCTTGTTACTTCCTTATTTTAATATTTAAAGTTACTTTTTAATGTTGTTCAATGTTGTTACTGCTCCCCCCCACCCCCACATGTTATCTCATGTAATTAAGTTTGGGGAAACTAATTAAGTGGAGAACTCTAATATATTAAATATGATTTTACTTTTCTTTTTTTAATTTATTTTTATTAAAGATATTATTTGAGTTTTACAATTTTCTTTACTTTTCTTGATGACACAGTCTCATTATTATGCTTGATTTGATGTCCTCAGTTATCAAACATAGATCATTTACCTTTATATTACATGGCTTCGAGTTGCTATACTTTTGGTTTTTCTGTTTTTATTCTATTTTTCTCTTCTTTTGCTCTCAATGATGTTATCAATTCTTGCTGCTGGTGACTGTGCCTGCTGAGCTCTCCTTTTAAGACCCAGCAAATTCTAATTCTATTTTCTCAATCATCCGTAATTTCCCCACCACTAATTTGGATAACCTTTCCCTCCTTAGACTTCCCAGGATAGCTCTGTACTATGTATATGTGTATATATATAAATATGTTTCACTCTGAAATATAGTTTGGGGGCGTCTAGGTGGCACAGTAGATAGAGCACTGGCCCTGGAATCAGGAGGATGTGAGTTCAAATTTGCTCTCAGAAATTTGACACTTACTAGTTGTATGACCTTGGGCAAGTTATTTAACCCTGATTGCCTTGTCAAAAAAAAAAAAAACTTGAAATAAAGTTTTGTCTCATTTCCCTACATCATAAGCTCCATGAGAATATTAATGTTTATATGTCAAATGGTGCTTGATACATAGATGTTTGCTGTTTGGAAACGGGGAGAGAAATGGGAACTGAATTTGTGATTTCACTGACAAACAGAATTCCCGAAGAAACAAACTCCTTTCTTCCCAATGGAGGAATTAACCACACTCTAATTTTTTCTAACTTTTAACAATTAGATAGTTATCAAGAATCTTAGTAGTTAAAAATAATTAAATGATAAATCTTCAGAAAACATCAAAACATAATGGGTAAACTTTTTAAAAGGGTGTGTATGTGTTTGTGTGTGTGTTTATGTGTGTGTGCTTTCTTCTTTTTTTTTAAATTTGTTGTTCTTTTCCAGGGAAAGTACCTATATTTTGTCCTTAATGTATTACAGTTAAGTGAGGTTATCCATATTTCTTTAGCCTAAGTCATGTATCCATATCTGTACCTGTAAACATATTAATATGTTTACACTGATTTATGAACTCAGTATCATTTTTAAAGTAGTATAATCCCATATAGAGTCATCAAATAATATTATCTCCTACTGATTTGATTTTTTTTTCATCCTGGGAGAATTAGAAACATTATGAGGTATAATTTAAAATTAATACTGACTTCCTTCAGAACTATGTACCAACAAATGATAATTACTTTAAAAAAAAATTTCCCTAGCAAATAAATTTTACAAGGCCTCCCTCAAAAATTGAAAATTGCTATTTACAGATAAAAATTTTTTTAAAAATCTCATAGGTTGATTAACTTTTTCGGCAATGGCTGAATGTTAAATTTCTTGCTCCTACAACACATTTAACAACTAATTTCAAGGAAAAGCTATATCTGAAGGGTACATTTTTTTTTCATGTTTTAAAGAGTTCAGGTAAGAATAGGGACTGGACCTGTGATTTCATGTGCACAGGAAACTCCTACCAGTGCAGATCAGCTCATTCTCTGCAGTTCAGAAATTTACTGATAAACTTACCAGGCTATGACGATTCATCACTGTTGTACTATTCCTACGGGTTCGGATTATATAAGGCTGAAAAATCTGTGAATTATCACTGGAAAATAAGAAGAACTGTTATTGAATTTCCTTATCAAAAGACCTTTTCATTTGTTTTTATCAAAGACATTTTCATTTGTTTTCTAATCAAACTTTCAGCTCTTATCGTAGTTCTGGTTTTGTAGTCAGGCTAAGTGACTTACTAAGGTTTCCAGATTCCTACTCCATTGTTCTTTTCATCAGCACATACTCTTCCTCAAATGAATACTTCAACATACAAAAGAACTATAAATCTTATGAATCAAGAAGCAACAGTAATTTCTAGAGAAGTGCAAAGCTTGATCATTACTATTTGCTATTTGCTCCTCAAATCTGAAAACTCATAGGTCAGTGTCTGTCAGAAGCATAGGCCTTTTTGAACTTCTGATTTCAGTCATATAAAAACAACCTCAAATAAACAAGCCATATTTCCCTTGAGTTAAAAAATTTAACAAAGAAAAAAGGCAATGGTCAAAATAGTTCACATATACCTAAGTTGATACAAATAAATGTTCAACAGGTTGTTCCATGTTTCATTGAATAGGATATTTTTGATGAATTCCACAACTCTAAGGCGTTATAAATTGGCTATTTAGTCAAATGGAATTTTGAAAAACGCAACCTATAAAATAGTGATGAAAAACATCTGGGAAATACATGTATATACAAATCCCATTAATAGTTTAATCAGCCTAAAAAGATAACACTTGTCATTTAATAAGCCAACATTAAAGTTTAAACATATACAATTTCTAAATCTTCTAACCTCACGATTTCCTACATTTCAAAAAGAGGTTTTTTTTTCCTTTTAGGCTGGCAATAAATGAAAGGGTAGTGATCTGTATTCTTGGGTATTATATCCATGCTGGCTCCATGGATACAATCACAGATCCTTCGGTGCATCAAAATATTTCTGAAAGTAATTTTGAGACCTGTAAATGATACATTGTTTCCTACTCCGAGTCACTTTCAATCACCTCAAGAGAAGTGACTTCATCGTTCAACTGTCAGTTAAAATATGCTTTAGTGTAGGTTCTTTCTTTGTAATATTACAGGGAGGGCAAATCCCTCAATGGCTCTCGAAACAGGTGTTAAATTGAAGCCAGCCAGCTCCGGAAGTTTCAGATTGACATTGGCTGCTCAGAATCAGGGAGGCCACATAACCTGTCAAAGCCGCCAGCCAACTCCGCAGGTCACTTTACATGAGGGCAAGTACTCAGATTCCCCCCTTCAAGTCCTCTTCCTCCAAACTGTCATCCCACCCTCATACCGGACCTGCTTAACCCTTTTGTAAGGCATGCCCGTGTCCCCCCCCCCCCGCACCAAGCGGCCTCCTCCTGCCCCTCCCCCATCAGCTAAACTTCGATAGCCCTCAAAAAGCCCCCGAGTCCAGAGTCTCCCAGTTGCACTGGAGAGGGTAGGTGGCCGGCTGAAGGCCCAGCGCCCAAACTCTCTCTTTCCCTCCCTCCCCGCCCCCATCCGTCCTACCTGAGCCCATGGATCAAGGGAGCACTGTTGGATCTCCTGAGGTTGCCCCCATCAGGAGGGGCGGTAGCAGGCGGCAGGTCCAGGTCCAACTCCATTTTTTCCTGAGCCATGCTGGGAGGCTGGGTAGCGGGATGTGGGGATGGCCTGAGGCTAGTATCGGTTCTCAAGTCTGGGTTCTCTCGGCTCCCACTCACTGCAGAACAGGGAGAGGGGGAGAGAAGGAAGCAGCAGGAGGAGGTGGTGGCTCTAGAAGGAGAAGGGGAGGCTCCTACTGCCGCCTTCCCCGGAGCCTACAAACATCGCGGCCACCCTGGCATCCGATCACACGATGCGGGGCAGAGACCCAGCATAGGCAGGGCCTGGGCCTGGGTCTGGGTCTGGATCTGGGCCTGGGCCCAGCCCCCCATACTCTGTCCCGGGACTTCGCCCCGCTGAATTCTAAGTTCCCCACTCCCCTCCACCCGACCCGGTTAAGGGGCTACAGATGCAACCACTCCTCCTCCTCCTCCTCTTCCTCAGGCCGGCAGGAACAGCCCCGGAGAACCAGCTGGCGGGTTGAGGCCAAAACAAAAACTACAACCTGCTGCCTGTACTGCTTCCGCCGCCGTCGCCGCAGCTTCCGAAGCCTCAGCAACAGCAGGGCCGGCCCTCTTTCCGCCACTCTTTCTGCGCAGGCGCTCTGCGACTACTCAGACGCATCAGCTCCCAGGAAGCATGCGCAAGAAAACAACTCCACGAAAAGGCGGAGCCTCGGCCGGAGGCGGAGCGCTCAGGTAGTAGCTATTGGCAGAGGAGCCCTGGCGCTAGAATTTAAAAGGGACCAATAGGCTGGTGGAATGCGAGCAGCTCCTTCCAGGAAGGGGCTCGGGCCAATCGCGGAAGGAGAAAGAGTGAGGACCCGACAGCCCCCTCGATTCCTCCCACTCCGACTTTAGGGAGACACCGTGGCCAATCAGGGAAATTGCCCAAGTCCGCCAGTTCGGGTGGTCTTTCTTTGGAATGGGGGGAAGGGGAAACTGGTTTCTTATTGAATTGGAGTGACCATCTGTGCAGCTTTTTAAGAGGCTCAAGTGGGAAGCCCTAGGTCAAAGGGAGAGAAAAGAAAAGAGAAAAATCTCCTAAGAATCGTGTAGTTCCATCTCCAGGCAATTCTATCAATCCTTCCTCCAGACCCCTTTCCCCTTTGGCGGACCACGCCATTCATTGTCCTTTTGCCCTTTAAAGATAGGTAGGCGGAAACACTAGCCCTTCATTTTTACCAGGACAGTAAGAGTGGCACCAATGGAGATAAAAGCGCTGGAGCTGGAAGCCGAAGGATTAGGTTCCAGTCACTCCCTCTGATCAATTCCCGGCTGGGTGATAAAGGCCAGATCTTTTCCCCTCTGGACAGCTTCGGTTTCTGCATCTGTAAAATGAGGATAATTACAAGATTGTGACGAAATAGTTGCATTGCAAGCGTCCAAGAGCTACAGAAATTCGATCTGAGGGCTTTATGAAAGAAAAAGCAGGAAATCCATCTCAACAAGTTCTTACTAAGCATGTGCAGGAGCCAAAACAGCTGATCTGACAATCATGATTCAGAGGCATGGTAGCCAGAGTACATGGGCTTCAAGTCCTGCCTCTGCTGTTGACCTTCCAGCTCCAAATCAAGGAAGGTTTGGGGAGAACTGGAATCTCTAAAGCCTCCTCTACGGGTATAACTCGGAGGGCAAAATCCTGTTGCTACTTGAAAACTGACTGCGCTCCTTTCCAAACTACTGTAACGTTCATCATTAGCAACTTGCAAACATCTTTTGCCAGCTTGTTTCCTAGCTGTTCCTTTTGCCTTGAAACATTTTGATTTCAATTTAGAACACTGTGGTAAGGAACCAGCTAATCTGGAAGGAACTGGGGTTACATTCCCGGTTTTGATACATTCTGGGTGACCAGAAACATTCTAAACCATCTAAGTTTCATTGTATCCAAGAATTCTCTTCAGATTAAGTTATAGCTGAGTTTCTGCTCCGCCTCTGTGGAGGGAGCCCTAGAAGAGAAGGTCCTTACCCTGGTGAAATTTGGGGTCTAGCCCATTCTCCCCGACCCCCAATCATGTTTCACTCGATTCATTATTTGTAATTGTTGTCATAGTCTTTGTGTTTTAGTTCCCCAACACCCCCACAGAGCAGAAAGGGCATTTGTTTCTTTTCTATTTCCTCCACTCCCCCCCACCCACCCCAAGGGACCCAATCTCTGGATAGCAGATTTGGTCCCTATCGAGGAAGAGTTTAAAATACATTGGATCACCAAAAGAGGAAAAACTCAGAAAGAATATGAAGCCGATAGAGGCAACTAAATGGTTTCTGTGGTTCGGGTTGTCCAATATTTATTCAAATTCCTACCCATTTTTTTTAAAGGATCTATCTGATGTGGAAGATTGGGACTTTGGTCTTAATTTGCAGTACCCTTAGTTATAATGGCCGGAAAGTAAGAGGGGGCTTAATCCTGATAACAGGGTAGGGTGACGTTGCCTTGTCTTTGGGGAGTATTGTTCCTAAGTAACAGGAAATTGATGACATCACAATATACATTCACCTAAGAAAAGTGATGTGGACAGAGTTGATATAGCTGACAGATGGGACTTTGGTATTTATTTGCTGTCGCCCGCCAAAGGTGGCAAGCAAATAACTTGGCTTCCCGGAATGCTTTTAAAGGTAAAGTTTTGGTAAAGATTTTACTTTCGAAATTCATTTATTGGTACTTAAGGGTAAGAAAGGATCTGTTTTCATCATTTTAAGCAATTCACCATGGGGAATTGCCTTGACCCATGTGGGACAGGTTACCACCGCTCAGAATATCGTGGCAGAGGTAGATAAGAATCGCAGGGGACCTGGGAGGTCTGGTTCAGTTCTTCTCATTTTAAAGATGGAACTAGGACCCAGAGAAAGGAAGTGATCTATTTGTCCAGTGGCAGCCTAGGATTTGAATTCAGGTCTCCTAACACTGAGTTCTTTCCTCTATACTTTGGAACTTCCAAAATCTAATCCTTTACTTACTTAGAATGATTAAATTGAAAATTCTTTTTTTTTAATTGGGGTAGAGTGGGTGTGTGTGTGTGTGTGTGTGTGTGTGTGTGTGTGTGTGTGTGTGTGTGAAGTAAATTCAAATCTTTTTTTTGGTGGGTGTAATTAAGCAAATTCAAATTCTTTTTTTTAGTAGGTAATTAAATTCAATCCTTTTTTGGGGGTATGTGTGTAATTTAAGTAAATTCAAATTTTTTGGGGGGTCACGAGTGTAATTAAGTAAATTTAAATCTTTGGGGGGAATTTAAGTAAACTCAAATCTTTTTAGGGGATCGTGAGTGTAATTAAGTAAATTTAAATCTTTCGGGGAGGGAATTTAAGTACATTCAAATCTTTTTGGGGGTCGTGAGTGTAATTAAGTAAATTTAAATCTTTCGAAGGGGAATTTAAGTAAATTCAAATTCTTTTGGGGGAATTGTGTGATTGATTTAAATCTTTTTTGGCTATGTATAATTTAAATTCAAATCCTTTGGGGGGGTTGTTTGTAATTGAATAAATTGAAATCTTTTTTGGGGTAAATTCGAATCCTTTGGGGGGTTGTGTGTGTAATCGAGTAAATTTAAATTCTTTTTTGGGGGGGTTGAATGATTAAATTCAAATCCTTTTGGGGAGTATAATTAAGTAAATTCAAATCTTGGGGGGGTAAATTCAAATCCTTTTGGGGGTTGTGTGTGTAATCAAGTAAATTTAAATTATTTTGGGGGGGATTGAATGATTAAGTAAATTCATATCCTTTTGGGGAGGGTATAATTAAGTAAATTCAAATCTTTTTGGGGGGTAAATTCAAATCCTTTGGGGGGTTGTGTGTGTGTGAGTAAATTCAAATCTTTTGGGGGGGTAAATTCAAATCCTTTGGGGGGGTTGTGTGTGTAAGTAAAATTAAATCTTTTGGGGGGTAAATTCAAATCCTTGGCCAGGGGGTTGTGTGTGTGTGTAAATAAATTCAAATCCTTTTTGAGGGATTGTATAATTGAGTAAATTCAAATCTTTTGGGGGGTAAATTCAATTCCTTTTGGGGGTTGTGTGTGTGATCAAGTAAATTGAAATCCTTTTTGAGGGATTGTACAAGTGAGCAAATTCAAATTCTTTTTTGGGTGATGTATAATTAAGTAAACTTCAAATTCTTTGGGGGGTGTAATTAAGTAAATTCAAATCTTTTGGGGGGGTAAATTCAAATCCTTTTGGGAGGTTTTGTGTGTGTGTAAGTAAATTCAAATCGTTTTTGAGGGATTGTATAAGTGAGTAAATTCAACTCCTTTTGGGGGTTGTGTGTGTAATCAAGTACATTTAAATTCCTTTGGGGGGGTTGAATGATTAGGTAGATTCAAATCTTTTTGGGGGGTAAATTCAGATCCTTATGGGGGTTGTGTGTGTAATCAAGCAAATTTAAATTCTTGGGGGGGGGTGAATGATTAAGTGAATTCAAAGCCTTTCTGGGGGGTCGTGTTTCCGCTGTGCTCAGTATCTGCCCTTCCCCACACTTCGCCTACTGGCCTGTCCATGCTCCCGGGGTGGGCGGCTGCCTTTTTGCCTTCTGCATCTGGAGTCTGCCAAGGCAGCCGAGCGCCCAGCCTGGAGCGAGCCAGCCAGCCTGGCCCCTCTCTGCGCTCGCCCGCTCCCTGTCCCCGGCGGCCAAAGGGGGGGCGGCCTGGGGCCCTTCCCTGGGGGAGCCGCTGGGAGAGGAGAGCTGGCTTTGTACAGCGGCGCCCGGAGCCAGGCCCGGGGAAGGAGCAGGGAGGCCGGGAGGCCCGGCGGCGGGAGGCCCGGCGGCCCGGCGGCGGGAGGCCCGGCGCGAGCGCTGGCGCTTGCGCGGTAGGGCCGAGCTGTCGGGGCGGACGTGGGGGCGTAAGCGTGCGGGGCGGACCCTGCCTGCTCTCAGGAGGCGGCAGGTTGCCGGTTTTGTTTTGCCCGCGCCCCCGTGCTGCCCGGGGGGCCCGGGGCCCCGGGGGGGGGGCCCGGAGGAGGAGCGGCGGCGGCGGCCGCGGGCCCTGCTCCTCTGGGTCCTCCCTTGGCCCCTCAGACTGACAGGCAGGGCTGAGGGCGGGGGGGGGGGGAGCCTGGCAAGCCATGGGGGCTGGAGGCACCGGGCCGGGGCCTGGCCCGCGCCGTGCCCTCTGCTGCTGCTGGGCGGGCCTCGAAGCCTCGAACCGGGCCCCCGCCCACAGCCGACCTGGCCTGGCAGCAGCATGAGCGGCCCCGCCGTCTAGAGTGGCCTCCGCTTCCTCCTACCCCATCCCTCCCTCCTCCCGGTCCCCGCCCCCCGCCTTACCCCCCACCCTCCCCCCACCCCCGCATCTCGAGGCGGATGGGAGCCCAGAGCTGAGGCCCGGCACCTACCCCCCGCCATGGCTCAGGAGAAGATGGAGCTAGACCTGGAGCTGCCCCCGGGCGCGGACGGGGGCGGCCTGCGGCGCTCCAATAGCGCGCCGCTTATCCATGGGCTCAGGTGAGTGAGGGCTAGCTGGGCAGCCGAGGATGCGGGGCGGGCGGGGGGCTGTGCGCATGCGCCCCGCATCCGCATCAGCAGGTGTGTGCTCCATCATTTCTTCCAAAGCTATCACACCCCCCCACCCCCCACCTTGATATTCCTCCTGCCTCGAACCCAACCTTTGAACGGTACCGGCGAGCCCGGGGCCCTAGCTTCTGGCCCCGAGTTGAACATAGACACTGAGCTGCTTAGGAGCCCAGGACCAAGCGCCGCAACTAATCGCAATAAAGTGGAGCAGGTGCTTTTCCTGGTTGGGACGAACTTTCTCGCCATCTCTGGCCCCCTTCTAGGTAACTCTCGCTTGTCTCTGCCCCACCCCCCGGTCGTCGTAGCCGGCTTCCCCTCTCCTATACTAAGTTCCCGGCTCAGGGGCTACAACAGCAAGACAATTTCCCCCAATGGGAAAGATGCTGTAGAAATGCTACATACCGTGTATGTTTTCAGATGACAGGGAGCACTTCTGTCAATGGCCGCTAAAATATGGGCTCTTAACTGTCCAAACATTGAATACTCGGGGGGTGTTTTTTACTCCATTCTCAGATCCTACTTATAATGTACCTATATACAATAACTAAGGTGGTAGATTTAGAGCTGGAAGGAACCTTAAGACGCCTTCCAGACAATTTCCCCTCATTTTTCAGATACTGAAATGCAGAGAAGCTAAGCAGCATGTGTCCCAAGGTCATATAAATAGTGATAGCTTAGATTTGAATTCAGGTTTGAATCCTCATTATGTCCATTCCAAACTTTTTGAGGTAAGAAAACATGAACTTCCATACTCCTTAGAGTGAAAAGGAAATTAAGTAAAAAAAAAGTATTTCATAAGGGTGGGAAAGTGCAGCAACCTGGGTTAGTATCTCAATTCTGCCACTTCCTACCTCTGTGTTCTTGGAATAAATTATTTAATCTTTCTGGACCTCGCTTTACTCATCTGTAGTATGAAGGAGTTGGACTAGTTGGTCTCTCAGGCAAGATTTCTTAAATTTTTGTGGGTCATGGACTTCTTTGGTAATTTGATAAAACCTATAAATCTCCTCTCAGAATAGTGTTTTTTGATCGTTGAAGGAAATGCTAAGTTTCAGTTTGTGGTTAGTGAAAATAAAGATGTGATTTTTTTTCCCTTACAGATTTATAGACCCCTTGAAATCTGTCATAGACCCCTTAGGTCTCAAGTTGAACCCCTGCTCTAAGGTCACTTTAAAATCCATAATACTATGAAAGTATTTTATCTAAATACACAAGTAAGGGATGTTCACCCCCCCCCCAACAAGAGAGCCTTGTGCTGTGGTTTATATTTGAGAAGCTGAATGATTTACAAAATACAGGATTCTGTTGTGGTTTCCAACTTTTTATTAAACCCAGTAGTGAATGTAAGAAAGCACTGTGGGCTGCTGACAGCAGGATTGATCAGTGATAAAAGTTTTCATGAAGGAAAAAAGTAATTGATCCTAAAAGGATGAGGAAAGCCATTTGCTCAACAAGACTTTTCAGTGATGGTCAAAGCATCAAAGATGGTGTATAGGGGAAAAAATAAGTATGGACAAGCAGAAAAACTCGTAAGTGTAGTAGACTTTGGAGTGAAATTGACTGAATGGTTGCATCGGTTAGATTCTGAATTTCATCAAGATATTTGTAGTTTTAAGTGGAAGATTCAGTTTAAATGGGGGTAAAACATTCCAATCAGAAGAGGCTGAGGGCTTAGAAACTGAAGGGACCAAGTTGCCTCCAAAAAAAAAAAATTGGAACTCAAGCTACCTCCCTGGGTGATTTAGAGGACTTTGCTCACAAAGCATTATGCAAATGGAAGCTTATTATAATGTACTATTATCTGCCTGAACACAAGGAGGGCTGGACCTCCATTAGAGGTCCTGTCCAGGGTCCATGAAGTAACACTAACAATGCTATTTTAGCAGACACAGGATTTGGTCAGAGGTTAATCCACAAAGTTCCGGAAGGTATTGTAAGCTTTGACTTCCAACTGGGAAATTTGGATTTTTACCTAGGCTCCTTTCAGTTCCACTATGTATGCCGTTCACTTTTTTCCTTTTCATTGCCATTCCTTCCTCAATACCATTCCAGGCCAAGACAACTTTTTATTCAGTACTTGTTAAACATCCTTTCACTTCTTTCAAATAACTTCCTGAACTCATTTAATGATGCCTCTTTAAGAAATCCCACTGTCTTTGCACCACCAGCATTTGATAGTTTGTACTTTTTAACAAGTTCTTTAAGGCAAGTATTAATCTCATTATAGAGTTTCCAGACTTTTGTGTATGTGATTATAAGCCTAAAAGTCAGTGACAGATGGTTTTTAGTGTTCTCAGTTCTTTATAATCCCTTTTAGTTTTTTTCCATTTGAATAGTTTTATTACTGGGATGAGCAACAAAATAAAACTATCGGTGGAAATTTCCTTCTCTTTTTCCCCACCCCATCAGCTATTAATAAACAATATGGAGATATGGAGTTAACTCCATTTTCCTAAATCAAATTAATCCTAAAAATTTCCTAAATCAAACATCAAACTAAAGAGTTTTCTGAATCTTTGAGTGGTGGGGACAGATTGAATAGGATAGGAATAGAAAATGAGGGATATTTATGGAGTCTCCCATGTTGGACCCCCCCCCCCCCATTCAAGTGAAAAGGTAATGGCTTAAAGGTGATCTGGGGCTCATATCTTAGAACTTTGCTCTTCATTTTGGCTGATAGGTATGTATAAAGCTATACTCTGAACTTCATCTGAAAGTGATACTAAATTTTCCAACAACATTAAGTTATTCATATTAGGTATATAAGTAAGGATGGGATGCCTGAGTTCTTGGGTTCACTTCCAAATTTGGTTGGCTAATTGTGATGCTAACTGCACTTTGAATCATTCTGTGTGTTTACTCATTTGTCTCTAAATAGCTGTTCACTTTAGGGTCATAGTTCTCAAACATTTGAATGACAGTTTATTTTTTTTAAATCACCTATGATGTCCTTTAACTATATTTGACAAATATTTTTGCGTTTTGGTTTCAGTGACAATTCACAAATATTCCAAGCTGATATGTTAAGAACCAGAAGGAACAGTACTACATTTTTAAGCCGGCAGAACTTGGTAAGAAAATACTGATAACTTATTCATCATTACCCACACTTGTACCACTTCATCAATACTTAGGGAAAGATCAGCACATATCCTATTGATAATTATTTGCACTTAATAGTATAATTTCTTTCTAAAACTCATATGACTTTAATAAAAATTTTGTTTTTAATATAGGAGACACTAGATTTTAATTTTTTCTTTTTTGCTTGAAAAGATAATTTTTAATACTCTACTTAGAGGAATTTAGTATTCATTATTCTTCAGTCTTGAACTGTCATCTTTGGTGTTATAATGTCACATAATATCTAAACAAAAACAGCCATTTTATACCCATAATCTTATAGCTGAACACTTTTTATTAATACATCATCTCTAGAGCAAATTTTGTTGAATATGTAACTTGGAAATCATTTACAATTTTTTCTCTACTGATCTAAGTTTAATGAAACCATGGAAATGATCCTCATGGAATTTAAATTTACATATGTATATATGCTTGTGTTTATGTGTATATTTAGTATACACACATACATATGTATGTATGTATGTTAATGACATATTGATGGAATTGTCAGCATCAATTCTTGCACTTTACATATCTTAGAGATTCTGGACTCTCAATTTGGAGTTTAGTCATAAAATTCAAGTTGTAGAGAAGCTACCATTCCACATAGGCAAAGGAAGATTCTACTATATCAATGAATCAGTATAAGATTGGGAGAGTTTTATCAATGAAATCACAGGTTCAGTTCTTATCCCTATATACATGTAGATTGTATTATTTTATAAAGAATATATTTGGGGGCAGCTAGGTGGTGCAGTGAATAGAGCACTGACCCTGTAGTCAGGAGTACCTGAGTTCAAATCCGGCCTCAGACACTTAATAATTACCTAGCTGTGTGGCCTTGGGCAAGTCACTTAACCCCATTTGCCTTGCAAAAACCTAAAAAAACCCAAAAAAAAAAAACAAAAAAAAAGAATATATTTGAATTAATATTTAGTGACAAAAACCAAAACACAAGTGTAAACATGTTTTTGTCTACAAATGTGCATTTAAAAAGTCCAGAGAGAATATAAAGTAACAGTGTTTTTTTTTAAAGAAAGATTTTATTTATTTTGAATTTTACAATTTTCCCCAATCTTGCTTCCCTCCCCCCACCCCCCACAGAAGGCAGTCTTTACATTGTTTCCATGGTATAGATTGATCTCAGTTGAGTGTGAAGAGAGAGAGAAATCATATCCTTAAGGAAGAAACATAAAGTTTAAGAGATAGCAAAAAGAGTAATGTAGTTTTAAGAGTCATTAAGCAATTTTAGAGAAGAGGAAGAAGCCACCATTCATAAGAGATGTCCTAAAAACTGAAACCTTTTCCCCCTCCATTTCAGCATCAGGCTCACAGATTTAGATGTGGAAAGGACCTCTGAGTTTATGTGACCCAACCCCCTCTTTCTAGACATGAGGAAATTGAGGTTCGGGGAAGTTGAAATGGCTTGTTCTAGGCTGTATGAGGAGAAAGTAGTTGATGTTTGAACTCTGCTCTTCTGATTCCAAGTCTCACATTCTTTCAGTCATCCCAACTAGCCTCTCACAAGCATATTACCACCAGGTTCTTTCTCCATATAACTGATCAGGTCACTCCTTCCCCAACTTATCAAATAAAATTCAGACTTAGCCTAGCATTCAAGTTTTGCTGTGGCCTAAACCTATTCACCACCATCATCAACATTAACTTGTATTTATTAAGTGCTTACACCAGGTGTCCCAAAAGTCTTCGTGCAATTTTCCATCTTAATAATTTAAAATCGCAATAAGACTTTTGAGACAGTTTGTATAATACCCATTATAGCGCTTTATATTTTAAGAAGTGCTTTTATTGCCATTATTCCTTCCACCCGAACTGTATTACACACCATCCCTAACCATCCATCCATCCATCTTCCTATTTCACTGCCATTTTGTGCCTGAAATTCTAGATCCCCTTCCCCCATCCTCTCTACTTTCCCCTTTCTCACCACCCTGTTGAATTCCTAATACTTTGCTAGGATCTCTGCTTTGCATTTCCCATTCTCACAAGTACCTTAGTTATTTTGTCATTCCTCCTTTTAGTTTGTAAGCTTCTGGAGAGCAAGACCAGTTTCATATCCTCAGCACCTAGCATAGTACCTTCTCTGTACCTAGTAGGTTCTGAATAAATGTTTGTTGAACTTTAAGGGATCAAAGCCCTTAAAGTCTGACTTAAATATACCTTCTCCATGAAGCCTTCTGTGATTTTCCCCAATTCATTCCCGGTTTTCCCCTCTGATCTCTCAATAATGTCTTGCCTTAACAATTGGGAACAAGTTTGGGCTGTCTGCAAAGGAGAGTACCATCTGTATCCAGATAAGGAGCTGTGGAGTTTGAACAAAGTACAAGGACTATTCCCTTTAATTTGGGAAAAAAAAACAGATATCTTATTGTCTGATCTGGTTACCTCTGAGAATTCTGTTCTCTTTAAGGATATGATTTCTCTCTCATCACACCCAATTTGGAGCAAGGTACAACATGGAAACAAAGTAAAGACTGACGGAGTGCTATCTGTGGGGTGGGGGTGGGGGGAGGGAAGCAAGATTGGGAGAAAATTGTAAAACTCAAATAATATCTTTAATAAAAAAAGAAAAAAAATAATGTCTTGCCTTGTTCCTTTCATATCTTGAGTTAGTTTGTATTTTAGTTCTTATATTCTATCCTCTTACTAATACCTTGACCTCTGCACTGACAAGGAGGACCATATCTTCTCTGAATTTAGTTGTATCAGTGCCTAACAGTGCTCTGCACCACAATGGGAGTGTTATCTTGTTGCTAGCTAGAAAGCAATGTGAAACTGTGGGAGAGAGTTCTAGATTTGGAGTTTAGAGAACCTGTATTTGAATCTTGGCTCCTACCAGATCTGTTTCTTAAGAGAACAGCCTAAGTCTTAACTGACCTTGAAGTGTCCCTCAGCATCTAGCATATTGCTTCGCATTCCATATACAAACTCATATGGTATTTGAATTCAATTATACAGTTCATCTTTAGTTATTAATTAATGTCCACAACAGTCTAGAGACTATATGCCTCTGTTCAGCTTCTGGGCCAGGAACTTAGCAGGTAGACCTGAATAAGTACAAATCCTCTCACTATACTGAGAGTGACGGTCTGTGTTAAGTTTTTGAATATAAAGTAACATATTGCTCCAACTTAACTGATTTGTTATCATTTGTTATCATTGTTATGCTGGTGTTGTCAGGCTAATTTGGATTTAATTTTTGAAAAACCGGAATTACTGCTTGTTTTTAAAGAAATGTCATTTTGATACATTCAAATATATTAACAATAACTTGACTAAGTGTTGGTCCAACAGAGAATCCTTTGGTTAATGACTAGCAGATGTGAATGATTTATAATTAATCAAGTCTATATAAATGATATTCCTCTTCCAATGCTTAAGGACACTTAAAACAGTTTGGCCCCTTAAGAGGTCTAAATGTATCTCCTGAAATCTCATTCCAATCTCATCAAAAAAGAACTTGTTTAGCAAAGATAAGCTTAAGTTTAGCACTCTCTCCCCTTGATTGTCACAAAAGCTGAAATAATCTAGCCTGCTTTTATTAAGTTGCTATAACTATAACTATGAGACATATTTGGTCATCTTTCTAAGTTAACCCTAAGTAGACCAGAGATATCATGCTGATGTAGCATGAATTACCTCATCTTCAGGTTTTTTTTTTTATACTCTCATTAACATCCTTAAACCTATTGAATCATAATCCCCATAAGAGTCATTCTGGATGAATAGTACTAAGCTGGGATTTGTACTTTACAAGGAGTGCCCACAAATCCATCACAGTCTGAATTCAAACTCAGGTTCTGACTTCAAAGCTTGAATCGTTTTTACTTCATCACTCTTTTCTATTAATATTTTCTGAACCATATTGCCTGAGTGAGCAGTTCTTTTGATCTATTTTGGAAACCCTAAACCTTTCTTTATAACTTTGAATTTATTTTTTACAAATTTCTTTAGTGTGAATTAAGAAGAAACAAATTAAACTTATTTGATTATTTTCTGTATTGTTTTTGCAGTTGGTACCATCCTCCCCTCTTCGAATCCCCAGTAGCCGGATTCATCAGATCAAACAGGTAAGAAAATTCGTGGGGGGATCTTTGAAAGTCACTATCTAATCTAACGCTAAAAAGCAAAGTTAACTGTTTAGTTTAATTCTCATGGTATAGTAATGCTTTAACAGATTGTTGTTGATTTAGAGTTTCAGTTTAGAAGTAGCATTTGTTTGGAAAATAAATGTTTTGTACATTAGACAAAGTTTTATTGCATTTAAGAAAGTAGTAATTTTCAAAAATAATTATGTTACCTGTTGCCCTTTTCTCCTCGGAAAACTCAGAGGATTGCTGCTTAGAAAAACTAGCTTTCTATTACAAAATAGAGTCATCCTTATATCATGATTATACCATTTTTATTATGTTATTGCTTTTTTAATAATTCACAAATTGTAACTGTAACTTAACTGTTGTTAAGGCTACCACAGTTGTGCTGTTTTTGTTTGCTTCATTATCACCTTAAATTCAGAAACATGATATATTTTGTGATTTTGGTTTGGGGGCTGCCAGGTTTACTTCACTCAGTTTCCACTCTAGCACACCCCTGATAACAGCCCTCTCCCCCCCCCCAGCATTTTTTCTTCCACTATCCTTTCCCCCAAAGAACCTGATATTAACATAAAACTCAAATTGAGCCCTCTCTGGGTGGATAAGTGTGTACATTATATATCTGTAGCATTTCTTAAGTGATAAAAACAGTTTATAGCCAATATCTAAGTGAGCTTTTGTTTATCTCTGAAATTTGTACGTGCTGTCTCCTCAATTATCTTAAGTATTTGAGGTTTGGGGTTATAGGTTGTTAGTTATCAAAGCACTGAGTAAAGCATATTTTAACTATAGCTAGTAATATAGTGAGTAAAGAAGTTTATTATCCATATTAATTCAATATTTGTTGCATTTAGAATTGCTCAAAAAAGGGTAAGTTGAAGGAGAAAAGCCGTCTGCTCCTGGTCTGGCTACAGATTTACTGGAAAAAATTTAAATTTATTTTTAGCAATTTAATTTTCTGGTCTATTATTTTCCCAGTTGCCCGTTTTCTATTTTTCTGTATCTGGTCTTTAATGGTGACTTCTTTTTGGCGTCGAAATGAACCTTTTCAATTCAGGATAGTGTCACAGTGTTGTTGTGCTTATTGAGTAATATTATTGTCCCCTTATATTCTGAAAAGGAAATCTATCAAGCATTTTTTTGTTTGTGTCTTGTTGTTACATGGGCTTCCTAAGTGACTTTGGAGACACATATCATTCAACATATTCATTTTCAGAAGAGTGAAAAATGTTTTTCTTTTGTAAATATTACTCCAAAAGGGCATTTTTGTCCATATATAATTTAAGCTCATAGATGGGAGAAGTTGTATCTCCTCCAACCTCTTCTTCCCTATAGGGGCTAATAGCAATATTGCAAGGGGAAAGAACATCTCTTTTCCATAGGTAGCCATCTCAAATGGAAATGGAACATAAAAATTCCCCTCCATTTTATACCACATAATACCTCTTCCATGTCTTCTCATCCGTTATTTATGCCTTATGACATTATAAAATTTAATACACATTTACAAATTATTTCCTTTTTTTAAAAAAATGACATCTTAGAGTTGAAAGGGACCTCTGAAGTTATATATTTCAATATTCTCCATGAATGATCATTTAGCCTGTTTAAACACCTCAGCTCATGGGTGACTCACTGCCTCCTGAAGCAGTAATAATTATCAGAAAGGGTTTCTTTAAACTTAGCTGTAAATAATAAGCCATGAGACCAAATGAATGAAGATGAAGCATGGGTACTCCTTACAGAGAGGTGATGAACTTAAAATGCAAAAAGATATTCATTTTGGGACATGGCTATTGTAGAAATTTGTTTTGCCAGACTATAGGTATGAGGGCTTTATTTTTTTTGGGGGGGTTCTTTTTAATT
Source organism: Macrotis lagotis (assembly GCF_037893015.1). Lineage (NCBI taxonomy): Eukaryota > Metazoa > Chordata > Mammalia > Peramelemorphia > Peramelidae > Macrotis > Macrotis lagotis. Next base: position 30,600,468 of record NC_133666.1, read on the forward strand.
TGCTATGAGGAAATTTGGAGGAAATAGGTGAGACAGATTTATAAAAGAATCCTTGATAGCTGAAAAAATAATAAATTAAGAAAAATCTGCCTCTAAATTGTACCTAACTCTAAACTCTGAAGCAAAGCAGAATAAATCTAAACCCTCTAAACTCTTTAGGTATTTTTTTTATACTGTATTTTCAAATACCATTTAACATCTGTTACTTTTCCCAAATTCTTCGTTTCTATCAATGGCATTAGCATTCACCCAGTCACAGGTTGAAAACCTCAGTTTTATTTCTTATTCTTTCTCTTCTTTCATCCAATATATTGCCCAACCAATCAGAAAATCTTGTATATCTTTCTTGACAAGCTCTCTTTGAATTATTCTTTTGTCTTGAGATTCTCACTAGCCAGATCCCTTATGCCTTGGATTACTGAATGAGTCTTTTCTGCTGTCCTTTTGGCCAATTCATTCTGCATAACACTAAAGAAATATTTCTACAAACATCATTGTTAATGTAATTTGTTGTTGCTGTTTAGTCAATTTCAGCTGTGTCAGACTCTTTGTGATCCCATTTGGGGTTTTCTTGGCAAAAATACTAGAACGGTTTGCCATTTCCTTCTCTGATTAATTTTGTAAATGAGGAAACTAAGGGAAGTGACATGCCCAGGGTCACACAGCCAGTAGATGTGTGAGGTCGGGTTTGAACTCACAAAGATGAATCTTTCTGGCTCCAAACCTGGCACTCTATCCACTGTGCCACTACTTATCTATCCTCTAATAGTAACTATACTGCTCAAAAATGCCAATGGCTATCTACTATCTATTGGGAAAGATCCAAACTGACATTCAAAGACCTTCATAATCTGGCTCCACTCTGTCTATTTGACCTTATTTCTCACTACTTGTCAGTACAAACCTAAAAGTCCATGCCGGCCAATCTCTTCTCTTGCCCTTGAACACATAATATTTATTCCTACCTCTCACCTTTTGTTCAAGTTGTTCCCACTGTCCTTCCTCCTTCAAAAAGCCTTGAGATTTTTTATTAGGGATTTTGTTACAAGTCTACCAGTTAAGCAAAAACAATGTGTATGCTTGTTCAAGGACTCTTTCTCTGTAACTCAGTGAAGAAAAAGAGGAGGATTCATCAAATCTAAAAGTCAGATAAAGATTCTTTGCAATTAGTACAGTTGTTTTTCTTGTCCTTCAGGAAGAAGGGATGGACATGCTAAACAGGGAAGCTGTGCATGAACGGTAAGTGTGTTAACTTTTGAATTAAATTGTTTTCTGGCGATGTTTACTTCCAGACACATTTTATCCAATCTTTATTTTTATTTTTTTAAAAAGTACCAACGCTATCAACATCAAGTACCAAATGTGATTTCTTTCTTTCTTAATTTTTTTTTTAGAGAGGTTCAGACTGCAATGCAGATAAGCCAGACATGGGAAGAAACTCTAACCTTGGTAAAGTATTTATACTTCAGTTTTGTATAAATTTTTAAAAGTTTGCATTTACCAAGACATTCTTTCCTATTCCTACTTCCTTATTTCAAAGCCTTACATATTCTTTGGTGAAAATTAGTTTGAGATGTGCTTCCCACTTACTGTAACTTGAAATTCTTTTAAGAAGAAATGTTGTATGGTTTAGGCATAAAATTACTCTATTTTTTAAGAGTTGGATTCAAAATAAATAACTATCTGAAACAAAATCATCGCTTTAGTTGTGAAACACCGCCTGTTCTTCATGATGGGCTCCAAAAAAACCTAGTCAGAATTCTTAGATGATAGACCAATCAATGTTCTTATTTTCTTTTCTTAATTTACTAACTATTGAACTTTAAAGCCTTATGGTGGATTTCCTAAAAAATTTATTTAATTTTATATCCATAATACATATATCCCCACCATTATTTTAGCATATACCCTTCAATTGAAACAGATTTAGAACTTCGAAACTCAGTAAAAAATGTTATAACTCCTATGTACAGATTATGATTGCTTAATTGCAGTGATTTAATGATAAGCCATTTTCAATCTTAATCATCTTGGCTGATGAACCAAGTAAGGATTGAGCTGAATTTTCAGTCTTGTTTGACCTTTCCTTCAAAGCCTTAAATAAACCCAATTACAAGGGAAAATATTATTTCTTTTCCTAGATATACTGTATACCAGAGTTGATGAGTCTGATGATTCTAGCAGTTAAATTATTTAGACAAAAATAAGCTTTGGGGATCCCTTTGCAGCCTGGTATTTCAATGCTTTGGTGCTATTGGAACTTAGACCTGATATTTTATTTTATTTTTAATTTCTTTTATTTAATATTTTCTTTTTTCCCCAACTACATGTAAAATTTTTTTTAACATGTTTTTAAATTTATTTAAGGCAATGAGGTTAAGTGACTTGCCCACGGTCAGACACCTAGACAATTATTAAGTGTCTGAGGCCAGATTGAACTTAGTTCCTCCTGATTCCAGGGCTAGTGCTCTATCCACTGCCTAGCTGACCCCTTAACATTTAACATTTAAAAAATTTTTGAGTTCCACATTCTTTCCCTACCTCATTGAGAAGGAAAGCAATATAGATTTGATATGGGTTATACATCAGAACATATTTTCATACCTGTCATGTTATGTAAGAAAACTGACCAAAAAAAAACCAAGAAAAAGAAAAGCAAAAGTATGCTTTATTTTGCATTCAGATTCCAGTACTTCTTTCCCTGGAAATAGCATTTTTCATCACAAGTTCTTCAGAATTATCTTGGATCATTGCATTCCTGAGAACAGCTGAGTCATTCACAGTGAATCATTATATAATATTGCTGTTCGTGTATATGATAGTCTCCTGGTTCTGCTTATTTCACTTTTCATCAGTTCATGTCTTTCTAGGATTTGCTGAGAACACCCTTTAGAGTTGATATTTTAGAATTGGATTTAAATCAGGTGAATCCATTCATTTTAGCGCTTATTTCGTTTTTTAATTTAAGGCAATGGGGTTAAGTGACTTGCCCAAGGTCATACAACTAGGCAATTATTAAGTGTCTGAGGCTGGATTTGAATTCAAGTACTCCTGACTCCAGGGCTGGTGCTCTATCCACTGTGCCACTCAGCTGCCCCCCAGTCAGTGCTTATTTTTAATGTATGTAAATACCATTGTTCTTGCTTTCTCACCAGTACCCAGTTTCAGACCTCTATGGTCATTCTCTAAACAATGTTATTTTCAGTATCATCTCCATTCACACTTAGGAAAGAAAAATACTCTTTTTTTCTCCGATACCTCGATACTGACTAATGCTAAGTCTTTTGGACCTACAATATAGCTACTGGAAACTTTGGGGAGCCCCTCAAATTCCATGTAACTGGTTCACCCCCAAAATAAGGTATAACACTTGTTAGTGGAACTGATTTTGAGGTTCCTTGCCATGGTGTAGAGTTGATAGAAATTTTGAGCTCTTTCCAACTAATGAAAGTGATAGTTGCTTCTTCCCAGCAGCAGCAGTTGCAATCCAATATTTCCTCTCTGCTGTCACCTAGGTTCAACTATCAGTGATATAATTACATACTGTTCCATTTACCTAGAACGATAATGATGGAGAGAAGTCATCATCTCCAAGGCGTGTTGATTTTATTCCAGTTTCTCCTGCACCTTCACCTACCAGGGGAATCGGAAAGGTAAGAAGGTGAAACCTGACCATGTATGCTCTATTATTCATCCAGTGAACCAGTAAAACATGTACCTTTTAAGCATCTGCTCTTTCCTGCACACTGTGTGAGGCACTGGGGGAGAATGAAGGCTAAACTGACACTTAGCAAACCTTATGTTTAGCATTCCCAACTCCAAACGATTTCTCTTATTGTAGTATATGTGATTTGGAAAGTGGTATTTCTTTTTTTTGAACTCTCTGTTGTATTTTGGGTTTTTTTTAGCAGTGCTATTCACCTTCATTACAGACCTTTGTTGCCAGCAATGGGATGCCTCCTAGCCCTATTCCTAGCCCGACTAGACGATTTGCAACGTAAGTTCACATTTTATGAGAATACCAAATTGATTCTAACTAAAGAAAAATTATACTTTTCTTTTTAAGTTTCTTTTTTCTGGACCTAGTAAACCTGGATAGTGTCTCTTCAAAGCTAAATTAAAATGTTCTTTTCTTAATCATTTCACTAGCTGAATTCATACATATGAGATCTCCCCTCTGATGTATATTAACTCATACATATAATTTTCTAGATACTTTTTTACAAGTATACCCACTCATCCACCTATAAACATGCAAATATACATGCAGTATACATATACAAATGAACATTTGTAGGAACTCCCTCCACCAACCAAAACTAAAAATTAAAGCTCTAAAGACTTTGGAAACTATATGAGCTTCTCTGTAGCTCCACATATCGATATGTGGAAAAGTCAATACCTCCCCAAAGTCCAGATTGTTGACATTCTATTTAGTAGTTGATAAACCCTGATGAATTATCTGAAGTCACTTTACCTATAAGCCCAAGGTCCCATAGCCAATAACTATCAAAAGTGAGATTTGAACTGCCCCCCCCAAAAGTCTTCCTGATCCAAGCCCAGCCCTCTGTAGTAATTACACATACTGCCTCTATCCACCTCTAGATCTGTAATAACCTTGTGAATTAAGTCAGTCACAACTGAGACTACATAGCTCTCCATTAATTTGTCCAAATTTAGGAAAATGTTCTTGGCTAGAGAGCAGAGTTTAGAAGTATGTTTGCTACTAACTTATTCCTATTCTTACTAAGAAATAGGATAGAACAATTAGAAGCTTCTACTGTACACTTGGGATTAGAGAGAGAGGTTGGGCATGACTTCTGAGACCTACATTTTATGACCACATTCTCTGGTCTACTGAGTTGTGCTAGATGGACCTGGTTATTCCAAACATTTTTGAGAGTAGTGATGGCTTTGCTCTAGTAACCTTGTAGATTTCTGATCACAACTGTTGACCTACGGATAGAGGCATAGTAATGACAAATGTGATTCATGTTACATTAGCAGGAGGAGTCAGAGTCCCATCAACTGTATCAGGCCGAGTGTTCTGGGACCTATAAAGAGAAAAGGTACTGTGGTTCTATGGGAGTCTGGGAATTGGGACTTGTAAAGTTATATTTTCTTAGTGTTTGTTCTAATAGCTTGCACTAACATAGTACTTTCTGATTACAAAGTAATTTCACATATATTGTCACTAAATCATCAAGTAGTGGCTTTGTTAGGATTAGTTTTTTGCTGACTATGAAACATTTGATAGATATTGCAAGTATTATAATAAAAATGCTTTTCAATTTAGACTACTTAGTTCAGCAAGTATTTTATTGCTTTTTCTTCCAATGATTAACATAGATAATATTAAAACGTGGTATAAATTTTAAAATGGTTGAGGTTGTAGTGTTTGTTTTTATTCTTAGTTTTAGAAAGGTGGGATGAAAGGAAGGAGGACAATTGGTATTGGAATGGTGACTTAAACAAGAAGGTGGTTTTTGAGCCAGTTTTGGTTCCATGTCATCTCATCTCCATTTGACCTTGTTCTTCTTCTCTCCACTTGCTTAGTAAACAAAATGAACTGCATATTTTGTAAGAAATGTAATTTGCTTTGAGTGGGATGGTGAAAATGGGAGAATAGAAGGGGTCAACAAAAAGAGAGCAAGAACCACAGCATGCTTTCTTCTCTCAAACATAATACATTTTGGATTAATTAATAAGGCAGACTTCCAGCACAGCATATTTAATTAAACCAAGACATATGCATTTCTTTGTAATTACTCTCAAATTATTAAAGACTGAGCTGCAGGGCAAGGCCTTTTTTCTTTCTTTTTTTTTTTACATTGGACTGTCCATAACTTAGCTGCCTGAGTCAATGTCATGCAAAAGTAGAAAGTCTAAGGGTAATAGAGCACTTGGAATCTTTTGAATATATTAAATATATGCTTCAGGTCAAAGTTTTGTGCATTAGCTTAACTTAAATCTTCTGCCCTTTTAAGAAAGTAAGGTTTTATCACTTTGGGCATGGTGTCATTTATTTATTTTTTAGTTCTTTAGTTTTTGCAAGGCAATGGGGTTAAGTGGCTTGCCCAAGGTCACACAGCTAGGTAATTATTAAATGTCTGAGACCGGATTTGAACCCAGGTACTCCTGACTCCAGAGCCGGTGCTTTATCTACTATGCCACCTAGCCACCCCGGCATCATCTATTTTTAAAACTTGCTTTTACCTAATACAGAAGTGAGCATTCCCTTGTAACTCAACCACTTGAGAGTGTAGGACCCTACAGGTCAAGTTAAAAGTAGAGAAAGAGAGTACCAAGAACAAATTTAGGCAAGGTTAAAGGAGTTAATGCTCTTTTAAGCTAGAGAAGAGAACCTTCCAAGGTGAAGAGTAACTCTTCAGGAAGAGGATCCAAAGCATAAGAAGGTTTTAGAGGTGACAATAAACAGGAATTGATCATCTTCTCTGAGAATAGCACAAGAGAGAAGGAACTCAAAGGGGCAGTCTTGAGCAGTTTGGCTGGTTGGTTTAGAAGGGTTGCCTTTACTAAAGAAAACTAAGACCTTCTCTAAAGATAAGAGGTTTTTTTAAAATGAGGTTTTTAATGCATAGAAGACTAACTTACCTTAAATTGTGAAAGTCTATATGCATCTTGAGGCATGGGTCGAGATGCATTAAATAAGTTTCAAGCCTTTGAAAATACATAACAATCTTCCCAAGGAAGAGTTATAGAATTGCTCTCCATGCGGATGTTTAAAGAAACTAAAAAGGTGTGGTCTTTGGTTTTACATGATTGCATAATCCTACCAGTCCACAAAGGCTCTTCCAACAATAGATTGCTCTTTACCTTACGTGTAACTATATGATCATAAAGCATTAGATTTCTTAACACGTATTTGAAAGTTATCATAAAGTTGTACCATTTTGATTGAAAATAGATACCTGTCCCTCCACCCCCCGCCCCCACCCAGCTCCAAGCTGTTTAAAGCTGACTTTCCCATTGGTGTTTTTTCATAGGCGAAATGGAAAATGAAGATCCACCAAAGAGATTCTTTCAAGGCACCAGTAGCAGTTTGCTTTCTCCTGATGTTCCATCAATTCCTGATATGTGGTAAGTGATTTAATTCTAGGTTTCCAACATTCATTAAGGTTTGAATTGCATGATTTTATTAAAGCCTTATTTGACTTGTCAGCTTTGGAACGTTTTTTAAGATGTTAGCAAACTAATCTCAAATGGATTTATTGATTAGTTTGTCTAGTTAGTTAATTCTCAGGCATGTGTATAGGTGACACTGATTATATAATGGGTGTGTTTTTTGAAAATGTGGCCATAGAAATAGATTTCTATATGGAACATAGGAGAAGTATGGTTATGCACATTTGGGAGGGGGGAAGAAATCATTCTTCTATTCACTTGAACCACAGTAAGCTTAATTTAATGAGAAAAAGAGAACATTGTTACTCTTGACTTTACTATCCAGATGGTATCCTGAAACTGTAACTACTAACACTTCTTTACTGTAGATGGTCTGTGCTTATTTTGCAGACTTTTCTCCTCACAAAATACACATTTCAAATCTCTTGACTTCTGTTTACAATGGGTGGCCTTTTCTTCTCTCAGTCTGTCTTCAGATGCTCTTGATGGAAACAGCAGCAGTGCTGGATCTTCTTGTAACTCACCAGCTAAAGTCAGCACTACCACCGACTCTCCTGTGTCACCTTCTGACTCGGGCTCTCCATTTATCCCTGTAAATGAGTTTTCATCTAAGTGATTCACCACTCCAAGACTTGTCTTTCTGATGGAGAGAAAAAGCCAGTTGAAATAATAATGTAGAATTGTATCGCGCAATTTGAGCTATTTCCTCTTTTATATTTTTCTTTTAGGAATATGCAGAAATATTGGTATTCTAGAGATCTCCCATATCCAGTTTCTGAGGATGCGCTTAAATTCAACATAGTAATCTTTTCAAAAACATCTTTTAAATAAGAGTATGTTGAAGCTATAAACATACATCTTTTAAGCTGCTAATATATCTCTATATCTATGTCGTCCCTTGATTATTTTTTTTAATAATTGAGAGCGCTATTTATTTATGGGAATAGTGAGTTCTGATGAAGTATAATTGTTAAAACAGTTTCACAAACTGATGTTTGAAAATGACACGTTGTGCCCACACTAGTTCTTAATATTTTCAGTAATTGCTAGCTCTCTCTAAATATATATGTATGCATATATTTATATATATATATATATATATATATATACACATATATATATAAAACCAACCTATCAAAAGCTATTTTCTAAAGTAAGCTAATAATAACATACTAATCTTACTATTGTCTGTTTTATGCAGGAATCTGGAGATATTTACTTTGTTTTGGGAAGAGAAAGGGGTAGTATAAGGAAGAAAAAACCTAAATGACTAGGAAAATGCTTAATTGGGGCTTTGTGCCAGTATTCAGCTTGTGTTTTACCTGGATCAATTTTGTATTTAAATGTGAAGGGGAAGTCAGTGTTGATTAGTTATAGTCTTAGGCATTTTTGTAAATTCCTTTTTATTTCTTATTAAGACTCCTGAATTGATTAAATATGCTTCCTACATGTAATGGATTTTCTGTCAGAATTATCTACTTCCTTTTGCCCCTAAATGACTGTAAATTTTTTTTTTAACTCTAAATGTTTTGCTATCTAAAAATCTTTTAAGGGATTTTTTTAAAAATAGAAATAGAATAGCTCTAGCAAAGAGTTAAATTTTAAAACCTGAAATAAGTGCTTTGAACAATTGGGGACAGTTCAACATTCAATTTAAAATTAGAAAGGGAATTTTCTGAACTTAAGTTGAGAATAGCTTGAAATGGACTTAGTTATTCAATTATGAACAGTTCTTATAAAACACATTTCCTTTTCAAAGGAGATAGTAGAACAACAATTTAGCTATACTCTCAAATGGGAAAAGACTGAGGACTGTGTTGCAAAAGCCTTGAAGGCATTCACCAATAAGAGTCTGTGGGAAAGGATTCTCGCAGGTTATGGATAAATGTAATCACATATTCCCAAATATGCACCATTCATCATAATGGACTTCTGAGAAGGGTCTAGAATTCTAATGAACAATTATGAGTAAATAAAACTAGTGGTATAGTCTTAGTGATGCTTTAGCTTCTTTGTTTCCCAAGTCTTAGATTTATTAGTTAAAGAGAAAGGGGTTAGGGGAACTTTGTTGTAACTAAATGTAGTAGCAATTCTGTATCTTGCCTTATATCACCGTCCTCCCCAAAAAGTCATGTGTATTGGGGTGGCTAGGTGGCACAGTGTATAGAGCACCGGCCCTGGAGTCAGGAGGACCTGAGGTCAAATGTGGCCTCAGACACTTAATAATTACCTAGCTGTGTGGCCTTGGGGAAGCAACTTAAACCATTACCTTGCAAAAAAAAAAAAAGTCATGTGTATTAACTTCTTATACAGTAATAATGCATTTGCATAGACTCTGGGAGAGGATATAATGTTCCAGAACAAAAACCATTGAAGACAGGTGAAGTGAACTTTTAGGGTGAAAACACTGCTACAAGAAATCTTGTATAAATCCATTGCTAAGTAATACATTAATTAGTACATGCTTATATATGTAGGGGGTACTAATAATTGGACCCCTCTAGGAAAGAGGTAATCATAACTCTACTTAGATCAGATAATTTTCCACTCTCTTCAAGTTAGTTTAGACTAATATGTTATGTGCTAGAATAACATAACTCACTACAGTATGCTTGGTGTGGCATTTGTGAATACTGTTGTTGATTTTTCATTCTTGATTAATCATTGCAACTGTTGTCTTTTGAGCTTGTGTAATGGAAGTAGCCTGTTTTTCTCTCTATAAAAGACTTCTCTCTCTTGGTATTCAACCCCAAAGAATTGCTTAACTTTTCCATGCTGTTTTTGTGGTTGGTTCCTTTTGAGTATGGTAAAGCTATAGTTTATCTTAAACATGCCAAAGACCTGTCCTGTCACTCTTCTATATGGAAGACTGATTCTGGGGGGTTTGACTTTGCTTGTCTCATTTTTCCTGAATGAGTCTCATATTATCTAATCTGTAACTCATCTTAAAGATGCAAGAACAAGAGCTAATTGTGCTGTGTATATGTGTCAAGGTGTCCTCTTTCTATTATATTTATGCTAGTTTTCAAAATGCTAATAAAAATTAAAATAAAAGAGAAATGTGGCTTCTAAAAGTTCTTTTTTGGTATAATGTTTCTTGGCTTTAAAAATATCTTCATGTTTGCTACTGGACTTCCATCTTAGAAATCTTATGATAACACAGCTTGAGAAATTTACCTTTGCCATTATTCTAACTGAACTATTATATATAAGTAGAATGATGGTTGCTAAAATACTTCTATACAGTCTACAACAACTCTTGCATTCTACCATAGAACTTGGATCTCCAAACTTTCCTTCACTGAATCTTCACACAAATTTGCACCATTTCCTGAAAGGTTTCATATGTGAAATTCTAAAAAGAAGAAAACTGTTTTGTGATCCTAAAATTGACATATCAGTCCCAAAATGCATTTTTATTTTGGCCTGACTCTGTAATTTTGTTGAAAAAGGAGCTCCTGGTGAGGAAATACTTTTCATTAATGCAGATGAGCTACTGCTTGAGCACTTAGAATCTAAAAGAGTTGCTTGGGACATTGAGAAATGAAGTGATTATCACTAGTGTCAGAGTTGAACCCTACTCTTTTTTTTAGGTTGAAAGGTTGTTTTATTTCATTTTCAGTCCCTTTAAATATATTTCCATTATTAATCATTCTGTGAAAGAAGAATTAAAACTAAAGGGGGGGGGATTGGGAAGAAAAAAAAACATAAAAGAAGTTTTAGAAAGTGAACATAATATTCTTTGCTCTACATTCAGATTCCATAGTTCTTTGTCTGGATGTGGATGGTGTTTTCCATAACAAATCTTTTAGGATTGTCATTGATCATTGGACTGCTGAGGGGAGCTGAGTCCATCATAGTTGATCATCTTACAATGTTGCTGTCAGTAAATACAATGTTTCTCTTGGTTCTGTTCACTTCACTCAGCATCAGTTCATATAAGTCTTTCCAGGCTTTTTTTTTTATTTTTTTTTGAATTATAAAGATTTTATTTATTTTGAGTTTTACAATTTTTACCCTAATCTTACTTCCCTCCCCCCACCCACCCCCCACAGAAGGCAATTTGCCAGTCTTTACATTGTTTCCATGGCATACATTGATCCAAATTGAATGTGTTGAGAGAGAAATCATATCCTTAAGGAAGAAACATAAAGTATAAGAGATAGCAAGATCAGACAATAAGATATCAGGTTTTTTCCTTAATTAAAGGTAATAGTCCTTGGTCTTTGTTCAAACTCCACAATTCTTTCTCTGGATACAGGTGGTATTCTCCAATGCAGATACCCCAAATTGTCCCTGATTGTTGCACTGATGGAATGAGCAAGTCCATTGAGGTTGATCATCAGTCCCGTGTTGCTGTTAGGGTGCATACTGTTTTTCTAGTTCTGCTCATCTCACTCAGCATCAATTCATGCAAATCCCTCCAGAACCCTACTCTTCTGAGTTGGAGGCAATGAACTGTCTCTCCAATTATGCCATCCCCAAAATGACATTAGAATTCCATCACCAAGATTTTTGAAAGTAGAATTTAAATTGTAGAGTTGTTTTTTTGAAGCAATTTTTTGAAGCTCTCCTTTTGAGGGAGCCGGTGACTAGATTTTAGTCACTGGGAATCAAAAATTTCGAATTTTTGTCCTTGGCTTTGATTTATAACAAAATAATGATAATAGACTTCCTTTAAATGTATATTTACCATATTCAGAACTGATGAGTTATAAGGATGTTCTAAGAGTGACTGTGTTTTTGATTGTCTAGCTAATTTTTTTCCCCTAAGAAAACAAGATACCCCGAGAATGCTGTAGTATTGTTTTTTGGTTCTTTACATCAGGAAAAAGGATTTTAACAAGGGTGTTTTCGGTATTATGACATGTTGTGGTGCAGTCTCTACACCACCACCACCCCTTTCCAGGATTGACATTTGAAATACTTCTTGAGATTATAAATTCTAGAATTTAGGTATCATGATAAAAAAAAATCCATGGAATCTTAAATAGAACTTAATCAATTAGTTCAGCCTTATTACCCCATTACAGAATTTCTTTCTTACAGTACCCCTTCACAAAAGTTCAGGAAGAGGGCTGAGTACTTCTAATAATGGAGAACTCGCTCCTTCACAAGGTATTCCTTTCCATTGTTTGATAGCTCCAGTTTTTAGATACTTCTTTTTAAATTAGAGAAAGGCAATTGGGAAGAAGGGTCTGTTGCTGTGTGTGTGTGTGTGTGTATGCAACAATATATTACCAGATAATTTGATCTTGGGCTGGATTTAACCAAATCTTTAAAGCAAATTCTAAACCTGTACTAACCTTGGACCCTTGTCCTTGCATTATTAGGTTCTTTGGACTCCTACCAACAATATATCTAATCACTTATATGACTAAAAGTCTTGTCCTTCAGGCATATCTGTATGTCTTTTACATAATGGACTCTCTAACAGTTTATTATAGGGAGAAAAAGTAATTGCCATCTTCTCTGACCTTACATTTTAGTATTTTAGCTCTTAGGACCTGAGCCTAAAGAGGCCTCATCCTTATTAGAATTCACTGCCAAATAACTAAAGTTTTTAATTTTGAAAAGGGCAGACTATGCTAAATGAGACTAAGATAATTCCAGTGAAAATGCAGTCCAGCCTTGCCTCCTCCATTGCCACACCATGTCGTCTTATATCACAGATGACTTTCCAGTGATTTTTCAGCCAAGGTTAAAAATAGGATTGGTTTTCACTGTTGTCTATAAGTTCTAGGTAGAGGGAGCCAAAGGAAAATCACATAGGCAGCTTGGAAATTTGTTTTTACTATCTTGGTGGCAGGATAATTAATGGCCATATGTTCTCAAAAGCACTAAATAAATGCATCCATACGATTAGCTGTATCCTATAAATTGACTGATAGCTCTATATGTGAAATTGGAGATCTTTGTGGCCTAACTGACAGCAACACAAATTGGTAAAATAATTGCCCAGAGTCAGCCTTTCAGTATGTGATCAGACTGCAATTTGGTCCCCTAAAGTATTGCCTCTGTCTTTGCAAGCAGAGACAACGTCATGCTGGTCATAAACCTCTGAACCCTTTAAAAAGATTCTTGAAGCGGTTAGGGAGGATCACACCCATAGAAGTCAAGACTCTGATCCTTTCCTGCAATGTGGAACTCATTTTGTTCTTTCTCTGCCATGGTGTCCTCTGTCTTTTGAATTATGCATGATTTATTCAGAAAGGGAATGCTAATTTCCCTCTGCTTTCTTGTTTTGTGTGAATAAATTATTTTCTTGGGATTTGCATGTTAATCACCAGCTCTCATTGCAGCAAAGCACACGCCAATTAAACAAAAAACAACAAAACACCTCTTCATCAGCTCATAGGATGTGAGATTTAAGATATGTTTGATGTGAGCCTTATTTAAAGGGATCCTAGGAGGAATAACACACATCTATGAATTTTTTCTGTGGCATCAATGGAAAATCTTATCTAACACTAAAAAACCAACTACCAGCAAGAAAACTTTTTTAAAACAATTATCATATGACTATAAGAAAGTGGGTGTAGTGAATCTTTCTACTACAATTTAGTTTATTTCTTGGCCTGGGTCTTCTCCTTTGGTAACTCACCAGGGAACACAAGCTTAAAACTAAAGGTCATGACTTGAAACAATCACAAAGAGCCAGCCTGTGATTTCGTGCTTTGTAGGGAAATAATCTGAAATGAAATTATCCAGCAAAGGGAACTAATTATACCATTCATTTTTATTTTGGCTCTTCTAAGGAGACCTCCACAAAAGTCATCCTATGCTGCCCCCTGGCATGGAGGTGAGCCCCGGGTTCTGGAAGATTGTGCCAATGGTGTTAAACCCTCTCAGTTTACAACCAAGTTGGAAAAGCTTAGTGTATGGGTCTGGTGATAAGCCTGCATGTTTAGTACCCAAGGACTAGCAGTTTAGAAAAATTCAGAACCAGAAGACTGGCCTCCAGATATTGATTTTTTGGGTAGTGCCACAGACATTCATGAAGGCTGCCTAGTAAAGGGGTGGTGGAAGGGTTTGCAATTAGCATTAGTGGAGGGAAGAACCAACAAATGACAGATTGTTTATGGAAATATGAGGGGAAATAGAAAACTGTGGTTGTTGCAGTTGACATTTTGTTAAATTTACTGAGTATCAATGATTTGTAGACGTATTGTGTCAACTCAGGAGCAAACATTAAGTACCTACTATATGAGAGGCAGTGTTCTAGGTACTGCAGATACATAGCAAAAGCAAAACCCTGTGCTCAAGGGCAAGAACTTCTTAAGGGAGAAAAACAATATTGTTGAGTTTACCCTTAGGAACCCTAGTATATAGGCCAGTGTTCTTTGGGACCCAAATTTATTTTCTTGGGAGACCCAAATTAATTTTCTAAATTAGAATCCTAATATCTTTAGGATCACAGACACACACACACACACACACACACACACACACACACACACACACACTCACATCTACTGTAAAAATGCCTTACCAAAACCACTCAGCTCCTCAGTCTACTCACCTCCCATAAGCTACTCTTCCACTCTACCTCAACCATACAAAAAGATGTTTTTTTACCTTCAATCTTGTCATCACCTCCAGATGTACCAGGTCTATGTTCAAGAATTCTGAAATCTCCTTATCTGACTATAATCTATTGACTTTTGACTCTATCTCTGCCTTCCCTTACAAAACCCTATTTTTTTGCACTATAACCTCTAATCCCTTGACCCCTAATTCTCTTCTGGGTCATCTACAATAACCACTCTCTCTTCTCCCCATTTTGACCTCTTGGTGAACTAATTCAATTCTATACTGTTTTCCTCTCTTGAATCCCTACCCCTCTTAGCATGTCCTCAGTTACATTCAGCAAACCTCAGCCTTGGATTATTCCCACCATTTGATGCCTTCAATCATATATATGAGCTGCTGAACAAAGATGGAGAAAAATTACTCATCAATTCTGGCTGAGTTTACTACAAATTTGTGTTCCCTTCATTGGTACTAGATAATTCACTATTATCTCACTATTTCACTCTCCACAGTGACTCTTCCAAACCTTTTCATCTCTCCTCAAATCTCTTTCCTAAGTCTAGCGCTTCAAACAGTTCAAGCAACCACTTTTCATTCTGTCTCCTCCAACTAATTGTCCCCTCTGTAATTCCCACTCTTTCACTTATTTTCAATATCTCCCTGTATATTAGTTCACTTTTTATTGCTTACAAACATGTCAATATCTCCCTCATCCTGGAAGAAGTCTTGCTTGATCCTCTGTCACTACTCACTAATTTCCCTTCCTCACCAACTTGCCATTAGTAGTTAAATATCTTTAAAAGGCTATCCACAGTAGGTGTCTACTTTTTCTCTTCCAAACTAGTTTCTGACTTATTCCACCAAAACTATCCTCTCTAAAGTTATTTCTGGTCTTGTAGTTGCCAAATCCAAAGACCTTTTCTCACTTCACATTCTCCTTGATTTTTCCAACAGCCTTTGACACTGTGGATTGCTCTTCCCTCCAGGTTTTCAGTATACCACTCTCTCTTGGTCCTCCTGCCTATCTGACCACTCCTCAATCTTTTTGCTAGATCCTCTTCCAAATCACGTCCCCTAATTGTCAGTGTTCCTCAGGCTTCTGTTCTGGACCCTCTTCTCTTCTTTCTCTATCCTGCTTCACTTAGTGGTCCCATCAGCTCCCATGGATTTAATTATCATCTTTATGCTGATGATTCTCAAGTCTATTTTATCTTGTCGCTGACCTCTCTATCTCATATCTCCAACCTGCCTTATAGACATCTCAAACTGGATGTCCAGTAGACAACTTTATCTCAAGGTGTACAATACAGGACTCATCTTTTCCCCCTAAATCCTCCCTTGCCTCCCACCTTCCCTCTGCTCACCATTCTCCCAGTCCCTCAGACATACAATCTAGGAAACATCTGGGTTTCTCATTATCTCTCACCACCCCCATATCAGATCTTTTTGCCAAGACCTATTTGATATCCCCTATCCAACATTTGTCAAATACACTCCCTTCTCTCCTCTGACACTGCCACCACCTCATGTATTGCAGAAGCCTACAGTGGGTCTCCCTGCCTCAAGTCTTTTCCCACTCCAATCCATCCTCCATTCAGTTACCAAAGTGATTTTTTTTAGAGCACAGGTGCAGCTACTCCCCTACTCACTAAACTCCAGTGGCTCCCTGTTGCCTCCAGTATCAAATACAGAGTCTTCTGTTTGGCATGCAAAGCCCTTCATAACCTAGTCCCTTCCTACCTTTCCTGCCTTTGATATCTCTCCCTCACATGTACTTTTCAATTCAGTGACATTAGTCTTCTGGCAACTCCACAGTAAAGTCACTCCATCTCTTGGTTCCAGGCATTTTCTCTTGCTATCCCTGTCTGAGACACTTTCCCTTCTCCGCTCCAACCAGCAACCTCCCAAGCTTCCTTTAAGTCCCAGCTAAAATCTCATCTTTTACAGGAACCCTTCTTCAAACCCCTTAATGCCAGTGACCTCCCTCTGCTAATTATCTCCTATCTATCCTGTATATAGTTTTTGATGTTATAGTTTTACAGTCTTTTCAAGCATGTCCAATTCTTGGTGACCCTATTTAATAGGGTTTTCTTATCAAAGATACTGGAGTGGTTTGCCATTTTCTTCTCCAGCTCATTTTACAGATGAGGAAAGAGACAAACAAGAGTGAAGTGACTTGCCCAGGATCATAGAGCTGGTAAGTGTCTAAGGCTGGATTTGAACTCAGGACAACAAGACTTTCTGACTCCAGGTTTGGTACTCTAGACATTGCACCAGCTATACAGCTGGCTTTGTATATGTTTATTTACATGTTGTCTCCCCCATTAGATTGTGAACTCCTTGAAGACAAGGAATATCTTTTGCCTCTTTTTGTATCTCCAGTGCTTAGCACAGTGTCAGACATACAGTACCTGATTAATAAATGTTTATTGATTAATCAGTGATGACCTTCAGCTTAAAGAAATCAAGTACAAGAGAGTTATACTACCTTTCTTCTTCACCTAATTTTGTTTTGGGACAATTCCTTTTGAAAGTTCATTCATGGGGCAGCTAGGTGGCACAGTGGATAGAGCACTGACCCTGGAGTCAGGAGGACCTTAGTTCAAATGTGGCCTCAGACACTTAATTACCTAGTTGTGTAGCCTTTGGGCAAGTCACTTAACCCCATTGCCTTAAAGTTAAAAAAAAGTTCATTCACTAATTAATAATCCTTTTTTCATAGGACCTTAGCTTTAAAACCTGAAAGGACCATGGATATCATCTAGGACAACCTGGTCATTTTCCTGATGAGGAATTTCTTGCCCAGAGGTTTAGTGACTTGACCAAGGTCATTTCTAGGTAGTTGGTGGGCAGAGTCAGTTCTTGAACTAATAGCAAAGCCAGTCTTCTTTCCACCACATCATTGTTGATTGCTCAGCAATATATAGTATAAATTTACTAAACACCTGATGCCTGTCTGTCTTTAGAATGGAAACTCCTGGAATACAGGGTTTTTATATTGTTTTCTATCTCTAGCACATTGCTTCACACACAGGTACTTAATGTTTGTTGAAATACCCAAATAGGGGCAGCTAGGTGGTGAAGTGGATAGAGCACCAGCCCTGGAGTCAGGAGTATCTGAGTTCAAATCTGGCCTCAGACACTTAATAATTACCTGTGTGGCCTTGGGCAAGCCACTTAACCCCATTTGCCTTGCAAAAACCTTAAAAAAAAAGAAATACCCAAATAGTCAGACCTCTAAGTCATTCCACCACATTCTCTTCCTTATATTGACTTTGAATCTGCCTCACTATAGCTTCAAGTGAAGAATCAGAGATTTACAGCCTGGAAAGTACCTTAAAATGTCATCTAGTCCAATTCTCTTATTTTGTAGTATCCAAAGAAGTTAAATGACTTGCCGAAGATCACACAACCAATAGCAGAGCTGAGATTTGAACCCAGATCCTCTGACTCCTAAAAGAGAGTTCTTTCAGCAAGGTGATTATTGCTCCATGGGGGCTCTTCCATGAAACCACTTGTCAGATATGCTGATGACAGCTACTTCATAAAGTCTTTTCCAGTTCCTTTATCTATTCCTTGCAGGGCTTTCATAACCTTTGTCCTGGTTGCCCTTCTCTGGATGTTGAATGATGTCTACTTTGTCAAAGTTCTTCTTAAAGTTTGATACCCCAAATTGAACACAAAACTCTGGATATGATCAGCAGCACTACATAGGGATTATTATCTCCATTGTTCCGGCCGATACTTCTATTAATACATTAATGCTAATTGCATTAGCTTTCTTAGCATCCGCCTCACACTGTTGCCTCACATTAAGCTTGGAATATAATTAGGCTCCTTTACTGGTTAATTTAATTTCAGAATATTTCCTGGTACAGTGTGACTATACTCAAAATATTACCCCACAATCTTAAGAAGTCATTCAATTAGCTAGTTTTTCCCATGTCTTTGTAATTGCTACAAAGGCTAGATTGTAGTCTCAAAGATTCTCAGCCAATTTTCAGCTAATTTTTCCATATCTCTTACTAGCATGTTGTGGAGATCTTTACCAAAAGCCCAGTTGAAAGTGAAAAGACTTTTTACTGATAGAAAAATGGTTCTCCTTAGGCTTGAGGAGAACTGAAGCCTTTCTCACACATTACTTTCTTCTGCCCTGAGTTTGACTCAACTATTGGAACCAACTACTTTGAATGGCTAACTTTGCATTAGTAAGAGCCAAGAAACTGGGTTCCTTGACCTCCTATCAAAATGGGAGGCTCCAGTTCCGAAATCCTAGCTAAGCTGTAGTTTCAGGTCACTCCAGTCAACAAACATGTATTAAGTGCTTCTTACATTTAATACTGTGTTAAATGCTAGAGCTACTAATAGGAAAAAGACAGTCCCTGCCCTCAAGGAGCTTACAGTTTAAAGGGAGAGGAGAGTGACCTAATTGGGATTTGTAGAGGTATAGAATTCTTTGTTCTGTCCTTTCCTACCTTTGCCTGCTTTTAGTTCTCCTGCCCGACTCTGTACCTGCCTCCATTTTCCCCCTGCTTAATGCCCTACCATCTGATGCCCTTCTTTGTGCCCCTCTTCCTTTCTCAGTTTCAGGTTTTTAAGAGTGAATATACCAGGGGCGGCTAGGTGGCGTAGTGGATAAAGCCCTGGAGTCAGGAGTACCTGGGTTCAAATCCGGTCTCAGACAACTTAATAATTACCTAACTGTGTGGCCTTAGGCAAGCCACTTAACCCTGTTTGCCTTACAAAAAAAAGAGAGTGAATATACCAAATCAAGTCCCCCCCCCCACCCCCGGAAAAAAAAAAAAACCAAACAACTAACCTGGTGTCTTATCACAATCACAATATCTTAGAGACTACCTATTCCAACTCATACCTGGACAGGAATCCTTTCTGCAAGGTCTCTGACAAGAGGTCATACAGCCTCAACTTGAAGGCCTCCAATTTGTCATGCAATTCTTAGCAAGTTTTTTTAACTGAAATCTGTCTGCAATTCTAGTACAGTAGAAATAACACTTTATATGGAGGGAGATGACATGGTAATGGATCTTGGCCCTGCCACTTCCTACTGATGTCACTCGACCTCTCTAGTTGAGGTTGTATCCTAGAATCTCTTTTCATCTCCCTCTATTCTCTCTCACCACATCAGATCCCTTGGGCTTAACTATCATCTCTATAGCAAACAACTTACAGATCTACATCTCTAGCTAGCCCCAGCCTCTCCCCCCAAGCTTCAGTCTCACATCACAAATTGCCCATTAGAAATTTCAAAATGGGTATCCTGGGGACATCTTAAACCCAACAGTCTAAAACTGAACTCTTTAATCTTCCCATGCACTGCCCCTTCTTCCAAGCTTCCTTAGATCCTTATACACTGCTGCCAAAGTAATTTTCCTTAAGTTCAGATCTGACCCTGTGACTCCCCTACTCAGCCAGCTCCAGGGGCTCCTTATTAACACTGGCCTCCTGGCTGTTCCATGAACAAGACACTTCTTTCTCTTGATTCTGGGCATTTTCTCTGGCTGTTCCCTGTGCCCTGAATGATTTCTTTCCTCAACTTCACCTACAGACTTCCCTAGCTTTCTCTGAAGTCCCATCTTTTATAGGAAGCCTTTCTCAACTCCCTCTTCATTCTAGCACCTTTTTCCATTGTTAATTATTTCCTATTTATCCTGTATGTGTTTTGTATATTCTTTGCATGTTGTCTCCTCCATTAGATTGTAAGCTACTCAAGACAGCCTTTATTTGACTTCCTCACCAGCTTTCTCTGGAATCTGGAGGCCAGACTACCTGACCTTAATGACAGTCTACTTGTTCACCAGGTTCCTTCCTATCAGATTTCTTCCTCTTCCTTGCCTGGCCAAAGATGAGGTCACTTCCCCATCCCTCTTAACCTCTATCTTCCACGTCTTCTCTTCCTCCAGAGTCTTAGATCTGTATTTAGGATTTCAAAGGATCATAGATTTAGAATGGTAAGGACCTTAGAGGTTATCTGTTCCGATCCCCTTATTTTACTGATGGGGAAACTGAATCCTAAGGGAAGGTAAGTGACCTGCCTAAGGTCACACAGCTAGGTTCTCTGACTCAAAATTTTTATCCTGCAGATTTGTCATTTATCTCAGTGATGATAATAACTTGTTTATATGATGCTCAGGGTTTGCCAAACACCTTACAAATATTTGTTCCTCACAACTCTGGAAGGTAGATGCTATTAGTTATTTCCATTTTACAGATAAAGCAATAAAGGCAGGTGGAGATTAAATGACTTGCCCAGGGTCACCCAACTAATGTCTGTGGTTAGATTTGAACTCAGATCTTCCTGACACTAGCCCCTCACTATTCACTGTGCCACCAGTTGCCTCAAGCAGTGATGCTGTCATAACTTTTCTTGTTCTTAAACTTATCCCTTTGCCTCCTATGTTATTTCTGTATCTGACAAAATTGTTTGGGAATGAAATCATTCTCTTAAATGGAAGTTTTACTATAGACAAGGAGTAAGTAAAGGTGAACTTTCCTGGATCCAATGTAAAAACTATGTATTACACTTACTGTCCTTCTCCTCATTCTGAGAAATGCTAAAGAATTCCCCCCCCCCCCAGGGCTTTTTTGGGGAGAGGAGGAGAAGGCATATTGTCACAATGAATAGGCTCACAGTGGCTGGACCTATATGGCTTCTACTGATGGAAAAATGAATAGACATCTATCAATACAAAGGTCACAGTCTCTATTTCTGGAAGGGATTTCAAAGATCATCTGGTTTAATTCATCTGAATTTTATAGAGGAGGAAACTGAGGGCCAGAATGGTTGAGTTGTCCAAGTTTATACTAGTATTAAGTAACAATAGCATTAGGATTTAAGCCCAGATCTGCCAACAAATTTAATGCCATTCTCATTATGTATCCCCAATGATAGCTGCACCAAGTTGGGTTTTTTGGTAATAGTAATAGGTTTGTGCTAAGCCATTCCTACTTTTGCTGGGCCTCTAGGATTGTTGTTGTCGTCGTTGAGTTGTTTTTCAGTCATTTCCAACTTTTTGTGGCCCCATTTTTGGGGTTTTCATGGCAAAGATATGGGTGTTTGTCATTTGCTTCTCCAGCTTATTTTACAGATGAGGAAACTGAAGCAAACAGGGTGAAGTGACTTGCCCAGTTTCACACAGCTAGCAAAGTATCTAAGTCAGATTTGAACTTAAAATGAGTCTTCCTAACTCCAGGCCCAGCCCCCTATCCACTTTGCCACCTAGCTGCCCCTGGAGCTCTGAGATGACTAAAGGTATATATCTATGATACTAATGATCAAGTTAAAGGACAGAGTTCATTTTGTTCTGTAAGTTTAACTTCTTCACAAGAAGTGAGTCATAAACTTGGGCCTCAGGAACAGTATGTTCTAATCAACTGAGCTAATCAGTCCAGACTATAGAAATAAAATGAATCGAGTACAGAATTTTCCTTTATTCTCAGTTTGGGGTCCTGTATTTCAAAACTGATGTTAACAAGCTTTAAGTCAACAGAAGGAAAACAGAATGGTAATGAGACTCAAAGCTATGTTATGTAAGAGACAATTAAAGACAATGAAGATGGGGAATGAGAATATGAAAGCCATCTTCCATTATCTAAACTCTAAAAGGTTTTCACCTAGAAGAAGGAAGTAGATATCTCTGACTGCAGAAGACAAAACTAGCATCAATAGGTGGAAGAGAAAAGGAAATTGATTTTATTTACTTCAATATATTAAAAATTCTTAACAATTAAAACTGTCCAAAAATTGAATGGTATTCCTTAGGAGATACTGAGCTCACTTTCACTGGAAATTCCCAAGTAGAGAACTGAATGGCCACCTGTTAGGGATGTAGAGGGAATTCTGGGTGGGAGGCTAGACAAGATGCCTTCCAAATTCCTTCCTACTTTAATCTCTTTTGATTCTCAGAAAGTCTCTATCCCTTCTGGGCAGGGACATAAGAGGGTGAGACTCCGACACTGTTAAATTTGACAGTACTGATGATCAACTGGTTCAACTAAGAAAGACAAGAAAGCTAAATCCAATACTGACCAAGAAATTGTGTTATTTTCAATCCTGTGTGTAGAATGTGTTTATGACTGAGTGACTGGTCATTGATGTACTTTGTCATCTTTTCTGCCTCCTTTATTGAGGTAGGTGCTGCTGCTGCCAAAAGATCCTAGATGGGACACTCAGTATTCAACCAAACCCAATCACAAAGCTATGGAGCCAAAGAGAAATTCATTCCCTATCACTACAAACTGTGTTGGTGACTTGTAATCATAACACTGAATCACCTGAAACTCTATTACCTACCTCTCCTTTGGGTCAATCCCATCTGATGAGCTAGAACCTCATATCATGCAAGAAAAAAATAGCCGTCTAACCCAGTGATGTCAAACTCCAGCCAATATTTTCTTAGAAAACTGCATAATTATATTGACTATATTCTGTTGTATTTTTATTTGTTATTTCCCAATTACTTTTTTTTTTGGTTTTTGCAAAGCAATGGGGTTAAGTGACTTGCCCAAGGTCACACATGTAAGTAATTATTAAGTGTCTGAAGCCAGATTTTTACTCAGATCCTCCTGACCCCAGGGCTGGTGCTCTATCCACTGTGCCACCTAGCTGCCCCCCCCCATTATGTTTCAATCTGGTTCTGGTAACACAGTATCATGGATGGCATGCATCTGACTAATCATGTATATGACATCTCTGATCTAACCTTTAGTAGAGTAAGTTTTTCACAGCCTCTACTAAGTAAGGAGCCTGTTTCTGCATTGAATCACCCTAAGGAATTAAGCTGAAAGATTTGCCCTAGTTTGAGCATCAGGAGATGTGGGTTTAGGCCTGATTATGCCACTGTTTTGCTAGGTCACCTTGCTCAAGTCATTCCCCCAGGCAGTTTTCTTATATAGGGAGACTAAATAAAATAGTTGTTAAGGTCCCTTCTATGAATTTATTCAGAGAGGCCCATCATAGTCTTCCAATTTCAAGACCAAAGCTATCTTAGTAAGCCTTGACTTAGAACTCAGGGAGATATTAGAGAGATACCCATTGTAGTTTGATGCCCTCTTTTTATTAGATGAGGAAATTGAGGCCCAGAGGGATGGAAGGAACTTTTCCAAGGTAATAGATAATAAGTGACAGAGTTGGGATTGGAACTCAGGTCCTCTACCTCTAAATTCAGCATTGTTTTCTCCGTATTTTACTTCAGATATTCACCCAACCCCACCCCACGGTCTCTCCCCCCCTCAGGGACTTTTAAGAATCTATTGTGCCAAAGTTTGCAACAAGCTAGCAATAAGTACGTTCTGGGACAACTTTCCAGCTAATTGTGTGCACACCAATGGTAGAATGACTTAGTCTAATAATCTGGCAGTCATGTAGCTGTCCCCCTTTCCCCCTTCTCTAGCCATCTGAAGTCATCCCACCAGCTGGCAAGCACACACCTCCCCCAGTTTCCTTTTTTCCTGCCCTGGCAGTAGTGCCCCAAACACTGCCTCCATGGTGTGTTTGTAGGCTGACAAGAGGGCTTCTTTGAATACCAGCTTTGGCAGAATATCATCCAACACCAATCAGACATTGTGTCTGAGGATTTGATTTATGGGGCTTTTTTCCTTTGTTACATGAAAAGGCTGATTTTGGTGAGGAAAAAATGGGGGGCGAGGGGAACCGGGGGGGGGTAAAGGGGGAAATATTCAAAATTAACTAAATTGTTTAAATGGCATCAATAATCTGTACCAAAGCATCACAAAGAAACTTTGCCTTTGCCTGGACAGGCGCTTCTCCCCCAGGAATCAAGGGCAGCGTGCTATTGATAAGCTGCTGCATATTAGGGAATTCACGTAATCACTTCCGCTGTCTCTCTTCTTTCTCCCTAGCAACACGACTTCTGAAACACCAATGCTTTGTAGCTTTTTGGAGCCGCCTCCTAGCAGACCACCATATCCTGATTCTCCGGTACGCCTCCTCCCACCTCCGACTCCCTAGTTTCCATCGGGCTTGCTGGCAGCTGGGGGTGGAGGGGGGAACAATCTGGCCTTTCATCGGGCCTTGCTTGTGAAACATGAGATGGCCCCACATCTCCTCCAGGGGCTCTGCTGCTATTCTTCCACCTCCGGTTCTCAGGGCCTTCATGTACAGAAAAGGAGAACTTCCCAAACCACCACGGGGGAGGCCCGGGTGGGCGGATTGTAGCCTTTAGGTCTGCTTTTGGAAACTCAGCCTATTAGAGAATGCAAAGCAGAATGTTTATCCACAGAATGGCTTAAGAAGCCGTGAAATGTAATCCTGGCTAGAGCAGGATATGATCTGCCATGAATTCTGGGGGGAAAATCCCTCAACCTTTCTGGGCATCAGTTTCCTCCTCCAGAGAGAGAGTTGAATAATTAGTACAAGCTCTCCTTATAGTCATTTTACAAAGATGAATATGGTAATTGCCATAAAATTCTATTGAATTCAACACTTACCTAATGCCAAATATCTGCTGTGTATTAGGGATACAAGAATGAATTAAATCACAGTCCCTACCACTAAGGAACTTACCGGCCTGGCACATACTCTTTGACGTAAGCTTTATAAATGACTTTTTTTAAAATCAGTCTTTTCAAAGAGTCATTGGACTTTAGAATGGAAAAAGGGGGCTTTGAGATATCTTCTAACCCAGATGTCTCATTGTTCCATAGGAGGGAAGAGACTTGCTCAGGGTCACAGAATGCATTTCAGTGGCAGTGTGGGGTGGTGGGGTCTAGGTCTAAAAAGAACTTCCCCAGTCACAGGACGAATTTGTGTGGTAGAGTGGGTTTGTGGGGTCATCAGTCTAGTGCTAAATAGGACCTCAGAGGCCATACAATCCAGCCCCCTCATTTTACAGAGGAGAAAACTGAGACTCAGGGCTGGGAAGGAACTTGACCCAAGGAATCATACAGGTAATGAGTTCTGGAACTAGAACATGACCATCCATCTCCTGCCTCCACAATCCAAAGTTCTTTCCATTCCAGTACCTTTTAATGTAACTTGTACTAGCTAGAATAGTAATATTGGCCATGATAACTGGCATTCAGACTTTATTTGCAAAATTCTATACAGAGGTTCCCACATTCAAGGCTCAGAGCAACCTCATGATGTATATGTAGTACAGGTTTTAGTTTCTCTATTTTATGGGGAAAGGGAGGTCAAATGACTTGTCCAAGGTCATACAGTAAAGATTCAATGTAGGTTTCATACCCAATTCCTCTTGACTTCTGATCCAACTTCCCATCCATCATGCCTCTATTGAGGGTCATGAATCCAAAAAACTTATGACAAAGAGAACAGATCTGATGGTTCTCTTGCTTTGTTTTCTAAACATCAGAATGCCATTGTATTAAGAGTGACAGCCACAATTGCTCCTTGTTTTCTACTAATGAATGGTGCATCTATCAGGCAATCATTTAATCGGGTTACTTGATAACCCAACCTACTGTTAATTCTGTTGCTGATTCACTATTTGACTTACACATTGTTCATCTGAAATGGTTGATTTTTTTTTCTTCTTGTTCCATGGTAACATTTCAAGATAATTAAGTTTGCCAAAGCAATTTGCCCATCAAGGAAAGGAATTCAATACTTTACTTTAAATTCACTTTGAAGGTACTTGGAGATCCTCCGGTGCCCATTTTTGAGCCCACCGATCCTGGGATTCCATCTAACCAGGCCATCTCTAGCCTATATCTATGGTGTGCCCATAGCTGTGCTGTGGAGGTCAGAAGAAAAGGTCCACACTTCCTACCTGAACCATAGCCTTAGAAGGCAAAACCATGAAACCATGATCATCAATCACTAAGCAGATTAACCTTCTCCTCTATGCCAAGAGCTGAGCCAGGAAGGCACTGGGGACTCAGACTCCCTCTTCTCAAGAAGCTTCCCTCCTCCAGAGGGCTGGGGTGGGGGTGGGGAATAACATAAACCAAAAATTCAATACCAAATGTAAACAAACAGAAGCAAATGGGGGAAGGGAAAGAGCATTTTATTAACTACCTACTCTGTGCCAGCCATCCTGCTAAGTGCTTTACGAACATTATTTCATTTGGATCCTCACAGTAGTCCTGGGAAGTACATGCTAGAATGATCCCCATTTTACAGATGGGGAAACTGAGGCTATAGAAAGTTAGGGGACTTGGCCTGGGTCACACAACTAGTAGGTGTCTGAGGCTAAACTTGAACTCAGTTTTCCTCAACTGTAAAATAAGGATAATAGCACCAACCTTCCACTGTTGTGAGGGTCAAATGAGACCATATTTCTGAAGTGCCTAGGGCAGTGCCTAGAAAATAGTAAGTGCTTTATAACTGCTTCCTTTCTTCCCTCTGTTAGGAGTCATTTAACCTTACCTGGGCCTCAGTTTGCTCCTTTATAAAATGAGGGGATTGGACTCAATTGCCTCTGAATGATCCTCTCATCATCTCTAGATCTAAGATCCTAGGTATGATGTTAGGCAAGTGACTTCCCCTCCCTAGCCCTCAGTTTCCTCCTGTGTAATGTGAAGTTATTGGCCCTTGAGGGGGACCCTTAGAGAGCCTTTCCAGCTCTAGGATACTCTAAGAAGAGAGGAGAGCCTTGCCTTTCTTTGTCTTGGATTGAACTCAAACTTTCCTCATATTTGAAGTTTGTTTAGGCCAAAAACTGAGCATCTAGCATTCCATGTTCCCTCTAAAACATATGGGGTTGGGGAGAATATATCTAGAAGCATTGAGTTTCTCTTTACAGAACAATGAAGCTTCCAATCAAGACTTGCCAATGGATATTGTTTGTGTGCAGCAATCAGAAGAATCTTAAATTATCATCATCATCATGCATGCCTATACTAAATGGTTTGGATTTCGTAGAGGACTTTAAGAAGATACAGTTTCTTTTAAGGAAATTGTTTTTTACAATCAAATCACCTACTATTTATATCAGTAGCTTCCTCTACAGAACTTTCTTTTAAAGTAAAATGTCATCAAACTTCTTCCAAAGAGAGGTCATTGTTTCTTTTCACATACTTTTTAGGGTTTGAAAAATTCTCTATTTGTACCTCAATTTGGCACTCTGCTAAACTTCAAAGTTGAGGGAGGAGGGAGATATGTTTAGGGGAGACCCCCCCTCCACAGAAGTACAGTAGATGGGGAGTTAGGATAATAGTTGTTTAAAACATGCAAACCTGGGACTTTGGTTTCTATCCAGTTTTGTTGAACATGGGGAAGATGCTAACCATAGTCAGCAGCAAGTTGATCAACCTGAAATCATCAATGAGAGACATTATGACCCTCAAAAAATCTCTTAATCTTTTTTGTTCTCTAAGCAACCGTCTTAATTGCAGGTGAGTTGAAGAACAAGGGAACAGCAGGAATTGCCACAAGAGCCTCTCATACCAATGAAATAGCAAACCAAAACAACCCCAAAGAGCAGCATCCCCTGAATGCCTCAGCGTTTTGATAATTTAACTTTCTATAGTGTTTCTCCACAATTTGTTGTTCTAATAGAACTATTTAAATTAAGGACTAGAATCTATTTGAAACCATCAACAAGCATTATATTCAATGGGGAGAGGCTAGAGGCATTCCCAATAAGATCAGGGGTGAGACAAGGGTGCCCATTATCACCACTACTATTCAATATCATACTAGAAATGTTAGCTTCAGTAATTAGAGAAGAAAAAGAAATTGAAGGAATTAGAATTGGGAAGGAAGAGGCAAAACTCTCACTATTCGCAGATGACATGATGGTCTACCTAGAGAATCCCAAGAAATCATCCAAAAAACTACTGGAAACAATTAGCAATTTTAGCAAAGTTGCAGGTTATAAAATAAACCCTCATAAATCCTCAACTTTTCTATATATGTCTAGCAAGATACAGCAGGAAGAGCTAGAAAGAGAAATCCCATTCAAAGCAACCTCAGACAATATAAAATACCTGGGAGTCTATGTGCCAAGACAGACTCAGAAACTTTTTGAAAACAATTATAAAACACTTCTCACACAAATTAAATCAGATTTAAACAACTGGGCAAATATCAACTCCTCATGGATAGGTCGAGCTAATATAATAAAAATGAGAATTCTACCAAAACTAAACTATCTGTTTCGTGCCCTACCAATCAAAATTCCAAAAAATTACTTTAATGAGTTAGAAAAAATTGTAAGTAAATTCATATGGAGAACTAAAAAGTCAAGAATTTCCAGGAACTTAATGAAAAAAAGTGCAAAAGAAGGGGGCTTAGCCCTACCTGATCTAAAATTATATTATAAAGCCTCAGTCATCAAAACTGTTTGGTATTGGCTAAGAAATAGAGTGGTGGCCCAGTGGACTAGACTAGGTGCAAAGCAGGAGATGATTATAGTAATCTGCTGTTTGATAAACCCAAAGAGTCCAGCCATTGGGATAAAAACTCCCTCTTTGATAAAAACTGCTGGGATAATTGGAAGTTAGTATGGAAGAAACTTAGATTAGATCAACACCTCACACCCTTTACCAAGATAAGATCCAAATGGCTACAGGATTTAGACATAAAAAAACAATACTATAAGCAAATGAGGAGATCAAGGACTAGTCTACCTGTCAGATCTATGGAAAGGGGAGCAGTTTATGACCAAGGAGGAGTTGGAGAACATCACCAAAAACCAACTAGATGATTTCGATTACATTAAGTTAAAAAGGTTTTGCACAGATAAAACCACTGTAACGTAGATCAAAAGAAATGTAGTAAATTGGGAAACAATCTTTACAATGAATGATTCTGACAAAGGACTCATTTCTAAAATATACAGAGAACTGAGTCATATTTTTAAAACAAAAAACCATTCCCCAGTTGACAAATGGTCAAAGGATATGCAAAGGCAATTTACAGATGAGGCAATCAAAGCAATCCATAGCCATATGAAAAATTTCTCTAAATCATTAATTATTAGAGAAATGCAAATTAAAGCTTCTCTGAGGTACCACCTCATACCTCTCAGACTGACCAATATGACCAGAAAGGATAATAATCATTGTTGGAAGGGTTGTGGGAAATCTGGGACACTATTGCACTGTTGTTGAAGCTGTGAACTCATCCAACCCTTCTGGAGAGAAATTCGGAACTATGCCCAAAGGGCAATAAAAACGAGCATACCCTTTGACCCAGCAATACCACTACTGGGTCTATACCCTGAAGAGATGATGAAAAAGGGTAAAAACATCACTTGTACAAAAATATTTATAGCAGCCCTGTTTGTGGTGGGAAAGAATTGGAAATCAAGGAAATGTCCTTCAATTGGGGAATGGCTTAGCAAACTGTGGTATATGTATGTCATGGAACACTATTGTTTTATTAGAAACCAGGAGGGGTGGGAATTCAGGGAAGCCTGGAGGGAATTGCATGAACTGATGCTGAGCAAGATGAGCAGAATCAGAGAAACACTGTATACCCTAACAGCAACATGGGGGTGATGATCAACCTTGAAGGACTCACTCATTCCATCAGTGCAACAATCGGGAACAATTTTGGGCTGTCTGCAATGAAGAATCCCATCTGTATCCAGAGAAAGAACTGTGGAGTTTGAACAAAGTTCAAGGACTATTCCCTTTAATTTAGAAAAAAAAACAGATATCTTATTGTCTGGTCTTGTTATCTCTTAGACTTTTTGTCTCTTCCTTAAGGATGTGATTTCTCTCTCATCACACTCAATTTGGATCAATGTACAACATAGAAACAAAGTAAAGACTGACAGATTGCTTTCAGTGGGGGGGGGAAGGGAAGTAAGATTGGGGGGAAATTGTAAAACTCAAATAATATCTTTAATAAAAATCAATTTAAAAAATAAATTAAGGACTAGAGGAGGAAACATAGTCTAGCAAGAATCAGGAGACCTGGTTTCAAATCCTAGCTTAGGTTAGGACTTAGGTCACTAGCAAAGTGTGACTTAAAAGCAAAGTGATCTTGGGCATGTCACTGTTATACTCTGTAAGCTTCATCTGTAGGAGTAGGATTCTATTCCTTCCACTTTGAGCAAAGCAAACCCTAAAGTCCTGAGTCAACAGGAGCCGTTATTTTAATCTCATAATTTATTCTCGGAATCCACAAAGATTTGAATTTTAGACTCCTCGTTCTCAAATCTTGCCATTCAGATTTCTTACCACACAGAGACAAGTTAGAAATGTTCTTGACTGGTCTCAATTTCCCAGTGAGATACCTGGAGCAGAAGTTTCCATCACTGGTTTTCCAACTTGGGAAAATATTTTTCCTATGGGAATATAGGGAATAACACCTAGAGAACCCTGAATGTTTTTCAGTTGTTCAGTTTCGTCTTCGGAGACCTGTGATTCATACTGTCCATGCAATTTTCTTGGCAAGGGTATTGGAATGGCTTACCCTTTCCTTCTCCAGTACATTAAGGCAAACAGGTGAAATGATTTGTCCAAGGTCTCATAGCCAGGAAGTGTCTTCCTGACTCCAGATATAGCAACTCTATCCACTGAGCCACTTAGCTGCCTCCTAAGTTCTGGGACACCAAGCACACTTTTTAGAAAGGACCCCCTTTTTTAATTAACAAGAAAGATTGTCATCTGTGAGGTACCTTTCTATTCCAAAGAGGTTCTTGGGTGCTCTTTATTCTAGAGTCCAATCAACAAGAGGTGAATATTGCTATAACCTAAATACCATCCATCAAAAGATAAGCTTGTGATAAGATAGATAGTTTTCAAGTCGGGAGGGACCTTGAAGAAGTAATCTGATTCAACCTTTTTATTTTATAGATAAGGAAACTGAGAATGCAAGTGACTTGCTTGGGTCACACAGATAGCCAATGAGAAAGACAGGATTTGAGTCAGAGTTCTCTGATTCCAAATCCAACACTCTTTCATATGACAAATACAAGATGAGAAAAGTATGAGTAGACCTTGAGGGTCATGAAAAAGATCTGAGGATTTCAGTGGACTAGACACTTAATATGAGTTCACCATACAAGATGGCAGCCCAAAAGTCAATACCATCTTAAGAAAGGAGAAGATTCTAGGAATAAGGAAATAAATAATAAACATTTAATAAATGTTTTATCTGTTTGTGCTCAGTTCTCTGCCCTGGTCAGACTGTGCTGAGTTCTGGGTGCAAAGACTCAAAGAAATTGGAAAATATCTAGAGGAGGGCAAGCAGAATGAGGAGAAACCTCCAGATCATGCCATTGTTTTGTTTCTTTGGTTTTTGCAAGGCAATGGGGTTAAGTGGTTTGCCAAGGTCACACAACTAGGTAATTATTAAATGTCTGAGGCCACATTTGAACTCAGCTCCTCCTGACTCCAGAACCAGTGCTCTATCCACTGTACCACCTAGCTGCACCCAGATCATTCCATTTAAAACTATGTTAAAGGAATTGAAGATGCCCTAGATAAGAGATGATTGGGGGAGGGATAAAAGGGATAGGAGAGCTATGTATCTTCAAGTATTTGAGAGGTCATCACTTGCGAAAAGAATAAAAGCATTTCTACTTGGTCTCAAAGGGCAAAAATAAAAACAAGATAGATCTTGCAGAGGAACAGGCTTATGGGAATAGATGGATTTAAGGAAAAGCTTGCTACCAATTACCTTAGGGCAGGCTTCCAGGCCTCAGAACATAGTTGGTTTCTTCTCACTAGCTGTCTTCAAAGACCAGATAACATGTTGGGAAATGCAATTGAAGGGATTCTTGTACAGATAGGGGCTGAGATAGCTAGCCCTCAGATCTTTTCCAAATCTGAGTTTCTATGATTCTGTTATCTTTCCTGAGCCCAAACAATAGGTGGCATTGAGAGTCGAGCACTGGGCCAAGAGTCAGGGAAATGAGTTCAAATGTGACTTCAGTCAGACACCTTCTAGCTGTGTGACCCTGGGCAAGTCACTTCATTTGCTTGCCTCAGTTTCCTCAATTGTGAAACAGGGATAATAGTGGCACCTACCTTCTTAGATTTCTGTAAGAATCAAATGAAATAATATTTGTAAGGTGTTTTGCATAGTGTGGTACTTAAATATTTGTTTGCTTACTTGTTTCCTCCTTCCAACTCTTGGTTTGTTTGGTGTTTTTTTTTGTTTTGTTTTTACAAGGCAATGGGGTTAAGTGACTTGTCCAAGGTCACACAGCTAGATCAATATTAAGTGTCTGAGGCTGGATTTGAACCCAGGTCCTCCTGACTCCTGGACCCACACCACCTAGCTGCCCCCTTCCTTCCATCTTTATAAATGAGGTTATATGCTATGGTAGAAAGCATACTGAACTGATTATCAAGTGGACCAGCTCTGACACTAAGTTGTGCAATGGTCACATTTAAGTTCCTTTCTCTTCCAAGATTCATTTTCCAGACTCTCAGCATACTAGAGGGTTGCATTAAATGACCTTTAGGTTCCTTTTATATCTAATATTTGAAAAGAAGGTAAGTATGAAGAAAGAAATGTTATACTTGTCAGGAATTACTGGTTCAGATCCGTTCCACCACTAATCAACTGTGACCTTTGAAGAGTTACTTCCTCTCTCTGGCTCAGTTTTCTTGACTATGAAATGGGAATAGTAATACTTCCATTACCTATCTCACAAAGCCAGGAGTAGATTTGGTACCAGTAACACCTCCAACACATACTGGCTATGGGACCCTGGGCAGATCACTTAAATTTTCTTTGCCTTGGGAAACTTTCTAAGGCGATAAGTTTTAGTGAAGTTTGTGATCTGTATTGATGGAGGACATTTCCTCATCTGGGAGTTCCCTATCTCAATGAAATCCCAGGTCTAGTCCCTTTCCATGTTATTATGACTCTAAGTCTTACAGAGGATACTACCTGCTATGGCTCAGCCTTCCTTCAAGAAGGAATCTTGTCACCCTAGTATATGACCTGCCAGTGGAAGTATGCTGCAAAAACAATATTCTTCAACATGAATCCACCCTTGTCAGGAGAAAGAAATAAAGCTAAGGAATAACACCCGATATATCAATTGGATCTGACAATGGATACAACATTCTGCCTCATTGCCAAGAGGAGGGAAGTATATGTGAGTCTATACCCTGAAGAGATCATAAAAGGGGTAAAAACATCATCTGTACAAAAATATTCCTAGCAACCCTGTTTGTGGTGGCAAAGAATTGGAAATAAAGTGAATGTTCTTCAATTGGGGAATGGCTTAGCAAACTGTAGTATATGTATGTCATGGAGCACTATTGTTCTATTACAAGCCAGGAGAGGGGCGACTGGGTTGCACAGTGGATAAAGCACCGGCCCTGGAATCAGGAGTACCTGGGTTCAAAAGCCACTTAACTCCATTTGCCTTGCAAAAACCTAAAACAAACAAACAAACAAACAAAACAAAACAAAAAAAGAAAGAAAAGAAAAAGGAACCGGGAGGTTTGGGAATTCAAGGGAAGCCTGGAGGGATTTGCATGAACTGATGATGAGTGAGATGAGCAGAACCAGAAAAACATTGCACACCCTAACAGCAACATGGGGGTGATGATCAACCTTGATGGACTTGCTCATTCCATCAGTGCAACAATCAGGCACAATTTTGGCATATCTGTGATGGAGAATACCATCTGTATCCAGAGAAACAACTGTGGAGTTTGAACAAAGACTATTACTTTTAATTTTTAAAAAATGTTATCTTATTATGTAATTGTGTGATCTCTTATACTTTATGTTTCTTCCTTAAGGATGTGATTTCTCTGTCATCACATTCAACTGAGATCAATGTGTACCATGGAAACAATGTAAAGACTAACAGACTGCCTTCTGGGGCGGGGGAGGGAAGCAAGATTAGTGGGGAAAATTGTAAAATTCAAAATAAATAAATAAATTTAATTTAAAAAAAGAGGAGGGAAGTATGATTCATTGTCAGTTTTCCAGGACTGTTAGTGGTTTTCCAATTATTCAGAGTTTGACTTATTTTTAGTAATTTAATTTAAATTATTGTAATCATTGTAAACATTGTTCTTTCCTACTTTTTCTTGACATCCATTAATGCTTATGCTACAGTGCAGCAATCAGACACAATTTGGGGGCATTTGCAAATGCGGAGAATCCCATCTGTTTCCGGAGAAAGAACTGTGGAGTTTGAACAAAGACCAAGGACTATTACCTTTAATTTAAAAAAACAACAACATTACTTATTATGTCATTTTGCTCTCTCTTCTACTTTATGTTTCTTCCTTAAGGATCTGATTTCTCTCTCATCACATTCAACTGAGATCAGTGTATACCATGGAAACAATGTAAAGACTAACAGACTGCCTTCTGGGGGGAAGGAAGCAAGATTAGGGGGAAAATTGTAAAACTCAAAATAAATAAAATCTTTCTTAAAAAAATACTTATGCTCCAGTTTATTGAGCCATTACCTATGGGAGGTATCTATTTTATTTTCAGGTCTTTGCTCCCACAGAAAGTTCTGCTTTGAATATTTGACCACATTCAAAAGGTGAATGATTCAAATCATTCAAAGTGAATGATTTGAGTGAAGATTTGAAGACAGAGCTTCCTATTGCAGTGATCTTACACTGCCTTCCCCATATCCCCTAAGTTTAAAATATAGACATAACACTTGACTATCCCCTCTCTCAACTCCTATATCCAATCAGTTGCCAAATCCTTTCAACTTTGACTCCATAACATTTCCTAAATCTGTCCCATCTTCCCTGCCATAGTACAGGCCCAAATCATCCTCAACCAGACTAACCACAGGTCTCAGTGTCTCCAGCCTCTCCCTTCTTCAATCCATTTCCCTCACACAATTGTCAAAATAAGTATAAGTCTGACCAAGACATACCTCCCGCTAAAACAAGCAAAAACCTTCAGTGGTTCTTCACCTCCTTTATTCATAAACACAGTTCAGAAACTTTCCTCCGAACAACCTTGCTAAAATAGGTTAGGACTCTCAGCAGTTCAGTGATCAAATACAATCCGGGGAGACCCGCTATGGACATGCCATCCACTTCCAGAGAGCAAACTATGGATTCTGAATATAGAGCAAAGTAGACTATGTTCACTTTTTTATAACTTTTTTTCTGTTATTCTTTTCTTTCTCGTGGTTTTCTTCCCCTTAGTTCTAATTCCTCTTTCACAACATGACTAATATGGAATTATGTTAATCACAATTGTACACATACAACTTTTACCATATTGTTCACTGCCATGGGGAGAGGGGAGGGTATAGAAAAATGTGACACATAAACTTTCAAACAGACAAATGTCGAAAACTACCTTTGCATGTAATTGGAAAAATTAAATAAAATTTCTGTTAAACAAATAAATTAATTAATAAAATACATTAGGACCAACTAACTGTTGTCCCTGAGTAGTTTGATACCAGAATATTCATGGGTCATTCAGCAGTTAAAAAAAATGGAAAGGATATTTAATAAGGAAACAGCATTTAGTTCAGAAAGACTCGGTCCCTATCGGATCTCCCTCTAGAAATGCATCTGGTCAACAAGGCAGGGTATGATGACTCATAGAGCCTTGGAACATCTTCCAAAATCTCAAAGTTTCCCGTTCAACATGGAAAAGCCTTTTGAATGCTCTTAGATGACCAGGAAACCCCATCAACACCCTGTGCCACACAAATATCAAGGACAGTTGCAATACCTTTAAGGAAAAACTAATTAACCTAACCTTCATGGGGCAGTCTTTAGAAAAAGCCAACCCAGCCACCATAGCAGAAGATTCTGGAGGAAAATATGACTTCTTTTACACCCCACCCCACCGCCCCAGTGGCAAGATCCTAAAGACCTTCTGTTGGACCTTCCACCATTTAAATATTTTTATGGTTGTTACTGGACAACCCTGATCATGGGGATATAAGAAATCTGACACAAACAGCATAGAAAGAGGAAAAGAGGGGGGGGGGGGGAATGCAATGTAATTTCCCTCTAAAGTTATGACCAAATATGGAAGAATAAAAACCAGAAATCCCAGGCCTCTTTTCTTCCTCTCCCCTTCAGATCTAAATCATCTGGTCCATGTGATGGGTGATGCAATATCTGCATTTCATAGTTGTAGGTCTCCCAATGTCTCTCCAAGAGGCAACAATGAAGAGAACTAGCACCAAAAGCATCTGTACCAAAGCACAGCTGATGGCCTCTTTAGCACATCCACTGATTCCTCAGGGGTCAGGGGTCATCTGTAGTCAGGTCACTAAGACAAGACTACTTGTTTACAGTCTGTTCCAGTATCAGTTGAGACCTCTCATTGCTTCCCAGTCCACCATTCAAGATGCCGCCCTCCTTGAGAAACCTATTGTGGGGATAATACCAAGTATCTACTTCAAAAGTCTTTGCTGAAGACTAGATAAGGACACTGCTTCATCTTCATCCAAGAGCTCAGGATGACCAGAGGTTCCACTTCCAGGTAAATACACATTCACCATGATGTTGTTACTTGTCCTTCCATTTCGAAGAAGACCATTGAACTGAATTTGAGTGAGGGGGGCTGTGCTAAGTCATCAGCCTCATTTTCTCCTCTGGAGTCATCTGGATCCAGTGGCTAGATATGAATCAGGAGGACTGGAGATGGCCCTGAATACAAGGCAGTCAGGATGAAGTGACTTGCCCAAGGTCACACAGGTAGTAAGACTCAATTTGAACTCAGGTCCTCTTGATTCCAGGACCAGTGCTCTATCCACTGGACCACAGTTAACCAGAAACAGTTTCACCTTCCCCATGTCATTAAAAAATAAAACATCTCCCAACTATTGTTCCCCTTGGTTCCCGCATTCCAGGAAGTAGTTTCTTGAATTCTCCTAGAGGAAAGGAAGGGAATTTGAATTATTTCTCCAGGATAAATATGGAGTGTTTTGAGGGGGACAAGGACCTTGAGGACTAGATGACTCAGTGTCAAGGATGGAATAAGGAAGCTTATCCAAAAGAGACTCATCTTTATTGGGTTTAAGTCTTCTAGACCTTAAAACTGCTGTGCCAGAGAGCCTTCTCCCTTCCTAGGGTAGCATTCATTTGTCTCAAATATGGTCTGTGGAAGGTGGGACATCCAACTCAGGTGGTCAGTGGCATGTTGTCAAAGATATTAGCAATTTTGCCCTTAGATATGATAAGAGGATCAATTTACCAGTTGTGAATAGGTGAAAGTCCAAATAGGATAGCTAGGCATTAGAGCTAGCAATGGGAATTCATTGGGCAGAAGTAACCACTTGGTCCTTATTTAGAGGGATCATATGGTACTGTGCCCAGCATAACATGGTGCCACAATCTCCATGTCTAGATTGTCTCTTTTTTAAAAAAATAAATTTTATTATTTATTTTTCCAACTACAAACATAGTTTTCCACATTCATTTTTTGTAAGATTTTGAATTCCACATTTTTCTCCCTCTCTCCCTTCCCTCCCCCTCCCCTTGACAGTGAGCAATCTAATATAGGTTATACATGTATAACTATGTTAAGCATATTTCCATATTAATCATGTTGTGAAAGAAGATTAAGGACAAAAGGGGGAAATTATGAGAGGGAAAAACAAAACATAAAACAAATTGAAAAAATTGAAAATAGTATGCTTTGGTCTGCATTCAGATTCTATAGATCCTTCTCGGGGTATGGATCATATTTTCCATCACAAGTCCTTTAGAATTGTCTTTGATCAGTGTACTGCTGAGAAGAGAAATTCCAACATAGTTGATCATCACATAAATGTTGCTGTTATTGTATACAGTGTTCTTCTGATTCTGCTGGCTTCATTCAGCATCAGTTCATGCAAGTCTTT
Source organism: Macrotis lagotis (assembly GCF_037893015.1). Classification (NCBI taxonomy): domain Eukaryota; kingdom Metazoa; phylum Chordata; class Mammalia; order Peramelemorphia; family Peramelidae; genus Macrotis; species Macrotis lagotis. The sequence continues at coordinate 30,638,861 of NC_133666.1, forward strand.
GCAGGCTTTTCTGAAGTCTGGTCACTCAAGATTTTTCACAGAAAAATACTATTCCATAACTTTGATATGCCACAATTTGGCAGCCATTGCTGTCATTCTCTTAACATCAATTGAATTTTTTGGTTTAGCAAAGGGCATATGAAACATCTTATGGGTGCTGATGTGCCCCCCAAACAACCATATGCTATGAGAGGCATTGGCAAAATTCATCCATTAAACCTGATCCCAAAGGCGAGAGGCTCTTTATTGTACAATTTCTATTCTCTCCAAGTCCCAGATTGCTTGGTATAGATGGCTTGGTATAGATGAAAGTCACATCTGTTCCATCCCTCAAGATTCCTCTACTGCCAGCCATGTGATTTGTAGCTCAGTCCACTGGGAGGTCTTGCTAGGATCTTGCTATCAGATTAATGGCTACTGAAGTCCAGTGTCACTTGCCTTTCTGGTACTGGGCAAAGTCACTGGTAAATCAGACAGAACAATGTTTCTCAGGAGCCAGGCCTTCATAGGCCAGGGCCCACTGTGCCATCATAACAGTCTGAATGTTGGATTTTAAACTGACCTTAGTCTTTATGAAAGCCCCAACTCGTTCATGATGGGTACTAACACTAGAGGTACCCAAATGAATTGAGTATGATTTTTAAATGTAACATTTCCATTTAATGATAGAGGTCTCCTCTGCCCTATCTAACTTATTAGAAGGGCCAACACATCATAGGTAACTGAACAAAGGATGATAATAACAAAATACCATCCATTCAGTAGTAAATATGGCCCAGTAGCAGACAAGTGACTGCTTTTCAAAAGGGGTATGTTGAGAGGTTACTTTGAGAAGCTTGAAGCTCCAAAAGCTAAGGGTCATTTGATCCAAGGCAAGGGTGCCTGTGAAAGGTTCCACCCAGCCTAATCTTTGTAGAGAAGAGATCTTCAAAAGCAGAGAAAGAGACTGACTAGGTGGCCTTCTTTTAAGTATTCCCTAAAACCCAGAGATTGTGGAAGAATGTCATTAGCTTATTCCATGAGTCTGGAAACAACTGGGTTCTCCATTATATTTTTCCAAAAAAAAAAATTGGTTCAGTAAGGTTATATATTGGGTTTTCTTAGGGTTGATTTCACAGCCTTTGTCCTTCATATGAGCCACCATCAGATCTAAGGTCTCTGCCAAAGTGACCTCATCCAGCTCAATGAACATTTTGCCATCAGTGAAGTGGCAAGCATCAATGCTCTCAGAAAAGGAAGCCTCAGGTCTCTATCCACTAGCCTGGCAATATGAGGGAGTATTTAGGTAGTCCTTGGAAAGACAGTGAAGATTTACTGGACTCTCTTCTAGGTGAAGGCAAATGATTTCTGATTAGTCATAGCACAGGAACAGAGAAGAAAGTGTCAGTTAGAGGTAGTTAACCCCAAACTGCTTGCCAGAGTTCTGGGCTGGGTCTAGTCCACCATATTGACAAGGTTAGGAATGGTGATACAATGTGAACATGATAACATTATATAGCAGCAGTGAATATAATGATATTATTTAACTCCTCGTAGTCCACTGAAAGCCAACAGATGTTCCTTTCTATGTTCCACACAGACCTGCAGGATTGTAGTGAGGAGAGCTGGTCTAGGAAAGTCCTTCATCTCCATCACTAGAGAGGAAATAGCTCACCCTCATGGGAGCCAGAATTGTTTCATATTAATTATATAGGATGGCTCAGATAACTCAGGGTTGCCATTTGGCCCTACCCACTGGAATGAACACATGAATGATAAAACATTCATTAAGCTTTAACTATGTGCTAAGCACTTTGCTAAGAGCAGAGGATACAAACAGAAGAAAGACAGTCCTTGATCTTGAGATGCTTACAATCTAATAAAGGAAGACAATCAATAAAAGGGAAGTAGGAAGTGGTGAAGCAGGGAATGCACTTGGCCACTTGGTTTAAAAATGACTGGGGAGTTATATAGAGCCTGAATTTGGGGCAAAAGAAGGTGAAACTTCTTCTATCAGAGCCTGGGGTTGTTCTAAGGTCACAGACAAGGCTTCTAATGGGACGGGATTGAGGGGGATGATGGGGAGTCCAGTTGACATACATAGTACAGAGCTAACTGGGACCTGGATTGAAGGTCAGAGTAGTTTCAAGGCTGAAATCCAAAGGACTGAGGGGAGAGGAAGGAGAAGGAGAATGGCCATGATTGGCTACAGGCATAATGAGATGGAACTGGCCAAGATGTGACTTGGAGACTTTGTTCTAAGCAATATAAGGCCTATGATGTACCATGGTGTTTCCAGATAATGAGGAGTTTAAGGTTTCAATGAGAAGGAAAAGAAGAGAAGGAAGAGGATGGTTAGGGCCCAGGAATTATAGTTTGGAAATGGCCAGAAAAACATGTGAAAATCTGATTGTGATCAAAGTAAGGCAAAACCTCCCTAACAGAATCCACAGCGATTCCAGGGGCAAAATTCATTGTTCTGGTGGGGGGGTGATGAATAGTATGAGCATTTAAAGCCACTGAAATATGATTTGGAAATGTCCAGTAAGTGAAAAGGAAGCCTGGTTCTAAGCAAAAATCAGGCAAAAGTTGTACTGTTTGTTGGAACCCAAGGAGTAGAATCCAAGATTTTGGTTGGAGAGAGATTAGAAAGATGAATATGGAAGCTTGAGGGCTGGAAGCATGGTTTGGAAGTGGCTTCAGAGATGATGCCAAAAGGGTCCCTAATATAATTCAGGGATTTTCTGTTTCCATTTTACTGATGAACAAATAGGAATCGAAGAGATTAAGTTAGTTGGCTGTTACGTTAGGTAGTGCAGTGGGTCAGGAGGAAAGGAGTTCAAATCTGACCTCAGTCAGACAACTGACACTACCTGTGTGATACTGGGCAAGTCACTTCACCCTGATTGCTTCCCATCCAGGGCCATCTCTAGTCATCCTGACTCAAATCTGGCCACTGGACCCAGATGACTCTGGGGGAGAAAGTGAGGCTGGTGACTCAGCACAGCACCCCCCCACTCAAATCTAATTCATGTGCTTGTCATGACATCACCTCCCTGTTGTCATGGTCTTCTTTGAGAATGAAGGACAAACATCATCATTATCATTTGAAGTGAGGATGTAGGAGGAAATAAAGAGCCATGTAAGTGTTTTTTAAGCGCTTACTGTGTCCCAACTACTGTGCTAAACACTTTGCAAATATTATTTGATTTGATCCTCACAACCCTAGAATGGAGGTGCTATTGTTAGTCCCCCCGGTGGGAGGGGGGATATGGAACGGGTCAAAATCATTCCGATTTTTTTTCTGAATCACTTGTAACCTCTCTGTCTCCTTATCTGTATTAGGATGGCCTCTGAGGTCCCTTCCTCCTCAAGATCGAGAATCCTATGTTCCTATAATTCCATTTTGAAAACCATGAACTTGCTTTTTAGCCTTAAAAATAAATTCCCCAACTTGATGATTTTGAATATACAAGGACACCCACAGAAATCAAGAATAAACTCAAAGCAGTGGCAGAGACAAACCGGGACATATACCACTTTAAGAAGAACTGCGAATTTCCAAGAAGTGATTTTAATGATCACCCTGGCAACCTGATGGTTTCCATGGAAACCACTGCGCAAGGAGCCTGAAGGTGAGCCAGGAATCAATAATGAAGGGTTCTATATGACTGCAGTGGGATGTTCCACTATGTTTGACATTAGGGGAGGCTGTGCTGCCTCCCAGAACATTCTGCTAACTTTCCTTGCCTTGTCTTTTCTCCTCTCCCTCTCCCCAATTGGAAGATTGCACAGATGGGAGTTGTAGAGGTGTTATTCTGGTTATTTTCTTCCACCTCCTGTGGACACATTTCACAATTCTTTTCCCACAAAACTGCCCTTAGATTGTGGAAATTGCCACTAGCCATTGCAATATTTTTTACCTTTCTCTGTGACTATGAGAGTATACATGTCTGGTCTGAGTTTATTAACTAACTGTGACCTTGGCTGAGCCCCCTTTCTTTGCTGGGTCTCAGTTTTTTCTATAAAATGAAAGGGGTTAGATCTTACATCATATATCACAATAAGCTAAAAATGGATACCTGACCTAAATAATTAAGGTCATACTATTAAGAAAAAAATTAGACAAGAACCAGATTAGATACCTTTGCCAGCTACAGCTAAGGGATGGATTCTTAACCAAACAAAGGGTAGAGATGATCAAAAAAGATAAAATAGATCTTTTCAATTACAGGAAATTGAAAAGCTTTTACAAAAATAAAATTAATATAAGTAGAATGAAAAGGGAAGGGGTTGGTTGGAGAAAAGTCTTTATAGCTTAATCTGATTTATGGTCTAATAATGTCTGATACAAAAATGTATAAGCAACTAACAAATGTATAAGAAGAAAAGCCATTCCCAAATGTCAAAGGATTTGAAGTATTCTCAACAGAATTACTAACAGTCATATGAAAGGATCCTGCAACAACAAAGAATATTCTAACAATAAAAGGAATATAAATCAAAACAATTCTGAAGTTTCACCTCACACCCAGCAAACTGGCAAAGATGACAAAAGATGGGAATAATTAATGTTAAAGGAGTTGTGGGAGAACAAGTAGACTAAGATGCTGGGGTTTTTTTTTAATTGTTAAGTATTTTTTCTGCCTCCCACATTCCTTGGCCCATGGGAGAAAAAAAGAAAGAAACAAAGAAAAATCATTGTTACAAAGAAGTAGTTAAGCAAAATTAATCCCCGTGTTGGCCAGGTCCAAAAATGTGTGTCTCGTTCTATATATTAGTCTATCATCTCTCTATCAGGATGGGGGGGTTCAAATTCGTTATTATTGATCCTCTGGAGTCATTATTGATCAGAGTTCTTAAGTCCTTCCGAATTTTGTTTTTTCTAGTGTTGATGTTCTAACATAAACTGTTCTTGTTCTCACTTCACTTGGCAGCAGTTCCTATTAATCTCCCCAGGTTTCTCTGAAACTCTCCATCATCATTTCTTATAGCACAAAAGTATTACGTTACATTTCATATGCTCTAATTTGTTCAGACATTCCTCAATTGTCACCCCTTTAGTTTCCCTAAAAAGAGCTGCTTTATTTTTTAATCTTAATAGTATTTTTCCAATTACATGTAAAGATAGTTTTCAACATTCATTTTTGTAAGATTTTGAGTTCCAAAATTTTCTTCCTCCCCTTCCCTCCCCCTCCCCAAGACAGCAAGCAATCTGATATAGGTTAGACATGTACCGTCTTGTTAAACATATTTCCACATTAGTCATTTTGTCAAAGAAGAATTAGAACAAAAGGGAAAACCATGAGAAAGAAACAACAAGAAACAAATTATGTTTTGATCTGTATTCAGACTCTATAGGTCTTTCTCTGAGTGTGGATGGCATTTTTCATCACAAGTCAAAAAAGCTGTTTTAAATATTTTTGCACATAATGATTTTGGGGGTACATAGGCTTCATCCTAGAGTCACTGGCCCAGAAGTGATGCACAGTTTAGTTCTAAACTGCCTTCCAAAATAGCTGGACTAATTCACTACTCCACTCTCAATGTGTCTTTCTCCAAGAAACCCTCCAACATTTGTCATTTCCCCTTTTTTTAGTCAACTGCCAAATTCATGGGCATGAGGTAAAAACTTCATAGTTACTTTAATGTGCATTTCTCTAATTATTAGTGATTTGGAACATTTTTTTCATATGCCTAGTTTGAATTTCTTCCCTTGAGAATTATCATGTCCTTCAATCATTTGTCAGTTGAGAAATGAATTTTATTCTTATAAATTTGAAATAGTTTCTTATATATCTTGACAATGAGACCTTTTTTCAGAGAAACTTGCTGCAAAAACCAAAATTCCCCCAGTTAAATTGCTTCCCTTCTAATCTTAGCTGCATTGGATTTGTTTCCCCCACCCTTAATAGTATTTTATTTTTCCCCCCAATTCCATGTAGAGATAGTTTTCAACATTCATTTAAAATTTTTTTTCAACATTCATTTTTGTAAAATTTTCTCCCCCCCTTCCCTTTCCTCCCCTCTCCCCAAGACAGCAAGCAATCTGATATGTTATACATATACAATCATATTAATCATATTTTGACATTAGTCATCTTGTGAAAGAAGAATCACAACAAAAGGGAAAATAGTCTGCTTTGATCTACATTCAGACTCCATAGTTCTTTTTCTGGATGTAGATGGCATTTTCCATCATGACTCTCTTGTAATTGTCTTGTATCATTGTGTTACTGAGAAGAGCTAAACTATCATAGTTGCTCATCATAACATTGAATTTGTTTGCAGAAAAACTTTTTCAATTCTAAGTAGTCAAAAATATCTATAATCCTCTCTATCCTTTGTTTAGTCATGATTTTTTCTCCTATTCATAGTTCTGAAAGATAATTTCTCCCTTATTCTTCTAATTGACTTATGATGTCATCTTTTCTATCCAGGTCATTATCCATTTAGAGTTCATCACAGCCTATGGTGTGAGGTCTAAATGGAATTTCTGCCAGACTGTTGTCCAGTTTTCCCAATAGTTTCTGACATAGTAAATCCTTATCCCAGTAGCTGGGCAATTTAGGTTCATCAAACACTAGGCTACCAAGTTTGTTTGCTTACTTATTTTGTAAACCTAATCTTTTCCACTGATTGACATCTCTTTTTAAACCAGTACCACATTGTTTTGATAATTGCTGCTTTATAGTATAATTTTGAGATCTAGTACTGCTGGGTCCTTTTCCAATTCCCTCCCCACTCCTTTATTTTCATTATTTCCTTTTATATTCTTGACCTTTTGCTCCTCCAAAATTAATTTAGGAAGAATTACCATTTTTATTATTTTGGTTGGACCTACTCATAAGCAATAGTTATTCTTCTTTGTTTAAAGTAATTGTTTTATAGTTCTATTCATATAGACCCTGTGTGTATCACAGAAAGTAGACATCCAAGTATTTTATAAATTTTGTAGTTATTTTAGAACAAATTTCTCTTTGTATTCCTGCTGGGTTTTGCAGAAAGGTTGATGATGATTTATGTGAATTTATTTTATATCCTGCAATTTTGCTGAAGTTATTATTTTGATTAACTTTTTAATCGACTGTTTAAGGTTCTCTAAGTATACCATCATACCATTATGCAAATAGAATGACTAAAATATCCATAACCTTTGACACAGAGACTCTATTACTAGGTAGATACCTCAAGGAGGTCATCAATAAAAACAGTCCCTCAATACACTAAAATATTTATAGCAGGATACCATCATGTCGTCTGTGTCAGAGTGACTGGGTTCCTTGATATTTGAACTCTTTGTTCCAAGTTGGTTTTTTTTTTGTTTTGCTTTGTTTTCTTTTTTGCTTTGACCTGGAAGCTTTTGTGGATGATCCTGAGAATTTTCATTTTGGGTTTTCTATCAGGAAGTGATCAGTGGATTCTTCCTATCTTCACTTTGCCCTCTTGTTCTAATATATCTGAGCACTGTTCTTTTAATTTCTTAAAATAAGATATACAGGCTCTTTTTTGGCTATGGTTTTCAGGTAGTACAATGATATTTGTGTTATCTCTGCTGAATGTATTTTCCCAGTCAGTTGCTTTTGTAAAAATAAATATGATATATCTTTCATTTTCAGCTTTTTTTAAACTTTGTTTTAATATTTCTTATTTTCTCATAGAATCTTTAACTTCTGTTTGATCCATTCTAATTTTCAGCAAGTCTAACTTGGGTAGGGTTTTTTTCTCTTGTGCTAAACTATTAATTCTCTTTCCAAGTCTTTTCTTCATAACTTTCATTTCTTTCAGAATTCTTTCTTCAGTCTTCTCATTTCATTCATATCATTTTAAAATGTCTTTTTGTCTTACTTCTCTTGAGAATTCTAATTGATCTTGTGGCCAAACTGTGTTTTTCTTTGAGGCTTTGCTTATAATGTTTTGGAGTTGTTCTCATCTGAGTTGGTGTCTTGGGAATCTCAGGCATCATAATAGTTCTTTATCATTTTTCTAGTTTTGTTTACTCATTCTTCCAGTCTTACTTTCTGGATAGGGACTTTGGATTCAGGCTAGGCTTTAAATAATCCTGACTGAACTTTAGAAGCTGATCTTATCTGATGTCCTGCTTCTGGGGTCAGATAGAGAGGACAATAGCCCTCTTCCATACATTCCCAGGGGACCAACTCCCATATCCCTTCCCCTACAGGGATTATACTGTAACCCTACTACAAATTGGAACTTGATTTCTTGTTTTGCTTGATTAGACTTAAGAAAGTGATGTCAAAAATGCTAATAATGCAAATTAAACCTAAAAATGTAGCATGAATACATTTGAGCTAGTCATTGAATATTTAGTAGCACACCAATGCATAAAGGTCCCTTCCAGTTCCCAAATCTAGGATTCTATAAGACTGTGACAGTGAGAATATTGGAAAATCTTTTAGAAATAGCTTCCCTGCTGTCTTGTGGTACCCATGATTTCAATCTCATTGTAGAAACAGGGAATTTTGTATAATTCTAAGTTTCAAAAGTATGAAAGGGTCAATATTAACCCTACTGATCTTTCCCAAGTATTCTGGACACCCTACAGCAGATTGTCTGTCTCTCAGAGCTACATAACAATTTTGTCCGGTTCCTGCTAAAGGATTAACTAATCCTCAAGATACCTCAAATCACCTGAAATTTAATGAGATGCCCAGGAGCTTATCAGAGAGAAAAGGATGTCTAATAAGCTCAGCACAGGATTAGAAAGTAGAAGTTCCTGAGACCTAATGAGTTGTTGATAAACTAGGGACTCTGGCATTAATGCCTTAGATTGCTTTTCTTGTGTTTTTTTCCCTTAAATAATGATCGGAAAAACCGAAGAAAAGCCCTAATTAACTTGGATAACTGTGGAGGTGATTAGAGAGCTAAAGTGCACTTTCTATTGAGACTGGAGAGACTTTAGTCTCATCTCTTGTACAGCTACATCCAGTCTAGACCTACACAATGCTAAATTAGCCAGCCTTTAAAGTTAAAGAATCCTTTCAAGGCCTCCCTGGAATAAATATTATGGAGTGAATGTAGCATTCTCACTTTCCAGACAAGGACACTGGTCTCATTGTTCCGACTTAAGCCATCAGAAGCAACTGGTTGCATTAGTATTTAATGGAGTTGGGTATACTTAGGATAATGGAAAGGATACCATACTTGGGTGTGAATCTTGCCTCCCAGATTTGCTATCTTTGGAACTGAACTTTCTTGAATCTCAGTTTTCTAGTTTGTAAAAACGTGATGATTCTTGAAAGAGACAGCATGGGATGGATAGCTTGAAAGATGGCCGGCTGACCTTACCTCTGATACACAACTGATTATGTGACTCTGGGTAAGTCACTTAACCTCTGCAACAACAGTATGCGAGGCAACTTTTGTAAATCATAGATAGCAGAGGGGTGCTGAGCTGCATCCTCCCTGGGATTTTCTTATACCAGTGAAACACACATGGTCTTTCCTGTTTCCCATCTCTCCCCCAAAATTCTTGCACCATATGCTTTACAAGGCTAGTGTTAAGTATTTTGTAAACCTAAGTTAAGGCATTTATAGAAATACTAGTATCTATCAACCTAGACTCAATTCAATCATGCAGGGAAGTCCCAGTATGGAAACCCCCTTTATTAATGCTGTTACTGCTTCTATACAACTGTCTACAACTTACAGCTTTAGTTGCCAGTAGCACTGAGAATTTAAGTGACTTACCTAAGGCCATATAGTGAAGAAGTATTTTCTCACCCCAAAGTTTGCTATCTATCTGTCATCACAGAGAAATCTTGAATTGGGTTCTGATTCTGGGGGCTTGGAGACCTTTTACTTATAGTCTAGATACCGATCAGCACCTTGATAAGAAGAGAAAGCTGGGGTGAGTGAGTGGCAAATGAAGGAACAATTTCTTGACATATAGATATAGCCCATAGTATACTGAGCTGCCTTGGGAAAGTCTTAGGTATCCTTCACTTAGAGGTCTTTTAAACAAAAGTTTAAGACCATGTGGGTATCATAGGAGGGACTTTTTATTCTTTCATTTATTTTTTTTAGGAGGGACTTTTGTACAACTATACTTTAAACCAGATGACCTCTCGGTTGCCTTCCCACTTTGAGGTTCTGTCATTCTGGAACTCTTTACATAACTCTTCCAACAATTGTCAAGATGGAGTGACTCTGACTCTAGCCAAAGATGATTCCAATTTGGGTTTTCCAGTCCAAGAAGAGGACTGGAAATTCCTCTTTTGCTAAAGACTTCCCCTCTATGGTTATTTTCTATCTATCTTCTATGGATCTTGTTTTTGTTGCTCAGTCATTTTTCAATCATGTCCAACTCTTTGTGACCCTATTTGGGGTTTTCTTGGCAATGAACTAGAGTGTTTTACCATTTCCTTCTCCAGCTCATTTTATAGATGAGGAAAGTGAGGTAAACAGGGTGAAGTGACTTGCCCGGGGTCTCACAGCTAGAAAGTGTACAGATTTGAACTTGGAAAGAGGAGTCTTCCTGACTTCAGGTCCAGCAGTCTACTGCACCACCTCCTAACACCTAATTTGCAGTCAGACTATGAGCTCCCTGAGGGGTGTCAGGGACTATTTTAACTTCTTTTGTATCTCTAGGGCTCGGCACACCATAAGCACTTAATAAATCCTTGGAAATTGATTTTTGAACTAAATTACCTGCTGACCTGAATAAACTTAGACTATCTGTATAGTACTATCAAATCTTAGTGAAAAGTTTGAAATTCTGTTAATTCCAGAAATTACTTTCCTTACATAAGACCAAATACCATTCCCATAGTTTTTGTTACTTTGCACACATTCCTGCAGAACACTCATTTAGAACTGCATAGTTGTGACCAGAAGGGGTTACAGAGTTAAGGGAAATAGTGAAATGTTTCAGTCGGAATGCTAACTTCTTATCGCTGACTCTCGTAGTTGGCTTTGATTATTCATGTGAAAATGACGATGTGCCAACAATCCTGACTTTGGTCCTTTTTAATATTTCGCAGCAGAACTCAAAAGAGCTCAACAACAAAAAGGCCAGCCAGTCATTTGGCCGGACATCCAGCCCATCCCAATGTCCAACATCCCCACTCCACCCCAGTATCCAGCAAATACTTCTTTTTTGAACATGTATGCAAATAAATCCAAGTGCATTGTCCATCTGGGTGACTTTTGTGCTTGCTGTAACAGGCACTGGTGTTGCAGCAATTGTTAAATGTGGAACCAAAAGCTTAAGAATGAATGTTGAAAATGAAGGATGAACAACCAACAAGAAATCAATATAGTCCTTGGCACTTAATAATTGCTGACTGTGGAGACTCCTATATAAATCTCTTTATAATCTTCGGTGGCCAACATTTAGAGAGGTTTCCAATTAATCCCTACATTATATACTCTACATTCTAATAATAAACTTTTCCAATGGCTATTTTAAAACTAAAACAAATAGCAATTGTTTCTATTTTGGCCAGAAATCCTAAGGTCTTCTCTTCCCAGATTGATTTGTTTTTTGACTATGCAAAGAGGGTCCTTATTTCTATCCTTTTTCACCTATTTTCATCACAGAGACACCCTGAGGGTCTTACCCCTCCCAGCAATTTTTTTCCTTCTTCTTTTTCCCAAAGTGGTCATTCTTGGCCTCCTTGCTTCATCTCTCTCTTACCTAACCTTAATGACTGAATAGGTATTATCTCAAAATGTGACCTGGGAAAGACCTAGCTTTAAAAAACCAGGGTTGTTCACTGCATCCTGGGTCATCCCTAGTCCTCCTGATCCATATCTGGTCCCTAGACCCAGAGGATTCTGGAGGAGAAAGTGAGGTTTGTGGCTTTGCACAGCGCCCCCCCTTACTGAAATCCAACTCACTTGCATCTCAGGGTATCACATCCCTGATGAAATGGTCTTCTTCAAGAAAAAAAGACCAACAACAAAAGGAGACAGTGGAGTAAAGAAAGCACAAGGCTAAGAGTCTGACAACATAGACTGCTAAAGCTGTTGTGAGTGTTCAGACATGTTTTTTTTCCAAACCCTCCCTCTCCCCCAATTTATAGATGTCATAGGATCACAGGATTTGAGAGTCGGGATCTTAGCAGCCTCAGTGATCATCTAATTCAACCCTTAACTGAAAGGAATCCCCCAGTTTATCTACTAAATTGCATCCCCAAGGAGAGGGAATTTGCCATTCCACTGGGACACCTCTTCCTCTTTTCTTTTCTTCATAGTCAGTCCCACAAATCCCGTTAAGTCAGATCTGGCTTCTGGATGGCTCTGACACTGAGTTTTATGACCTTGGACAAGTCCTTTCCCTTGTTCTAGGGCTCCATTTCTGCTATAAAAGGAGATTAGAGCAGATGGTCTCAGAGGTCCCTTTCATCTCTAATATTTTCTAATATCTAATATGGCTTCCTAGAGAGGTGGTCTGGAGCAATCTCTTTTCCTCTTTGGGCTGCAGTGACCTCCACCCTAAAAATCAGAGGTTGGACTTGATGGTCCATTCTAAAGGTCTATTTTGATTTGTCTCCCATGACAGATGCCAAATGAAATTCGATGAAAACTGAAGGGATGGATATCTGAATTTTATTTCACCTTCCTTTCTCTGTTAGTTGTAGCCCCATAAATCTTCCTCAAAATGCATTTGATAAGCTATCCTTCAAGGCAGAGACTTTTTTTGGCACATTCAGGGAGGGATTGGGGTAGGGTTGGCAAAGCAAGAACTAGGATTTCATGGCGTGGGGACCTTCCACTGTGGAAACTCCCTCCCCCTATATACAAAGGCAGTTCCTGCATCTTAAATCTGAAAGTACTTGCTGGTGATCAGACTGTCCTTGAACTCAGTAGACACTGAATTTTATTTATCTCTAATTCTATCGAGTTTATTGAATCCAATTCATCATTTTGATCCTGGCTCACTCCAAGGTCTTTGATCAAACGAGTTATCGGTAAGAAGTACCTAGCACACACAGTACTGGTGCAGAGTAGGGCCTTTATAAATACTCATTCTCTTCCCCACCCCACTGTGAAAATACTCCTACTTCTGCCCCTTGTTGGATCAGCTCCTTATTCTCTTCGGCACTTCCTCTTGGAAAGCAATGTCCTACTGGGGCATGCTGTTTATTGCTCCCAGCTTATAGGTGTTACAAATATTTTCCTAATGAAATCATCTCCCACTGTAGTCTGTTCCTAGTCATTTATTTGATCCTCTTAAAGTCAGGTTTCCACAGCTTTCTTTCAAATCAACTTGAAATGGATGTTTTAACAGATCTTTTTCCTCTTTTGAAATATCAGGGCTTAATTAAGTGTTTGAAATCTCTGATTCTTCTGAAAATGGTTCACGAAACAGATAAAGAAATATGGGCAATTAACTTACTTGGACCTTGAATAGACCACTGATGTCTCAGTTCCCTTATCTGTAAAATGGAGAGCATGGGAGCCTAGATGAATTTGAAGGACTTCCTCCAGTTCTGACTTTCTTGGGGGGGGGGGTACCTTTGCATATCCAGAGCACCCTCCCTACACCTCTCCACATGTTCAATCATTCTCTTCCTTCAAAGCCAGTTCAGGTGCCAGTTGCCCTGTGAGTCCCTCTTTTTCTGATTCACCCCACCCTAGCTGAAAGTGATCTCCGTCTCCTCAGATTTTCTTATATAGCATTTTGTCTGCATACACTGGTCCTCCTATAACACTTATTTCTATACCTATCCTTCTTCTCCCCCCCAGCCTTAGCTGTCAGTTCCTTCAGAGCAAAAATGGTGTTGTTGTTTGTTCTGCTTTCCATTCTCAGGGCCTAACAGGGCACCCTGCAGGGGTAACACAGTATAATGAGACAGGCATTGGATTTGTATTCAAAGGACCTTGGACTGAGGTCTAGCTCTATTCTGTGACCTGTGTGACACCATGAGTCTCAGTTTCCTCATCTGTCAAATAAAGGGCTTGGACTAGATGACCTGGAGGTTGCCTTTCAGCTCTAAAAAATTTCCACAGAGGGAATTTCCTACACACAAGAAATCATAGTTCCAAACCTTCCCACTCCCCCCACCCCCAAAAGTAGAATCTTCTGTGCTGGAAAATCTCTTTGTGGAAAACATTTCCACCAGTACAGACTGGGTTAAAGAGCCACCTAGGGGCAATGAGAGGTTCAGCCATCCACCCCTTCACACAGCTAATATGGGTGGGGAGTACAACTTGAACCCGGATCCTGACTCTAAGTCCATTCTCTGTGATCCTACCTAATAGTGATTGAATAAATGTTTGTGAAATAAATTGTACATTGCTCTCTTCAAGCTTTCCATTTATTTGAGTAAATGTTTCCTGATCTGCCATGCCATTTCCCTTCCCCATGCCTAGAATAGAGTCTCCTCACCTCCAGCCTTCCCTTGACCTTCAAGTCCAGGCTCCTCCTCCCCTCCCAGAAATCACTTTGTATTTCATATGTCTATATTTTGTACTTTCTTATCTGTAGTTCCACAGGAGGAGTTTCTGCACACAAGAAATCATAGTTCCAAACCTTCCCACTCCCCCACCACCAAAAGTAGGATCTTCTGTGTGGGAAAAACCCTTTGTGGAAATGTTTGCCAGCAGTACAGATTGGGTTAAGGAGCCGCCTAGGGGCAATGAAAGGTTCAGCGATCTGCCCCTTCACACAGCTAATATCACAACAAGCCTGGGAGGCAGGCAGTCCCTCCCATCAGAGGAGGACACTGAGGCAAACAAAAGTGAAGTGACTTGCCCCTGGGAGTTAAGTACCTGCAGCTGGATTTGAACCCAGGTCTTCTGGACTGAGACCATGACATCACTTAACTGCCACTATTTGTATTTCTAATACCTAGCCCAGAAGTTGGCACAGGGCAGACCCCCAAAAAGCACTGGTTGAATTGATGAACATTGAAATCCAAATGGGCATCTCTTGGCATGTGTCATATACTTTGCATCTCCCCTTTCATAAAAGAAGTTCGTCATCGAACCCACTGTTCCCAGAATCTTTCTGAGAAATCCCAAGTCACCAAACACGTCGCTCTTTTGAAATTGGGACAGACGCAAGCAGAACCGCTCTGAAATGTCATATCCACCTGCAGGGACAGCTAATTACAAGTATTAGCAGACCGACGGCTTGCTGAGGGCTTCCTGTCTGCCAGCTGCTTTCAGAATGATTCATTTCTCCCTGGTGACAACTGTCTCTCTCCTTCTTTCCTGATTAGATTTTCGATTACCTGCTGCCTTTAAGATGGCTTTGTTCTTTTCCCACTGACAGAGTGTATTTGAGGTATTATTGCTACACTCCTTGAAAGGAAAATTGCCTATTTCTGGGATAAGAAGCACAATGTATCTTGCCCCTAAACCAACCTCACAACTCACGGGAAAATGGCATAAAGGGGGAAGCTAGGTGGCGCTGGAATCAGGAGGACCTGAGTTCAAATCCAACCTCGGATACTTATTAGCTTATGACCTTGCCCAAGTCACTTAATCGTGATACCTTACAAAAACCAAAACAAGAAAATGGAAGTTAGCCAATAAATATTGATCAAGAGCTTACTACTCAACTGGCACTGTGCCAAGAGCCAGGGATGCAAAGAAAGACTAAAAGCAGCCCATGCCCATGAGAAGTTTACAATCATGCAATTAACTATGTGCAAACAAGCCACAGACAAGATAAATAGGAAATAAGCTGCAGAAGGAAGACTAGTATTAAGGGGAACCAGGAAAAGACTTCCTGTAGTAGAAGGTGGAATTTTAGTTCAGACTTGAAAGAAGTCAGGGAGTCTGGAGGCAGAACTGAGTAGAAAGAGCAGCCCAGGAATGGGGGGACTGCCTAGAAAATGGTCAAAGTGGGGAGGTGGAAACAACAAAGACACCAATGTCACCAGATCAAAGCAGAGTTTCAGACCCCTACTCTGTAAAATGAGGAGGTTGGATTAGAGAAAATCTAAGATCCTTTCCAGTTTTTTTTTTGTTTTTCTTCTTAGGTTTTTGCAAGGCAATGGGGTTAAGTGGCTTGCCCAAAGCCACACAGCTAGGTAATTATTAAGTGTCTGAGGTCAGATTTGAACTCAGGTACTCCTGACTCCAGGGCCAGTGCTCTATCCACTGCACCACCTAGCTAGCTGCCCCTTCAGTTCTAAATCTAAAACCATCTGTCCCTTGTTTCCTGGCTAGGACCCCTTGAGGTCATCTGTGAGGTAGGTAGCGTGTTATAGTTTGAAGTTTGTCCTTCATTCTGGAAGATGACCAACACATGTGGGGAGGATGCCATGACATGCATGTGAACTGGACTGGAGTAAGAGAGGTGCTGGGCTAAGTCACCAGTCTCAACTTTCTGGTCCAAAGCCAGGTATGAATCAGGATGACTGGAGATGGCCCTGGATTTGAACAAGCAAGGTTAAGTGTTACATTTTACAGATCAGAAAACTGGATCCCAATGGAAATAGCTTGCCCAAAGTCACATGACTAAGTGGCAGAGGCAAGACTTAAACTGAGGTCTCTAAAGTTTGCTCCTTTGAAAATCAAAAGTTAATTTTACAAATTTTTAGAATTCTAGAAAAGTTTTTTTTCCTAGTACTCCCATACCTCCTTCCTTCTGCCTCAAGCCAGACTGTACTTCTTTTTTTGGGTTGTTTTTTTTTTTTTTTGCAAGGCAATGGGGTTAGGTGGCGTGCCCAAGGCCACACAGCTAGGTAATTATTAAGTGTCTGAGGCTGGATTTGAACTCAGGTACTCCTGACTACAGGGCCGGTGCTCTATCCACTGCGCCACCTAGCTGCCCCCAGACTGTACTTCTAATGGCCCCTCCCTCAAAGATTCCCTACCCACCTCAGCCTCTGTTCTAGCTCAGGAATGCCCTTTGAAAAAAAGTTATCCTGATGCCTTTTGTCATTCAGTCATTTCCACATCTCCCACACTCCCCAATCCTCCCTTCCCCAATAAGCCTTCCTCAGGTTTAATTAAAAAACATAACAAAACAAGGAAGCAAAACAGTTTAGTAAAGCCAAACAACACATCCACCCTGACAGCACACCCAACATTCCATACCTGTTTGTTGTTCAGTCATTTCAGTCATGTCTGAGTTTTCATGACCCCATTTGGGGTTTCCTTGGCAAAGAAACTGGAATGGTTTGCCATTTCCTTCTCCAGTTCATCATGAAGGCTCATCTTCCTGAGTTTAAATCAGGACCTCAGACTCGTATTAGCTGTGTGACCCTGAAGAAATCACTTCACCTATTTGCCTCAGTTTCCTTTTTTTTTTTTGGTAAAATGAGCTGAAGAAGGAAATGGCAAAACCACTCCAGTATCTTTGTCAAGAAAATCTCAAATGGGGTCATGAAGAATGGGAAAGGACTAAACAAAGACTTCTCTTGATATTCAGCTCGTATCTATCCCACCTTCTACAAGAGTCTTTCCTGATCCCCCACCTTCTAGAGAAAACTTTCCCTAACCTCTCCAAATTCTTGTACTTTCCCTCTTTTAATTATTTCCTATTCATCCTGCAAATAGCTAATGTATATTCTCCCCCATTAGATTGTTAACTCCTTGAGGGTAAGGATTTCTTTTGTTTCTTTTTGTACACCCACAGCTTAGCACAAAGAAAACACTTAATAAATGTACACCCTGCATATATCTTGCATATACCTAGTTGTTTGCTTGTTATTACACCTATCTGAACTTGAGCCTTCAGGGTGGCTTAGGTGGCGCAGTGGATAGAACACCGGCCCTGGAGTCAGGAGGACCTGAGTTCAAATCCCGCCTCAGACACTTAGTAATTGCCTAGCTGTGTGACCTTGGGCAAGCCACTTAACCCCGTTGCCTTGCAAAAATTTTTTTTTTTTTAAAAAAGAACTTGAGCCTCATAAAAGTCCTGAGATGTTTTTGCCTTTCTTTGTATCCTCAGCATTGGCTCTTGATACTATTTTGCAGGTTTCATCTTGTCACTCACTCCCCTGCTCAAAAATCTTCATTGGCTCCCTGCTGTCTTGGGAATAAAATGCCAACTCCTCAGTTTGACATTTAAAGCCCTTCCCCATTTGGCTCCAGCCTGCCTTCCTTTTACATGACTCCTCTTCTTGCACTTTACATTTCAGTCCAACTATCCCACCTACAGCAATTCCTCATGCCTGGATTCTTCCCCTCAGCTTCCTTCAAGACTCAGCTCAGGTGAGGCCTCCTACAGATCTACCAGTTACTAATGTTTTCTCTTTCATCAGATCATCTCGGAATTCCTTATCTATTTACATATTATTAATGGTGTAAGCTTCCCGACAAATTTGTCTTTTTATCTTTAGTTATATATGATCATTCATATGATTCTTTTTTTTTAAGGTTTTTGCAAGGCAACGGGGTTAAGTGACTTGCCCAAGGCCACTCAGCTAGGGAATTATGAAGTGTCTGAGGCGGGATATGAACTCAGGTCCTCCTGACTCCAGGGCCGATGCTCTATCCACTGCGCCACCTAGCCGCCCCCAAATTTGTCTTTTTATCAAAAAAATGTTTATCACATCAGTAGCTCTTTCACTCTTTTCCTTGTGATTCCAAGATTATAATCTTCCTGAGAGCAGGGGCCATATCTTGCACTTCTGGATTCCCCAGAATCCTTAGTTCTTGCTGCAGTGTGGTAGAGTGGAAAGAGCACTGAATATGAAGGAAAAGACCTAGGTCCCATTACTTGTTACTGTCCAGAACACCAGATAGGTTACTTTCCCTTTTTGCACCTCAGTTTCCTTTTCTGGAAAATGAGTGATTTCTAAGGTCCCTCTATACATTATGAATTCATTGTTCTAAGATAAGCTGCCCAAGTCAATTCTAGTTTCTAGACATGCCCCACTGTTCCAATTTTCCACATTTAACCCAGGAATAACTGTTTTATAAGATACATAAAATTTAGAGGCGCATCAAAATTGAAAGGACCACCAAAACCAAATATTTAATTAAATGTAAAATTCAGATATGGTTTATTTTTGTCTTTAAATCATTTCTCTTCTCCATATGCCTTTTCAGCCACATTTGAGTGGTGACTTGAGATGAGCAGAGAAATCAGAATTATTTCCAGATTCTTTACAAAGTTCAGAGCAGAAAATAATAACTGACAGTTATAGAATGCTTTGCAAATGCTTTACATCCATTATCGCATTTGATCCTCACAACAACCCTGTGAGGTAGGTGTGATTATTACCCCCATTTTACAGTTGAGGTAACTGAGGCTCAGAAAGGTTAAGTGACTTGCCCAGGGTCACAAAGCTAGGACATAGAAGAGGCTTGATTCAAAATTCAAATCTCCCTGACTCCAGGGCCAGCCCTTCAGCCACAACACCGTGATTACATTCATGTGCTTTTTAATTTTTTTCAGACATGACATGATCAGTGCTATGAGTAATATCCTAGAAACCGACCCTCAAATGGGCCTATGAAAGATTATACACAAAAGCTTTTTAGAAGCCAAGTTCCATTTCTTACAAAAATCACCATCAGCTATGTGTTTAGGCTTATGCTCACATACTCAATGAACACTTCGCCATGGCAAGGCATGCTCATGGTCTGTAAAAAGGTCTGGAAGACATCTTTTTCAAGAACAAAGGACCCTACCTAAACGTGCAAGCCCCCAAATCGGGCATCAACTGGTTCCTGACTGTTGAAAATACCTGACAGAAAGGGAACCGTTCCCACATCTAGGTTTAGGGCAAGTAATCAATTCCCCAAACCAAATAGCCCCAGCATCTGCTAAGCCCAGTTTCGTTGGCTGCTTATGGACAAGGGCTAGCAAAATGCTCAGTCATTATTCTACCTATTAACATAAAGCGTTGGAAAAAAGAGAAAGAGAAAGAGAGGGGCCAGTGGGCCAAGAGGCTGACCTAATACCTGACTTCCTTCTAGGATGCCATTAGGCCAAAGAGAAAGACCTCCCTGCCAGCCACAAGGATGGCTGACTGTTTTGATAAGGACCTCAGTGGCTTTCAAGTTTGCCGTCCAACTGGTTAGCTAGCTAGCTCACTAGGTAAACCAGATGGTTTGGGTATTCGGTAAGACCCTAGGACATCTGGGATTCCCTGGGCCTGTGTATTGTATTTCACACATAGTCTTAACTTAAATTCCACTTTTAGAAACACTAAGAGGGCAGAGGTTCTCCTGCAATAACATTCATGCTTAGAGCCAGAGAATAAACCCAAGTATTCTGTTGTGGTTTCCATTTCCATCAGTTTAGCCTTCTAATCCTCTAGCCCTGAGGGCAAACAGGACCTTAACAATCAAAGTGAATTACAGAAAGATAATCAAATAACAAACATTGCTTTAATAAAAGTCCTTTGTACAACAAGGTACTGATATAAAAAGACAGTTTCTTTAGATTATTTCACAGGTGTCACTCAACAAAGCCATCTTAGGTCTGTGACAAGGATGAGCACAAGGGGCCAGCATCCTTCCAATCCGAGTTATACATCAATTTATACAGATCTATCTCCATCTTTATCTCCATAGAGCTAAAGATCAAGATACAGAGACATGACACTTTTGCAATTATTTCAATCACTGATACGTTTTTCTGTCAAATGTCACATGTTGATGAACCAAAAAAGAATCAAAGGCAGTCCACAGTCATGATGATATCAAGAAGGTAAAATTACTTCCAAAGTCAATGTTTGTCCTTGTTCATATTCTTAGTATAACCATTGTGATAAGACCTAAAAGACAAAAATTGAAGATACCCATCTTAGAGAAATGGCATTTCACGGAAATTCCCCATTCATAGAGGTTATTCAGACTTAAAATGATTAAAGCAACCACACATAGGAAGAGGCACTCAACTAAGAAGTCAAAGTAAATTGAATTTAGCTGAAATCACATTTGTGTTACACAAAGAAATCCAATTTAAAACAAAGGGCAGTCACTGGGTGGGGTTAATTACATCAGGAAATGTTCCTCTAAAGTCTTGCTCCAGTGCCTCTTCCTACCTCCTGGACTCTTGAAAGGCTGTGCCAGCTTGAACAGGCCCCATGCCAAGCTGGACGAGCTTCAAGTCCAGGTACCAGACAGGACTGGCTTGGTCAAGTGTGGAGAAGTTCATTACCAAAGGTTGGCCACCAGGTGATGAATGACTCAAGCCACAGCAACATGGGAAACCAGAGAGAGAATCAATTCACTAGACCAAGGGATGTTTGAACATATATTCTCACCAGCAAACAATTTGCCCCCTAAACTGGCACAACTGCTGTAACAGTGGACATGACTTGGGAAAGTAGTGCCAGAGATGCCAGAAGACACTCAACATCAGCATATATGTAATCAGTGTCAGCTTTGTGTGCAGTAGGTACAGAAGTATGTAGTGGCATAAGGTATGGAATAGACAGAAGTATAGGGTAGTCCTTGGCCTCGGGGGCCTTACAATATTTGAAAAAATAGGGCATGCATGGAAACAAAGCATGATAGCCTTTACCAAGCATACATAGATCCACTTCCTTATGCTGAAGGCAGTACATTCAAGGCAAATGGACACCAATGTGACTGTCCCCAGTGTACTGGGGGAAGTAGCCTAGTTTGATTAGAGCAAATAATTTGTGGAAAGGAAAGTTGGGAGTTGAAAGGTGAGGCGATGGATAAGGAGCTAAATTGGGGAAAAGTTTGAAAGCCATTTTGAGGAGCTTGCATTTTACAGGCAATAGGAAATGAGACATGCAAAGTAGTATGTTGGGCCAATTCATCTGAAAGCACTATGTGAGGTGGCAGAAACTAGGCAGAGAGCCCAGTGAAAAGAATACTGCAATTTTCTAGCCATAGGGTCATCAAAAGGAAGCTCAGATAATAATAATAATAATAATAATAATAATAATAATAATAATAATAATAATAATAATATAGCTAGCATTTAGGTTTGCTAAGAGCTTATGATCTGATCTGTCCAAGAACTCTTTGCGGTAAATTCTAATTATTCCCAGTTTATAGATGGGAAAACTGAGACTCAGGTTAAATGACTTGCCTTGGATCACACAGCTCAGAAGTATCTGAGGAAGGATTCCAACTTAGGTCTGATTCCAAGAGCCATATTCTATCCTCTAAGCCAACTAGATAAAAAAGATGATTCGGAGTTTGAGGTGATGTCCATGGTAGATACCTTGGAGATGTGGAACCCAAGTTCAGGAAAAGGTCAGGGATGAAGCTGTAATTTGGGGAGCCATGCTCATAGAGGTGACAGCTGTGTGTGTGTGTGTGTGCGTGCGCATGCATGCACATGCACCCCCCCCAATATACATACAGTAGGAACAGAAAATAAGATCAGTGAGACAAAGAAATCTCTATCAGTGAACTAGGAGGATGAAATTAGCCCAGAGTCATGGATGCCAAAAGGGGGAAATTCCCCCAAAAGACAAGGTCTTTATAGAACTGTTCAGAGGAAAGGACTGCTCAACAGTTGGAATTTGGGCCCTAGGGATCAACCCTGGAGTAAGCACTTTTATTCAAGTAGTAGAAAGAAAGTCCAACTGCAGGACATTCAATAAGTGCTAAGGAAATGGGGGCAGTGAATGAAACTTCTCTTTCCAGAAGATTAACAGACAAAAGAAAGGAGAAAAGATATGTCGCTCCAGGGGAGTAGGATGAAGGAAACCATTTTGGGTTTGTTTGTTTTTTAAGAGAGGAATGTCTTAAAAAAGCATATGTTTGGGGGAGTAGACATTAGATTGAAAATGGGCCTGTCCAGAGGGAATGATTAAAAGGCAATGTCTTAGAAGGGATCAGAGGGCAAGAGATCAAGAGGACAAGAACATTTACTCTCTGAAAGTAAGCAAACCATTTTATAATCCAGAAGGAACAGAAGTGCGTAAAGACAAAGAACTATTTTAAGACCCTGAGTGAGGCAGAGCTGCAGAGACATTTTGAAGTAGAGAGGCTCCACAATGATTGAGGTCACATCAAATGGTCTCAAACATTCCTTTCCCTAAAACCCTGTGAGGCTGGTGCTAGTAATAGTATCCCTATTTTATACATGAGGAAACTGGGGCTGAGAGAGACTTGGCCAGAATTCCCCAGCCAGGAAGTAGTCTGAGGTGGATTTGAACTTCCCTGATCCAAAGGCAGAGCTCTTTGTCCATTTCAATCCTGAGCTGCAGGTTGCTTGACTTTCCAGAGAGCTGTTTCTGGAAAGTAGTGGGGATGAAGTCTAAGGGCCAGGGATTGAAGTGTGAGGTTGATAGTGAAGTAAAATAGCAAGTATGGACTACTTCCTAGGGGTATGATATAAGAGAGACAGGAAGATGGCTGGAGGAAGGGGCCAGTCAAAGAAGACTGCATTGGTGCTACATGTTCTGCCTGTCTCAATTCCCCCCGCCCAGTCTAATCCAGTGATTTTAGTTTTTCTTTTTAAACTTTTTTGCAAAAAAAAATTTGCACTTAATAGTATTTTCTTTTTATGTAAAGATAGTTTTCAATAGTCATTTCTGTGAGATATTGAGTTCCACCTTTTTCTCCCTCCTCTTCTCTCCTCCATCCCAAAGGCAGTAAGTAATCTGATAAAGATTATACATGTACAATCATGTTAAATATATCTCTATACTAGTCATATTGTGAAAGAAGAATCAGAACAAATGAAAAAAGCCATGAGAAAGAAAAAAAAAACAACAAATTTTTTAAAAAGTGAAAATAGTCTGCTTTGGTCTGCATTCAGACACCATAGTTCTTTCTCTGGATGTGGATGGTATTTTCCATCACAAGTCTTTTGGAATTGTCTTGGTTTTCCTGAAGCATAGATCTGATCAAGTCCCTTTCTATTCAGTAACCTCCATTGTCTCCCTTCCTGCTAACTTCTAGAATTATCACATAAAAGGTCCTTGATTTGGCATTTAGAGCTCCTTATATCCTGGCCCTGTCCTTCCTTACTGGTGTTTTTATATTTGACTCCCCTCTACTTGGTCTGCAAACTAGCTACACTGGCCTACTTGTTCCTTGTAAATTACCCACCATCTCCCATCTCTGTACCTTTGAACTGGCTGTCCCTCCTGCCTAGAATGCCCTTCCTCCTCACCTGCAAATCTTAGAGTCTCCAGTTTTCTTCAAGACTCATTATAAATTAAAAAACAACCAGAATACAATACATCTTCTACAGAGATCTCTCCTGGTCCCCCCATCTCTAACTGCTAGTATCCTTTCCTCTAAGGTCACCTTTCCATGTACTTTGTATGCTTCTTGTATGTAGTATCCATTTATTTACATGTTGTCTGCCCCATTCAAATGTGAGGACAGGGACTCTTTGGCCCTTTCTTTGTATTCTTAGAGCTTAGTTAGGCTCCTGGCACATAATAAGAGCTTAACGAGTACTTGCTGATTGATTAGTTTTGAAAACTGGGGAGAATGGAGCAGTTTTGAGGGCTTAGGGGAAGGAGAGGAGCCCAGAGAGCGAAATTAATCAGAAAGGACACAAGGGGGCCTGGACTGGCCTTGTCCACACAAGTAGTGGAGAAAGATGTTTTTGTTTTCTCAAGGGCTCCTAGGAGCCATCTCCTCTTCAAAACTACCTCCCCCATGCAGGGCTGACGGCCTTTAGACTAAGTGACCAAAGTATCAAAGCACCCTCACTGTGTGCCGACTGAAAACCTTCTTCAAAGAAGCCTGACATCAACAGCCCTTCTTCATGCTGTTATCTGAAGACATTTGGGTACTAATGATCCGCCCAGAATGACTGTCTCAGAAAGATCATTGCCTCTGTTCCCAGCCTTGATGACTAAGCATCTTTTGATGGCCCAAGGACATACTTTCAGGTCCATGGAGCCCAACAGAAGCAATCATAGAAAGGGTCTCAGCTCTAGAAGCAGAGCCTAGATCCACCTCCTTTATCCCTGAGGGACCTAAATCAAGTCCTTTAGAGTTCCAAAACTTCAGTTTCCTTATCTGCAAAAGGGGAGAATGGGGCCATATATAGCCGTTTCTGCAGTTTCCTTGTAGCTCTGCAATTAAGAACCAAGGAGTCAGTGGATAGGCTAGGTGGTGCAGTAGATAGAGCACTGGCCCCTGAGTCAGGAGTACCTGAGTTCAAATCCAGCCTCAGACACTTAATAATTACCTAGCTGTATGGCCTTGGCCAAGCTACTTCACTCCATTGCCTTACAAAAAAAAAAACAACCTAAAAAAAAAAAGAACCTAGGAGTCTCTTCCAAACAGGTTTCAAGTATTTGTCACAGTTTTAAGTGACTGAAGGAAAAGCTTTCCAGTCTCAAACCAAACTTTTTGTTTTGGTTTGTCTCAAACCAAATAAAATGGTTAGTTTCACCTTAAGGTTTTCATTTATTCATATAACAAAAGATTCAAAAAAAGATCTGTTAGCAGAGATTAGAAAATTTTAGATTGGATTAGAATTTTTCTCTTCCCTCTTTTAACCAATTGACAAACATTTATTAAATTTTTACTATGGACAGAGCACTGTGCTAGACCTTGGAGAAAATACAACATGTATATAAAATGAAGTCTCTGCCCTCTAAGAAGTTTGCAAGTCTAGTAACAGCATTTAAGGGGAGGAAAGAGGTGGAGCATCCAGTCTGGAATTTCATCCATATGGAGAAACTTGGGTATAGAAATTCCCTCTACCAATACAGAACAGCTTACTCTGTATACTGATCTTACAGACTTGTCCACAATCACATATGAGTGTCAGAGGCAGGACTAGATTCCAAGACCAGCTCTCCACCCACAACACAAATTACATTAGCAAACTGAAAAAGAAGTACTGTGTGAGCTCAGGAGAAGGTACCCATCAGAGGAAGCTTCTGGGAAGAAGGAAAATTTGAATCAGACTTTAAAAATGAATACACAATCAGGTGAAGATGGAGAAGGGTATCCCAGACATAGGGATATATACTGATGTAGCAAACATAGAGAAGTTAGAGGGAGGGGCAGATTTCAGGGAGAAGATGAGGAGTTCCATTTTAGATATGTTGAGTTTAATGTGCTAGCTGGAAATCTAGGTAGAAATATCCAAGAGGTGTTTGAAAATATGGAACTGGAACTCTGGACAGGGGTCAGGGGATATAGAAGTTTGATACTTATCTTCAGATAGGTGCTGATTGAAGTGAATGAGATAACCAAAGCAGAAAGTGTAGAGACAGAAGAGATGAACCAAGGGCAGAACCTTAGGGTACACCCATGTTTGAGGGGAGAAAGAAACTTGCAAAAGAAACCAAGATGTATTGGTTGGAGAGACAGAAGAACAATACAGAAGAATACATTATTAGAAATGCCCAGGAATCAGAGAGTGAGTTCACATGCTAGAATTCACTCTATAATATACCCAGCAAATGGGCAAGACCTCCAATGACAGGGAAGCCACCTCTGAAAATTGGTAGGCCATCCCCTTCTGGATAACCCTAGGAAATTTTCCTTCACATTTCTGCAGCTTCTATCTATTGATCCTGGTTCTACCCTCTGGAGCCAAGTATAACAAAGCTAATGCCCTCCTGCATAAGCCAGCTATCATATTCCCTCTGAGTTTTTTTTCTCTAGGCTAAACATGCCCAGTTATTTCAACCATTCCTTATATGATAGGGACTACTGGTAGTTTTCTCTATAGCAACTCTCAAAGCCTATCTGCTCTGTTATTGCAAGGTTGATAGATATCCATGGAGGGCGTAGCTGACAAAAGTCACATATCCTTGAAGCACTTAAGCATGTTGCTGATGTTTAAGAATCTTTTACTAACTCACAACTTAATTCCAATTAAACTCTTTATTAGAAGTTAGAAGGAGGAGCTAGGGATGAGTCAGTTTGAGACTGGACCCACAGCATCTACCACATACCTAATGACAATGGTATTTTAGTAGAAAGGGTTCTGAGCTGGGAATCAAGCAATGTCTCTAAGTCTCAGTTTCTCAAATGTCAGAACTTGTATCTTCCATTTTCATGTAGTATTTAAAAGAGTATGCTTAACCCCATTGCCTAGCAAAAACCTAAAAAAAGAGTATGAAAAAAGACTTTAAGCTATCTGACAAATTGTACATGAAATCAGATCAAAATGTAACTTCAAGATCTGCCTTCTATTAGTCTATGAGATAGACAGGTCAGACCTACCCAGCTAGACACCAAGCAGAGGACTAGAGAACTATCTAGTGAATCTGGAAAAATACTTAGGCCAAATGGACACCGCAGGACCAGGCTGAATGGTAATAGAATTTGGGGAATTCTTCACCAGTTAGACATCTCTGCCCAAGAGCACTGAATAAGGAATCACTGGGAACTCCAAGCAAAGCTTCTTTACCTTTTCTTTGTCATGGGTTCCTCTAGTGGCTCATGGCCGATGAAGCCTATGGACCCTTTCCTTCTCAGACTAATAGTTTGGTGCCTCCATTCATAATTGGAGGAAATGCTCGATTTCAGTGAGAGGTTAGTGAAAATAAAGATGGAATTTTTTCCCCCATCCAAGTTCTCAGACCCCTTGGAATCTGTCTCCAGACTTCCCAGGTTAAGAACTTCTCAACTAGAGGAAAATCTCCAACAAACTTGGCTTTGTCCTGTTTAACATTTTTATCTAAAACTTGAATAAGAAGCCATACTTATCAAAGCTGCTGGTGACAAAACTGAAAGGGACAACATAAAAATGTATTATAGAATCCAGAGACAAAGATCTCAAGCTAGAAATTCACGAGATGCCATTTAGTAGATATAAATATAACATACTACATTTAGATTTTTAAAAAAGTCAATCAATTGCTTAAGTACTGAATACAGAGCTGACTTGACAACAATCCAAATGAAAAAGACTGGGTTTTTTAATCTGATTCTTGCTTCAGAATACATTAACTAACTACATCATGTAGGAAGCCAAGTGAGAAGAATCAGAGGCTGCATGGAGAGAGGTAGTACGGTGTCTGCTACAAGGCAAGATGATAAGTGAGCTACACTGAGCAAACTGCCCCTAGTGTATCAGTTCAAGGCAGAAGACTATAGCTTTTTCTAGAACTGTCCATATTGGACATCAAGAATATCCTAACCATCTAACTGCACAATCTGTAGTCATTCATTAATAATGCAACCCTGTCTACACAGTAGCACACAGGCACAGACTCACACTCCTGCCAGTCATGACAGAAGGAAAGGGAAACCTAATTTTAGTTTGGCATTCTCTCAAGTTGAGATATTTTGGAATAGCTGGCTTTTAGGAAACAAGACAGATGTCCCACTTGCTAAGAATCACACCAGAAAAAAAACAAAACTACTTTAAACCGGAAATGGTTAAGAAATCTATAGGAAATCACAAGAAGGCTTGTCATTTTCACCTCTAATTTACACAGTTTGATGATGAGGGTAGAGTAGGGTGAAGAAGAGAAGCCAATACCATGATTCAGGCATATTTTTATACAGGTTTTCTACTTTGAGAATGAGTATAAAAGGAGAACAATGAGTTGTACAATGCATTAGGATACCAACCTAATGGCACCAGACATCTAATATCACTTAAATCCCTAACAAGGTTCAATGTAAGCAGAAACAAGTGAATAGGAACTAAAAGAAAGCAAACCTTAAGAAACACTTCATCTGGAAGTTCCACTGAAGTCTAGTCTCCATTCAGGTCTATACAAAATAAATAAAGCCCAAACCACAAAAATTATCTATGTAAGCTTATCCCAAAACAGAACTTAGAAAAATATACTTACCTAAAACATAAGCAGCTACTAATTTCTGATTCACACTTAAATGGAAGTAGAGAGGCACTAGAGATTCCACTTCTCCCAAGGTGGGGAGCATCAGAGCTGCAATGCACACTATTCCCAGGAAAACAGTTAATAAACTAGGTCCTGAGGAGACAGTCCTGTTTTCTGTAAAAATACAAATATGCTTCTTGAGGCTTAAATCTTTTCAATGCAGTTTAAGACAGAGTTCACCCATAAGCCTTTCAAGAATACTTATCAGCCATGAAGTCATGTAGCTATTAACATTTTTGTCTTATTTTTCAGTAGACTTCCTCATCCCTCCCATGTCATATGGCACCCTACACTCCTCATCTGGGCTATCACCCCTCAGACAGTGCAAGGAAACCCTCTTTATCCCACTACTTTCTAGGTCTTGCAACATCCACAGGATTGGGCTTCAGCTCCCCTTAGTTCCTAGTCACACCAGTCCATTCCCATGATCCTTGGCGATGTCCCTTGGAAATTCAGCCCTCCATTATGCACAATTCTGTATAGCAGTTACTGTTCTGCCCCACTCAAGAGAATGGCAGCAGGCAAGCAAGAAAGTATAGAAAGAAAAGCCTTAAATTATTTTCATGACTGCCTCAGGTGGGAAGGAAGAAAAGAAGTCTGCATCTGTGATAGCAGAGGCAAGGTTTAATTTGTTTAAGGGGGAAAAATTTGAAATACAAATCAGAGAAAATTTAAAACCCAAATCATCCTAATGATTATTTTGTTCTATTATAGCCTACATTGTGATTTAAAATAAAATTAGCCCCTAACCTATAACTGGCAAATAAGATCTTGTTTTTTTTTTTTTTTTTTAGGTTTTTGCAAGGCAATAGGGTTAAGTGGCTTGCCCAAGGCCATACAGCTAGGTAATTATTAAGTGTCTGAGAGCAGATTTGAACCCAGGTACTCCTGACTCCAGGACCGGTGCTTTATCCACTGCGCCACCTAGCCGCCCCTGGCAAATAAGATCTTGCTAAAATGCATTTTCCTGCATTATTCTACTACATTATATACTCTCATACATTTTACGAAATGTGACAGTTAACATCCTCCATTATATAGATTTTCTACTCTTGTCTCTTCCATTAAGGCAAATGACCTTTGTCTTCTTTTACAAAATGAGACTGTTCATTCCTGCAGGCATTAGGCTCACTTTAAATCAACCTCACCAAAGTCAGATCAGAGAAAACAAATCTAAACTTCAGTGATTACTAATTTAGCTGAAGCAATAAAACACAAATGTTATCAGGAGAGACTTAGCTCAACTGTCAATGACAATAACTGAAGCATACTTAGTGACTCACATTCCTAATAAGAATAGATTTCCTTTAAGAAAAAAAATTTAATTATGAAGTCATCATTTCAACAAAGATTACTAAAAGCCACATCAACTCCCCCAAACCTACAGGAGAAAAAAATATTAAATAAGGTCTTTTTTTTTTTAATTTAAGCAACTCCAAAATAATCTCCTTGTAAATTCACAGGACACAGACTCAATAAACATAAGCAAAAAAACCCTTGTGGTTCAGAGGATCAGAGGCTTAGAATTGGAAGGGACCTCAGGGGCCATCTAGCCTAATACCTTCACTTTCTAGGTGGGAAAACTGAGGTTCAGGGAGGTAAGGAGACTTGTCCAAAGTTACCCCCAAAGTAATGGCAAAACAAGAACTGGTTCAGTCATTCCAGATCCAGTGCTCTTTCTATTACTTCAGCACTTAACATAACTGATATCATGGTATTTGAATGCTTTACAGGCAAACCTAAGGCAGGCACCAGCTAAGCTCATCCTCCATTATTAAAGGTGACATTTTAAAACCACAATTTTAAGCACAGTAATTTTCCTTTAAAATATACCTTCAGGATGGCTCCAAGAGTACAGGAAGGACACACTCGAAATTAATGTGATATAAAGCCAAAAGGGCATCAAAAAACTTAAATTATATACATGGAAAGTATCTTTGGTGGTGTTAAAAACAAATTCATTTATTATTCCAGCCTAAATGCTTTTTCAATTGATACCTTCTAAACCTATATTGCCTAAAAAATGAATTTTCTTTTTCTTGACTATTTCCCTTAATAATCACTTCTTTGCCTTCTAATAGTTAATGATTTTCCAAGCTATGCTAAAAGGCGATGATTCTACCTAGGCAATTGTGTTTGCTTAATACTTTTATTGAAAAGCTCCAAGCTGTGGGTTGAAACAATTCACACAAATAGACACTTGGAAAGCCTTGCGGAAAAAAAAAAACAAAAAACAAACAAACAAAAAAAACCAAAAACCAATTCACCTCGTCTGTCTCAGTAGGACTTCAGGAAAATTTCCTTTCCAATCAGGAAATTCCAGACACCAAACACAAGCTATTTACTCAAAAGATACAATAAGATGGCCAGAATTTCACTTGCTTTCATTACCTACTCTAAGGAATTAGAAGAATAGCAGTAAGGTGCAGTAGCTAGGAAAACAGATTTGGAGGCAGAAACCATTTACATTAGAATAGAAGCACCTGGAGAAAGTTTCATTGTTTCTCTAGTAGCCCTAATGTCTAATACAATGCCTGGCATGGTAATTTAAAAATATTTCTTGATTGACCTGGGGCAAGACATTTGGCCACCCTGTACCTCAGTTTCCTCATGTGTAAGATGAGGGAGTTGAACTAAATGGCTTCCAATGTCTCCTCCAGCTCCAAATCTACAATCCTAAATGTGACCTTGGGCAAATCACTTCACATCCATGGGACTGAGCTTCCTTCTTTATAAACTGAAGGGCCTGAATTAGATAGCCTCTAAGGTCGTTTCTCCTTGGAAATCTAAGATTCCATGAAAGTTTGATTTTCTGCATAAGCACTAGGGAAAATTGGATACCCTGGCAAAGATGGCAGGATTCTGGCACACAGAGTTGAAGGCACTCTGCTGCAGCACCTCTCTTCTTCCAGTCTGGTGAAGGCCACAACTCTGTGGCACTGAGAAAAGGAACCCCCAGCCTTCACCTCTCCAATCCCCAAAGAACCTTCTCATTTGCATGAATGGCTCAGAGTCAGATTGGGGTGGGGGGAAGAAAGGTAACATCACAGACAAAAGCCTAATACCAGATATCTCTATGCCTTTTCCATTTTTACGAGTAAGTAGAATTCTTAAGCATAAAAATAAGCCCTCATTCTCCTCCTCAGAATCTCAAACAAATGGAAGCCTAAAAGGAAAGAATGAAAGGTTTTATTAAGAACTTGTCATTATAATTTTCATGGCTCAGTTATATTCTCAATCTAAATATACTGATGAGGGTCTACGAGCATGTTTTATAATTGATTTTACCATCCCTTTCCCTGTTCCCCATTTTAAAAAATGAGCCCAGGGAGGAGTAGGAGTACCTTATTATAGAAAATACTATATTATTCTTCACTATTAAACAAGCTTTAGTAATTAGATAAATGTGGTCCAGTGACTCAGTTATTTTTCTTGGTGGGGCAAAATAATTACAGGCTAATTCAGTCTCTTAATTCAATACTTCAAAGATCTGCAATTTTATCAGTGTGGGTACTGCCTCCACCAGCTCAGATCATAACTCATCTCTCATGGAGGAGCTAGGCGTCCACAATAGCTGTGGTAAAAACAAAACAAAACAAAAAAAACCTCCATCTTAGGTCACCAGCACGGTGAGGAACCTGTCTGAACATAGCAAGGCTGGTCCCCAGGCAATAGCCAGGTTGGGCCCCAAGCCAGGCTCAGCTACCAGAAATACCTTCTTACTTAAATGTGCCTCTCACTCATTCCAGAAGAGGTGTTTAAAAAGAAGGAGAGTCTATGGGATTTAGAAAATGGACAAAGCAAAGAATTTCAATTTCACAAACTATTCTGACATCAAAGATAGTATCAACAGGGGCTCTTGACTTCAAAGGACTGTCAGGTTCCTTTGTAAGCAACAATTATTGGGCATCCATTCTGAGAAGAAAGCCCTGTGCTAGTTACTGTCTCATTAATCCTTCCCCTCTTTCTGATTATAAAGGCTATATAATAACCTGAGGACCATGGCAATGTCTACAAAAGACTATGATTTTGGTTCTGTCACCAAGTATGACCTTGGCCAAGTAACCATCATAGGACCACAGGAGAGCTGAAAGGTACCTCAGAGGTCACCCAATCCAATCTCATCATTATAGAGAAAACAAAACTGAGACCCAGAGGATAGAAGTGACTTGCCCTAAGCCATACAAGACTTGGTGATTGAGCTCAAAACCACAAGTCTCTAGACTTCTTTCTACCAAATCCCACCGTGGGTCTCAATAAATTGACTTTGAAGGTTACTTCCAGCTTTGAATCTATGCTTCAGTGATCCAGAGAGAGATGAGCCCAAGGTCACAGCAGTATACTGGTCCTCTGACTCCCAATCCAATGCGCTTTCCACTTTACTGTGGGTAGGGGTATTTTTGGTTCAGACCCAAGAATGAATTAGAACTCCCAGTGAGTAAATTCCCCCCAGCAATCCATAGGAACACCTGTTCAGGAATATCTAGTCAGAGAATTGTCTGGGGTACTGAGAGATCCCATGACTTGCCTACGGCCACACTGCGGTGGGCGTCAGAAGTGGGGCTTGAGCCCAGGTCTTCCTGACTCCAAGGTTGCCTTTCAACTTTCTCAAATGGACAAATTGATGGGGACCCATGAATTCCTGTAAGAAGAAAGGGATTAAGCAACAAAACTCATGTATATGCTGTATCACAATGAAAAAAGGGCTGCTGACTATACTTATGCCATTAAAAAAGAGGAAAAGGTTCTGTTATTTTATACCTTAAAAAATGTTCCCCTTCTGACAAAAGAAGTAGGGAGAAAAGGAATTTAAAAAAGAGAAGGAGGATTAACATTCAAAGAGCCAAGTTCGGAGATGGAGACAATGTTAAAAGTACACAATACCATTTCTGAAGTACTAAACTGGAAGGAAATGAGGAATGAAGAGGGATTGAATGAGTAGCCCACAGGGGATTTTTATAATCTGCCTAGTTTAATTAAATCCAATTTTAATGAGGTTTTTTTCCCCAAAAAACAACATGAGCCTCCTTAACACAGCTTTGAATGAGCAAATGAACCACATACAATTCACTCACATAGAAAAGCACCTTCCTAGTGTTCACCTTCTTACAGTAAGCTAAATGTTACTTAGTGATCTTGCAATCTCTCTCTCTCTCTCTCTCTCTCTCTCTCTCTCTCTCTCTCTCTCTCTCTCTTTCTCCTTAATCAATTCAGCTTAAGCTTCAGCAAGTAAATAAATTTGGTTCTCAAATCCCCTTATGTAAGATATAAATATTTAATTATTTGTATAATTAAGGCAAAGCATGAGTGGAAGAACAGTCAACTATTATTCAAGCAAAATTAGCATTATGTTTTTTTTGCATAAAATCTCTTTATGCAGTAGAAGAAAAAAGAACTTAATTGAGCCCTTTGGCTTTTTCTTATTTCCTTCTCCCTAAAAAAAAATCTTAACTTTGAATTGTTACCAAGCCCAATTGTAACTATGATATACATGTTCCCATCTCTATTGTTTCACCATTCAGCCTATTCTGATACTTCATCAAGTCAATTCAATCAGCATTTATTATTGGGGCCTCAGTCTGTAGACATTTTTCCACCAAACTTCACTCTGGGTTTGGGTTTGGTATTAGAGATACAAAGTCTCAAATGAAAGAGTACATGCCCTCCATTAGCACAGAGGCTGGGCCAAAACTGCACAAGGTAGGAGAGGTCCTACCCCAAACTGGAAAGGCTTCAAGTTCAGGCCCAGTGACAAAGTACTTCTGTCTTCTAAGGACCC
Source organism: Macrotis lagotis (assembly GCF_037893015.1). NCBI lineage: Eukaryota > Metazoa > Chordata > Mammalia > Peramelemorphia > Peramelidae > Macrotis > Macrotis lagotis. The sequence goes on from NC_133666.1 coordinate 30,673,268, forward strand.
ATCAGTTAGGGTTGGCAAAGTTCAGCACCAGAAGGGTTACCAGGTGATGAACTGTTTTGGCCAGAACAACTAAGAAAGGCTTTCTAACAAAGGCCTGGAAGGGTTACAATCTGTATTTGAGGGAAGAATGCTCACAGAAATGAGATTCCAGCTCTTTTGAAGTACCAAAGACCTATATCCTTTCTAAATACCATGACAATTATTACTTTATAACCTCAATCAATATAATAATATATGGACTTTGTCCTAGTGCCAAGCTCTCTCTTCTTTCAAATAAATTAAATAAGAAAGGTGAAGGAAAAAGTAAATCAAAATAAAGCATAAAACTGCTAAACTGTATTAGTTATAATAAATATATTGCCTACTTTCTTCAGGTTCAAAAGAACTTGTAAAGGATAACATGCCACATCTGTTCTTTACATCCGATCCTGTTGGGAAGTCCAATCCTAGCCCTCTATCCACTTCAATTTCCAGATGTCCGCCCCACCATCCATGCATGTGTATACACACACACACACACACATACATACAATCTATATGCATATATGAACATATATTTTTGATATAGTTATTTTTATTCTCAAGGTATTGTAAACCAAGGATTCTGAACCTTTTTTGTTCCATGGACCTCTTTGGCAGGCTGGCAAGGCCTATGTGGACCCCTTCTCAGAATCATGTCTTTAAATGCATAACATAAAGTATATAGACTTACAAAGGAAATCAATTATATTGAAATACAGATATCAAAATATTGTTTTGAAGTCCATAGACCCAAGGTTAGGAACCCCTGTTGAAAACAGAAACAAAGAAAACTTCACTAAGCCTTTTAAAAATAGAGACCTGTTTGACAGAGCATTTGCTCTAAAAAGACACTTTCTGTTAAGTGTTCCTTGATTCTTTTTTCCTCCACTTCCTTTCGTTGTTCTTTGGCAGATGGAAGAAGGGTAGCAATAATCTCTTTCCGTCCTAAAGCCTTTCTCTGGCTTTGCTCAGAAACTTGGAGACGGAATTTGTCTATTACATCATAGTGACAGGACCGAACATCTCGGTGACGAATTACACTGTGTAGGATCAAAAAATAAACATTGTTAGCTTTGAGGGTTTTTCCTTGACAAATGGAGAAATAGATTTCAATACTACATAGACAATGTTATTAACCAATCACAACAAAAGAAATTTGTACTAAGTCAAAATCATGGGAAATTAAAATATATTCAAGGGGAAAGCATATGATGTATTTGAAACATAGTAATGGTCACCATACAAAAGTCTGATGCAAAAAAGACAAACATAAAAATAAAGTCTTACCACATTTTAGATATTACAGCTTTCTGATAATGGTGCAGCAGCATTTACTATTTGAATAGTAATAATAAGTAATTATTTTCTGCTCTGGTATCCCATTGTAGTTTCTATTGCTATCTATCTAATATCTATATTTATTGCTCAGATCACAAAGTTCACAATGAACACTAAAATGAGTTTGACACACAGAAATAAGTGATTTCAGGGCAAATCCATTGTTAGCAGTGCAACATGAAGGCAGCAACAAAATGCTGTGGGGAAAAAACCAGTTTGTTTATGGTTCTACTATAAAGCAATATTTATGCATTCTGCTGTTTCTTACTAAAGAACACAGAGCATCCTGGGTATTTGGCAAGAAACCATATTTCAACAGTTTAACTTGGTAAGAGAGTTCTATTAGCCATATCGAAAATTCTAAGAAAAATTCCCTCCTGGTAATGAAAAGCACATTCCTAGTGGTATTCTAAGGTTCCAAAACACTCTAATTTAGCCTTCCTTCCGAGAAATAAAGATACCTGCTTGCATTTCTCATGAACATAAGAGACTAGTCAACAGAGGAATATCTGGTCACCAGCTTTGCCACTGGGGCAAAACCCAAATATGAATCGATACATTAAATAGTTTAGCTCATACTCCAAATGAAATGATCTGGAAGAACTCTTGATAGCTTCTTACAGATAAGAAGCTCCTTAAACACTTGCTCATATTACTCTCTTTCTCTCTTTCTGTCTATGTGAGTAAACTTCCTGGACCTCTGAGCTGAATCATTGCAGATGAGCTTGTATTCCCATTGTTCTCAGGACTGCACTAAGAAAATCAAGATGTGCTAAAGAAAGCCAAATCCCCTAGAGAAGTTGGAGAAATTTAATGAGAGCAAATCAGAGAAGAGAAACCTGGTTGAGAAGGGGTCCTTTTTAAAGGATCTTGGATATCCCTGCTACAAATGAAAGATTTAAAAACAATCCTAAAGGTTTTCACAGAAAATATACAATTGAGATTTACACTGGGAAAATAAAAAGATCTATACTGCTTCCAACATCTTTTTAAAACATGACAGGCATTTGACCAATTCATTGTAAATTGCCATGGAACCTTTTTACAGAGAAGCTCGATGCACCCAAACATTAAAGCAAAGTAAAAGCAAAATACATATCATGAGAAGGTAACTAATACAAAATACAGCTTTTTGACATGTCATTCCTAAATATAAAAGAAAGTTATTATTGACCTTAAAACATTTAACTAGTAAGTGACTTTGACTTACATATCCACACAGCACTGAGGCTTCACTGCCCCGGCAGCATCGACGACAACATACTTATTGGGAGTAGTGCATAAAACTGAAAGACAAAGGTCAAAAGAGTCATTTAAGGCCAGCTTTCCAAAGCCTAGATGGAGGCGTCCATTTGTATGATTATACAGGCATGGTCAGGGACACTGGCCAAGAATAAAGCACTAATATAGTAGAGTTGTACCAGTCAGCCATCTGAAAGAAGGACTCACCTTTGAACTTTAGGGCAAATTCATATGGGTTATATAGTGTCAACACCTGCTTGTGTGTTGACTGATCATCTGCATAAAATATCAGCTCAGTAGGAAATACAAAAACAGGAAGATTTCCTTCCACTAATTCTGGTTGCCTTCTTTGTTGCTGCATTGGCACTGAATCTCCCTCGCCACTGCTTCTCTTCTTGCAATCTCCAATCTGGTCCGGATTTCTTTCTTTGATTCAGTTAAAAACTCCAAAGCATTTTTGCAATCCTAGGGAGAAAGAGAGTAAGAGAGAGACAGAGACAGGGAGAGAGGAGAGAGAGAAAGAAAAACAAGATGATAATTCATTTTCAGTATCTTATGTATCTAAAGAAGAAACATGTGCTAGCTAGCTGGCATTATGTTTCATGTTAGCTCAGAATTAATCAAAAAAAGGCTTTAAAAATCAATTAATGATACATGACCTTTCACTCATGTTACTGACTTGCTAAACAGGTTTAATCTAAGTATCATATTGTCATTTATAAATCCTCCTTTCACATACGATGAACACTATAAAAATGAGAGCACCATGAAAAATTTCATTTCGCCTCCAAAACAATAGAGCCCTCAATCTCAATTAATGGCATTTTTCAATATGATGCTTCAAGCAAAGCAACATTTCAACTTTTAAATCAGCCTCTAAAATTAACTTTGACATTCTTTAAGAAATACGATAAATTCCATGCTTATTGAATACAGGACAAAAAATTCAATAATGAAGAAAATTTACTTATGAGCTTTTCTGATTTAATCCATCAAGTATCTCTCAAAGTCTGTGCTGGGAATGGGCACACAAAGATTAACCAAAGTCCTGCCCTCAAGGAGCTTACATTCTCTTGGAGGAATATAACATATAAATAAATAGGTATGCACAGGATTATCTGAGTACTAACAATTGCAGGGAGGAGGAAAGGCTTCCCATAGGAAGTGGTGCATGAGTTTAACCTTGAAAGAAGCCAGTTCTAAGAATCAGAGGAAGCACATCTAGGCATGGAGGACAGCCTCTGTAAAAACATATAAGTGGAAGACATAATACCAAATTTAGGAAACCATCAGCTAGTATTCATTAACCCCCCACTATGTGGCAGGCACTAGGCTAAATATTGAGGGCACAAAGAAAGGCAAATATAGTCCCTGTTCTTGGAGGTTCCCAGTCAAATTGAAGAGACAACATGCAAACAACCATGTTCAAATCAGATACATACAGGATAAATAAAGAGGAATCTAAGAGGGAAGGCTCTAAGATTGAGGAAGACTGGAAAGGCTTCTGACAGAATCTTGAACTTGGGCTGAGACTCAAAGGAAACTGGGGAAGCTGGGAGGCAGATATGAGGAAGGAGAAAGTTCCAGGCAAAATGATCTGTCAGTGAAAACGGGAGATGGAGTGTCTTGTAGGAGAAACATCAAAGAGACCAGTGTTACTGGATAAGGGAGTAAGATTTAAGAAGACTGTAACGATAGGAAACAGTAGATTATGAAGACTAGGCTTTGAAAACCAGAAGATTTCATACCTAGAAATGATAGGGAGCCAGTGGAGAGGAGAATGGACTAAAATGGGGAAAGACTTAAGGCAAGGAGACCAAGCAGCCTACTACTGCTATAGTCAGTGTGAGAAGTATTGAGGGTCTGCAGCAGGGGGCAGTGTCAGAGGAGCAAAGGAAGCATATATAAGGGATGTTATAAAGGTGGAAACTACAGGACTTGACCACGGATTGCCTATGGGGGTGGGCAGTGAGAGGTGGGGAAGAGAGTAAGGAGTCAAGGACCACACCTGAGTTTCCAGTCTGGTTGATGGGAGCACGGTGATGCCTTTGCAAGGATTTAGGAAGAGAGGAAATGGTTGAAACATAATACACAAAGGGAAATAAGTACAAAAAGCCTGGAAAGGTAGGCTTAGAACAAGACTATGAAGGATTTTAAATGAAGAGTTGTATCTTCGAAACAACTAGGAGCCAATGAACAACCTTGAGCAAGGGTGCGATATTTGGATTTTAATTTCTAAATGATATTTAGAAATAATATAAATGACATAAAACAAGCCTCTGTACTCTAGAAAGAAATGGAATGGTTACAATTCAAAATAAACAAGAAGTTTGACTCAAAGGTGGCTCCACATCTGGACTGAGTAGAGTTAAGTGGTTTTTGTGGCAACTATTTTCCCCAAAACTCAGAGGTCCTTCTTTTGATTGAGACTAGTTTTCCAGCTATGTTCAGATAGCTGAAGTCTGTCAAAAATTAGATAATGTGTTATATGTTTCCTAGTCTTGGTTTAAAAAAAAATCAACAGCACCTCTAAATGTAATATTTTTAATAAAAATCAAGAGCCACACATACGCATTTCTTTTATATAATTTTAAGGACCCCAAAAGATGACAAATTAAATTACAGAATTCCAGAGCACCTCTAATTTTCAGTTATGTGGACTGCACCTTTAAATTGTTCTGTAAGCTATTTAATACTTTGAATTCAGATTCACTCACCAAAAAAAAAATGGTCATAGCAAATGGTAAAGTTTTTAACAGATGGACACTCTTAATCATTGGCACTATTATCCAGACTTTCCAAATTTGACCAAAGGGGCCCTAGATTATATTTTCCTTGTGGCTCATTAGAAAAACACTGAACCATTTATCCAAATCTTTCAACATAACCAGCAGCATCTAAGTCTACTAAGCACTTTCCCAGCAATTGAACATACTAACTTTCTACCTTTTTTTTCACCTACACAGTCCATTAGTCATAGAATCAGAACTGTTTAATGCTCAAAAGAGTTGGAGAGATCTAGTCCAACCATGTTCTTTGAGAAAACAGAGGAAAATACAAGAGCAGCTCCCACTTATAATTTAGAACTACATTGGAATTCTCTTTTGATCCTCATAGATAGATGAGGTAGGTGCATTACTACTTATCTCCATTTTACAAATGAGGAAACTGAGACTGAGAAAGGTGAAGTTACTTGGCCAAGGTCACCATGTTGGTTAATGCCAGAACTCACATTAGAATTCAGGTCTGCTAATGTCTCATCCAGCCTCCCATCCATTTATACCACACTGCCTTACAAAAATAAATTCATTATTTTGAACATATCAGATTATGTAGTTCTGACCTGCAAGTTGCTATTTCTTCAGGGGCTTTTTTTCTGTTTTTTTTTAAAGTGTTATGTAAATGTGTAAATGCTTTTACTATTATTTTTTATTCCATGGTCATAAACCAAACAAGTTATATATGTACATTGCATAAAAGTTATAACCTTTTCAGCCTAAGTATACTGTATAGCTTTTCTTTTTTTTCTTTTAAAAATCAAAACACTATGACCCATACATTCCAAGTTGGATTAAGCGTTCCCAAAATTCTAGTAAATCCTTTTTGTTTCAAGGACAATAAGATCCTTAATTATTCTGTACAACAAGCTTCATTAGAGTCAGAACCTCTAAGTTTGCCATCAATGTCCCAATCCATTGTGCCTCCTTTGGTACGGTGCTACTTTTGAAAACTATGTGGGATTTCCAAAAATATGAGTTTTAAAGGACACATTTTTCTTAAACTTAAGAAAAGTGATGGACAATGGGAAATTCATTTATCACCACATAGGCACTGAGGAAGTAAGATATTACAAATCTTTGGCTCTTTCCTTTTTTTTTAGGTTTTTGCAAGGCAAATGGGGTTAAGTGGCTTGCCCAAGGCCACACAGCTAGGTAATTATTAAGTGTCTGAGACTGGATTTGAACCCAGGTACTCCTGACTCCAGGGCCGGTGCTTTATCCACTGTGCCACGTAGCCGCCCCTTGGCTCTTTCTTAAATAGAAAGAATCAAACTAGAATCCCAGAATATTAGAGCTAGGAGGGACTTTAGGGACATACACAACCTTCTTATTTTCTAGAGCAGAGACCTCAAAGGGAAGTGACTTGTGTGTAGCTCCTTGGTGGTAGAGCTAAGCCAAGAAGTCAAGGGTCCTGATTTCCATTTTGCATCATACCATGGACCTTTCTTCAAAAAAACTCTTTACACAACAGTGACTGACTTCAGGAGGGAAAGCACACATTGACTTAAGGGGACAAACTTTATGAAGAGTGTTAGTCCAAGGTTCTTGGGGCTTTGCTTCCAATACTCTCTTATTCCACACCTTTGAGTCCTGGACAAAGCTATGCCTTTAACAATTCATTTCTACACCAGATTTTTCCATGACTCATAACCTATACTGTTAACTTTCTTGTAGTCATTAAAAAAACATTAAACCATTTTGCTCAACTTATCAATACTCTGTTTCAAGCACTTGCTTCCATTTGTCATTTCTCTTGGCTAAGAATTAAAGTTGCCTCCTAAACTGATCCCAATGAAAACTGGGAAGGAGATGGCATCAGGTCACCATAGCAATATCAACAACCCTGCCACCAAAGAGAAATGTAGCATGGCAATTGTCTTGAACTGATGGGATTCTGAAGACAGGCACTTTTCAATCTAGCCTTTTCTCCAGTCAAGATTGCAAAAATTGAATATGGAAGATCTCTTGGGGATAGCTAACAAGCTTTAGTTACCAAATATTAACACTTTCCTGTGAATTAGTTTATAAGATTGCTTCCCAATGATACTTGAGTCTCAGAATTTCAAAGCTGGAAGGAACTTTAGAAATCATCCAATCCAACTCCCTCATTTTTACAGATGAGAATCCTGATGCCCAGAGAGCTAGTCACTTATCTAGGATTACACAATGAATTAATGGTTAACTGGGAGGGAGAACCCTAACCTCCTAATTATGCCACACTGCCTCCCATCAATGGGACAGGAAATTGAGACCCATGCCCTGAGGTGAGTTTTCAAAGGTGAAGAAGGCAAAAATTCAAAGTACTGGACACATGCCAGGGAGAGTTGATTTGGATGAGATATCACAGTGGAACTAAACTAGAGGGCAACGTAAGGGCACTAGCTACCTGGGTGGTTAGAGGTACCTAAGTGAATGAAGAGAGGGTTAGTCAATCAACAAGCATTTATTAAGCCTACTATGTCAGACCCTATACTCTGTGGTGGGAATAAAAGTCTAAAGGACAAACAAAACTCCACAGTTCTGGCTCTCATGAAGCATATATCCTAAGGAGGCAATGATATATAAATATTAAGGTACATATATGATATAGACATAGCATATGGAAATAATCTGAAAGGGAAGGTTCTGGGAGAGAAGGGAGATGGAGACCAGGTAAGGCTGTGAAAGGGAAAGTGGAAGTATACCAAGATCAAAACAAATAAAAGCAGTGTCTTGTTTTCATCCCTCTAGGCATTCTCTCCCATGGATACAGGTTGCACCTCTTCTGTGTAGTAGGAAATAGTCTTTCTGAGTTGCTATGGCCAGAAAAATTAATCTATCACTCAATGGTCAATCTTTTAGTGATGGGCCTCACCACACTTAGTCTGGTCCTCTGGCAATAAATATCTTGAAAGTCTTTTCAGCTTTGGAAGCTCTGCTGGAAAACACAGGCTCTGAGAGACCAGAATTTCTTCTATGTGATAAAAGAGCACTAGAGTAGGACTTTACTGGAGATTATAGTTACCTAAGTTTGAAAAAAATACCATCTGGGCAATCTTCTCAAGCTATCCTAATACATAAACAGTCTTCAGACTTCCTGAGTACAGTAATGATGGCCTATTGCTTTACTCATTAGTCAAAGTCTCCCTGTGATTGGCCCAAATGAGTGGCCTCACCTCTGGAAATTCTCACCCATTTCCTATATAGTGACAGTTTCTAAAAATTCCATCATAATATTCATCCAAAAATTCAATTCAGATAAAAACACCATATTTTACTCATTTACTCTTTACTTATCCTGATTAATTTTAAGAAAAACTCCATTTGTTTTCCTTTCATAATCCATACAGGTATTTTTCCTCCTTTGAAAGAACCATTGTGGCTGCCCAATAGCTATCCCTCAGTGACATTAAAAGTTCAAAGTAACACAGGATCACAGAAGGTAAAAACCATCTTAATTACATAAAATTAAAAGGTTTTTGCACACATAAAACCAAATTAGGATTAGAAAAGAAATAGGGAAAAATATTTGCAAGCAGTTTCTCTGACTAAAGCCCTCATATCCAAGATATATAAGGAATTGATTCAAATTTATAAGAATAATGGTTACTTGGGGTGGCTAGGTGGCGTAGTAGATAAAGCACCGGCCTTGGAGTCAGGAGTACTGGGTTCAAATCTGGTCTCAGACACTTAATAATTACCTAGCTGTGTGGCCTTGAGCAAGCCACTTAACCCCATTTGCCTTGCAAAAACCTAAAAAAAAAGAATAATGGTTATTTTCCAATAGAAAAATGGTCAAAAGGTACGAATGGATAGTCACCAAAGGAAGAAATACCAGTTAGCAACAACTACATGAAAAAAATGCTCCAAATAACTGATAGAGAAATTAACATTTACAACTAATTCTGAGGTCCCAACTCAGAACCCACCGGATCAGCAAAGATGGCAAAAATAAGAAAAATTATGATTTTTGGAGGGGCTAGGGTGAAAACAGAAATACCAATGCATTGTAGGTAGAGCTGTGAATTGGTCCAATCAGTCTAGAAAGAAATTTGGAACTGTGCCCCCAAAGTCACTAAACTATGTATATATTCAGCTACACTACTACTTGGCCTATATTCCCAAAAGAGCAAAGAAAAGTGAAAAGGATTCATATGTACAAAAATATTCATAGCAGCTCTCTTCGCTAGGGTAAAAAAGTGGAAACTATGGGGGCGGACATCATTCAGAGAATGATTGAAAAATTGTTATTCAAAGGTGATAGAATACTTTTCACCATAAGAAATTATGAAAGATACAATTTCAGAGAAAGCTGGAAAGACGTGTGTTAATTGTTGCAGAATAAAGTGAGCAACCAGAAACAATTTATATAATAACAGGAATATTTAAACTTTATTTTTTCAATTAATAAAAATCTTTTTTATCTCCCTCTCACCTCCATTACCATTGAAAAAAAAAGGAAGCAAAAAATCCAAAATCTTTGTAACAAATATGTATAGGCAGGCAAAACAAATTCCCACATTGACCATATCCAAAAAAAAAATCCACTACCTCTCTGTCAGGAGGTGGGAAGCATCATCATGAGTCCTTTGGAATTTCAGTTGCTAAGTGAGTTGATCAGAGTTCTGAAGGGTTTCCAATAATAACAAGAACACTGTAAAGTAAATGAATTTTGAAAAACCTTTTTATTTTTTTTTCAGTGGGGGACTGGGCTAGGGACAGAGTTGCCAAAAAGAGAAGAAAGGGAGGTCACTGAAGATTTTTTTTAATGCAAGATGGGCAAGATGGCTGCCTGGGCATATACCTACTCTAGGAAAACAAAACTATAAGAAATGACTTTTTTTTTTTGGTAAGGCAATGGGGTTAAGCTGGGTCTAGCTTAACTCCACCTAGCTGCCCCCTGTACTGTAGGTATTGATGTAGTGAAAACTGCAGAAACATTAGAACAATGTATACAATTGCTACAATGTGCAGTCTTATATGCTGTTAGAAAGGCTTGCTCTTCCCCTTTATGCCAGCCATTGGTCAGAGTTACAATCTAATCAATGTCATTTCTCCTTCATATAAGGAATAAGTGTTTATACCTATTGCCAGGTAGATATATTTGCAAATATTAATCTCACTTAATCCTCACAACAACCATGGGAGGTATGCCCTATTATGATCCCCTTTTACAGTTGAGGAAACTGAGGCAGAAATGGCATGCCCAGGGTTATACAGCTTGTAAGTTTCTAAGACTGATTTGGTCTCAGATCTTCCTTTTTCTAAGCCCACCACTCCATCCAGTGTGCCATTCATTCACCATAATTTCTTTATCCATTCCTCAAATGATGGACAGTCCTTTAGATTACTGTTTTTTTTGCTTCCTCCTCCCTTTTCAATACTCCTTAAGGATTGTTATAAATGGCTCATAATTATAAATACTTAGTCTAGCATGACTAAAATAGCTTTTATTAATAAACTTCTCTGCAGAGGAGAACCATTTCTCCTAGTGAGAAAGGCAATGAATTACTATAACGTGCAGTCTTATATGCTGTTAGAAAGGCTTGTTCTTTCCCTTTATGCCAGCCATTGGTCAGGGTTACAATCTAATCAGTGCCATTATCTAATAATATGTTTTCCCCACCCTGATCATTATATTATTGAGTACAGGGGAAAAACATTGTAAAGGAAAAGGACTCAGAAAGACTCAAGAAGTCCGAACAAAATAACAATCAATCATGTCTCCAGGGGACTACTGATGAAAAGTGTTAGGCACCACAAAAGGGATGGATTCAAGTTATAGAAAGATAGATATGTCTGTTTTGCTTGACTATGCTTCTTCATTATAAGAGTTTTTATTCCTATGCTAATTAGGAAGGAGGTTGGCAATTGTGATGCCAAAAAAGAAATATCTGAAACATTTTTTTAAATGTTCAGAGAAAACAAAGGAAGCTCAGAAAGAAGCACCAACAAGTAGAACAATTAGGAAAGTAATATATAATATTTAAATTTAATCACATAATTTTCTTAAAGCAAGACTATAAAATGAAGCTTCAAAGTTTTGAATCTTCTTTTGTGTTCTGCTATGTTCATGGAAAGGTTTGGAATTTTTTATGATTAAGTTCAAAGTTGAAAAAAAGAAAAAAATGCCCAGAAGGAATCAGATATGCAGGGCATATTTGAAAGGTACATGTTGAATTAATTTTGAATTTAAAAGGAAAAGCAAGCTATAATAGAGATTATGTCCAAAATAAATAAGCATAAGTTTGCCTGCCCTGCCTACCCAAAATTCTACCTTCTACTTAAGACCTAGTTTAAGCCCTACCTCCATGAAGAAACCTACATTAATCTCTCTTTCCTAAATACTTTATTGGCTGGAGCCTCCAGATGAGCACTTAACTGCCCTCTCACTATTCCATGTATATTGATTTTGTCTTTCCAATTTAATTTTCTCTTAGTCATTTGGGTCTATGTCTTTAATGTTAGTGCCCTTCCTGAGATTATTTTCAATTTATTCTGTATAGATCTTGTCTGTATTTTGTTGTTTGCATGTTGTAGCCCCCATTAAATGTGTTACTTAAAAGCAACCATCTCCCAGATTTAGCACATAGTAGGTAACAAATAATAAATACTTGATGACTGGCCCTTTTTCTCCTCTGTATACTCCATTAGAACAGGGACCATGTGTTGTTACATCAATCTGTATCTCACCTAGCCTTCCTAGTAGTGTTCTTCACCTGGTAGGAATGTAATAAACATTTGGTGAATTCATTTGTAAGGTCCTCCAGGGCAGGAAACTTGTCCCATTTCCTTTGTAGCCACAACAGCACCTGATAAAGCTAAAGACACATAGTAGGCATTCAATAAATGGCTGGTGATTGAGAATTATCACCACTAGCTTATACATTATGAAATGTTTTACTAATGTTTGTTAGAACCATTAGCTTACATTAAAAAAGCATGGTGCCATTTGCTATTGATTAGGGTAAGAGCAGGTAAGAGAGTGGCAAAGGATAGTCTTTTTTTTGGGGGGGGGTTGCAAGGCAAATGGGGTTAAGTGGCTTGCCCAAGGCCACACAGCTAGGTAATTATTAAGTGTCTGAGACAGGATTTGAACCCAGGTACTCCTGACTCCAGGGCTGGTGCTTTATCCACTGCACCACCTAGTCACCCCACAAAGGGTAGTCTTGTCTCCCGCTTTTGGCTCCTTCTGTTTCCTTAAAGTCTGTGAGTACCAAGAATGACTCAAACCTCTACTGAAGCTCCCAAATACACTCAGCCATCTTAGGAGATAGAAGCTGAGGGCACTGAAACAGCTGTCTTGGCCTTCCTTTTTTTTTGGGGGGGGGGGGCAAGGAAAAATTCAGTGATTTGCCCAAGGTCACACAGGTAAGTAATTATTAAGTATCTGGGGCCATATTTGAACTCAGGTTCTCCTGACTCCAGGGTCCCGTGCTCAATCCACTGTGCCACCTAGCTGTCCCCCCCTTATTTATATTTTTACTTATTTGTTCTTCCAACAACATGCAACAATAGTTTTCACCAATCATTTTTTACAAGGTTTTGAATTTTACATTTTTTTCCCTCCCTCCCCCTCCCCCTCCCCCTGACAGAAAGCAATCTAATATAGGCTCTACATTGTAGTTATGCTAAACATAGATCCATATTATTTTGTGAAAGAAGAATCAAATTCAAATGGAAGGAAAACATTATTGAAAAAATAATGACATAATACATAAAACAACTTTTAAAAATTGAAGACAGTAAGTTTTGATCTGCATTTAAACTCCATAGTTCCCTCTCTGGATATGGATGATATTTTTCATCACAAGTCTTTTAGAATTGTCTTTCATTATTGTACTGCTGAAATGAACAAGTCCATCCTAATTGAAAATCACCCAATATTGTTGTTAGTGTTCTTCTGATTCTCATTTCAATCAGCATCAGTTCAATTAAGTCTTTCTAGACTTTTCTGAAGTCCTGTCCCTTGTGATTTTTTTTTTTTTTGCAAGGCAATGGGGTTAAGTGGCTTGCCCATGGCCACACAGCTAGGTAATTATTAAGTGTCTGAGACCGCATTTGAACTCAGGTCCTCCTGACTCCAGGGCCAGTGTTCTATCCACTGCACCACCTAGCTGCCTCACCTCATGATTTTTTATAGAACAATAGTGTTCCATCACATTCATATACCACAATTTGTTCAGCCATTCCTCAATTGATGGGCATCCCCTCAATTTCTAATTCTTTATCACTACAAAAAAAAACTGTTATAAATATTTTAGTACATGTGGGGGTTTTTTAACCCTTTTTTTGTAATTTCTTTGGGATACAGATCTAATGGTGATATTGCTGGATTAAAGGGCATGCACAGTTCTATTGCCCTTTGAGCATAATTTCAAATTGTTTTCAAGAAAGGCTGGATCATTTTACAATTCCACCAACAATGCATTAGTGTCCCAGTTTTCCCACATCCACTCCAACACTGATCATTTTCCTTTTTAGTCATATTGGTCAATCTGATAGGTGTGAGGTAGTACCTCAGAGTTGTTTTAATTTGCATTTTCTTAATCATAATATTTACAATGTAAACCAATGTAAAGACTAACATACTGCCTTCTTTGGGGGGTAGGGAAGGGAAGCAAGATTAGGGGAAATATTGTAAAATTCAAAATAAATAAACTCTTAAAAAACTTCAAAAAAATCTTAATGATTTAGAACAACTTTTCATAGATAGCTTTAATTTCTTCATTTGAGAATTGCCTTTCCATATCCTTTGACCATTTATCAACTGGGGAATGATTTATTTTCTTATAAATTTGACTCAGTTATATATTTTAGAAATGAGTCCTTTGTAGAAAATACTAGTTGTAAAAAGTGTTTCCCAATTCAATGTATTCCTTTTAATCTTGATTATATTGATTTTGTTTGTTCAAAAAATGTTCAATGTAATGAAATCAAAATTATCCATTTTGTCTTTTATAATGTTCTCTATTTTTTCTTTGGTCATAAGCTGCTCCCTTTTCCATAGATCCGACAGGTAAATTATTCCCTTGTGATAGCACCTTTTATGTCTAAATCCTGTACCCATTTTGACCTTATCTTGGTACAGGGTGCGAGAGATGTTAGTCTATGCCTAGTTTCTGTCATACTATCTTACAGTTTTCTCAACAGTTTTTATCAAAGATCGAGTTCTTATCCCAGAAACTGGAATCTTTTGATTTATCAATCAACAGATTACTTTAGCCATTTACTAGTTTCTTTTGAACCAGGTCTATTCCACTGGTCCACCACTCTATTTCTCAGCCAGTATCAAACAGTTTTGATGACTGATGCTTTATAATATAATTTTAGATCTGGTATGGCTACTGTCTTAGCCTTCTTTCCCTGACTGAAAATGGAAAAGAAATCTTAAATGAGTAAACCACCTGGTAATAATTTTGTAAATTGCTCTTTCCCTCCTTCTGACAAACAATGGTATAGGACCACTTCCTTTTTCTTCTTATATAGAGATGATCAGTAGACCTGAACTTCTGGTGTTTGTATTCTAGAAAGCAATTTCATTCATTTAGAATTGAAATATAAAGGAGAGTCTATGTGAATAAATATTTATGGGAAAAAGACTGTGTTCTTTCATTGGTGATTTCGAACCCCAGCTGATTAATAAACATGCCAACCATGATGGTCCATGCCCGTAATTCCTGCTAGCAGGAGAGGCTTAGATTGGATTCCTTGAGCTCCAAGTTTTGAATTGCAGTTACACTAAAGCTTGTCAAGAGTTGGACACCAACATGATGTCCTTCATTCTCGAAGAAGACCATAACATCCAGAGGTAATACCATGACAAGCACATGAAATGGAGTGAGGATGGGCTAGGCTAAGTCACCAGCCTCACTTTCACCTCCAGAGTCATTTTGGTCCTGTGGCCAGATATGGATCAGGACAACTGGAGTTGGCCCTGGATACAAAGCAATCAGGGTTAACTGACTTGCCTAAGGTCACACAGGTAGTGGGTGTCAGGTGTCTAAGGCTTGATTCAAACTCCTATACTCCTGACTCCAAGGCCAGTGCACTATCCACTGTACCCCCTACCTGCCCTTCACCAATAAGATAGACTTCAAGAAGAAGAGTTCTCCAGCTTGTCTAAGGAAGGGTAATCTAGCCCAGAATAGAACAACAAATCAGGTTAAAGCACCCATCCGATCGGTAGTGGGATACTGGTGACCAGTACACTTCCAGGCTGGGCAAGATGAGGAGAGCCAGTCTACACATACCTAAACACACCTACACATATACACCCACACATGCAACACACACGCTATTTTATCCAGGAAGAAGTGGCATCACATTTTTTTTTTAAGGGAAGAGTCTTTGGTGTTTGTTTTCTTGTTTTTTTTAATTGAAGTGGTCCAGTCTAAAAACTTTGAGAATCGCTATTAATTACTCAGGCATTTCCATAGCTAGAATATACAAACTACCATCTGCTTCCATCCACAACTGTTCATCCTGATTACCATGAATGGTTTAATCACTTTCAAGTCCACACTGCCCTTATCTAGGGGCAGAAAATATCTCTTCCAACAATATTTGTTTTTTCCTACTAGTTCCATTATTATTATTATTATTATTATTATTATTATTATTATTATTATTATTATTTAGTTTTTGCAAGGCATACGGGGTTAAGTGGCTTGCCCAAGGCCACACAGCTAGGTAATTACTAAGTGTCTGAGACCGGATTTGAACCCAGGTACTCCTGACTCCGAGGCCCGTGCTTTATCCACTACACCACCTAGCCACCCCCTACTAGTTCCATTATTGAACAGTTAAGAGCAATAAGCTGCTCCACTTCTACCATATTATTATGAAAAATCTCCTTGTCTTCTCTCCAAAATGCAAGTCCTTATAGTTTTGAATTTTTATTGTTGTAGGAAATAAAGGGAATCATAAGGGGAAGGCAGCCTAGTGCCATGAATAAGAGAGTTGGCTTTGGAGTCATAGGTCCTGGGTTCAAATTCCAACTCTACTTTCTAACTATGTGACCTTGGGTATGTCACTATCTCTCTCTCTGGAGATCAATTTCTTCTATAAAATGAGAGGACTGGACTAGATAGCCTCAGAGGTCTCTTACATTTCTGTTACAAAGAATAGGATTGTTAGTGTGTTTATAAATGTGTTGAATTGCTTTGGATGCCATTATCACTTCCCCAAGTAACAAATAATGCACACATTAAGCCTGAAAATTGCCCATAATTCTATACTAGGTAATACATTTTTTAATATCATTATAGAGTATTGGTCACCTATCAGTTACTCAGTTCAAATTTAGGACTGCCTAATGACACATAGGGAAACTGAATCACATCCCAAATGTAAAAGATGAGTAATATATATTTTAAAATAATAGAAAAGAATAATTCTCCTATAACACTGTACTTTTTTTTTTGTTTTTTTCTTTTGGAGGCAATTGGGATTAAATGACTTGCCCAAGGTCCCACAAAAAGTATCTGAGGATGGATTTAAATTCAGGTCCTCCTGACTCCACGACTAGTTAATCTATCCACTGTGCTGGCACTAGCTGCCCAATAAACTGTACTGTTAAAAAAAATGGTTTATTTTTTTAAATTCCCAGCTTTGGTTGTTAACATTCCTATTTAGCTTTAATATCTGCCATAGTATGAAAATTTCAAAATATAGAGCACCTATAGGAAGGAGTAGAAAATATCACCAATCAAGTAAACACCAAGCATTTGTTAAACACCTACTGTATACCCGGCACAGTCTGAGGTGCTAGGGATGAAAAGACCAATATGAGATGGTCCCAGCCCTCAGGGAATTTACAATCCAAACTTCAAGGATCTGTGCCTTATCAGCTTGGGCTCTACCACACAGACACAGACTGCAAAGCCTTCCATGAATTTACAGGCAGTCTTTAGGAGCCAGTTTGACTAAACATTTATCACTGTGTGGCCAACCTGTTGAGAAGCCTTTATGGAACTTATCAGGGCTTGTCCTCACTGACAGACAGTCTTGTCACCAGGCCTCAAATGTCTGAAGTTGGATTTGAACTCCCTTCCTCCTGACTCCAAGGCCAATGCTCTATCTACTGTGCTACAGAGAAGGCACTATAAGGCTCAAATCAGACAATTTAGGTTTGAAGCCTATGTAAGATCCTATCAGATCTGATAGGCTCATTATCTATATGCCTTTGGGCAAGTCACTTCCCTTCCCTTCAGACTCATTTTCTCAGCTGTAAAATGTGAGAGGTTTGGGCTAGTGACTTTCTGAGATTACTTCCAACTGTAAATATCTCCATCCTGGACCATGTTTTACAAGCCCTGTGGAACTCAAACACTACTAAAACAACACTCATAGATTGCAAGTGTATCTGTCAAGTGCAAATAACCACTTTCCTACTTAAGTCAGGACCAAGTTACATTGAAACAGACCCTGTACTATGTTGACAAGGTCATGTTTTCAAGTTTTTAGAAATGTGGAATAAATGAGGCTATCTTCAGTACTATCATATGAATGTTCTGAAAAGAAAAATGGTATAAATATTTTCAGAAACAGGATGAATATATAAGACTTTGGGGCTGTTTTCTAGCAATTGCCCCTAAATCAGGATTTGAACCCAGGTACTCCTGACTCCAGGGCCAGTGCTTTATCCACTGCACCACCTAGGCACCATCCCTAACAGCTCTATTCTTGACTGGATATTCATACTAGTTACTGAGGAGAATCATCTTCCATTTCTATAAAACAAAACAAAATCACCACTGGCTCACGTCTGCATCCTAAGTAATCCAGAAAGATGCACTTGAATTTACAAAATGTGGGTGGGGATGGCACTCACCTTTCTGAGTTCAAATGTGGACTCAGACACTTACTATCTGTGTGACCCTGGACAAGTCAGTTTCTCATCTGTAAAATGAGCTGGAGAAGGAAATGGCAAACTAGTCCAGTGACTTTGCTAAGAAAACCCCCAATGGGGTCACAAAGAGTCAGAGATGCTGAAAATGACTGAACATCTCCCTTATCTATCTATATAATATATATATATATATATGTATATGTATACATGAGAAAGGTTAACTCCTTTAACAGAGAAAGAGCGTAGTAGTTTGGAAATAGCAGCAGCTTCCTTCACAACTCAGCCCAAATGCTTTTCTTAAGTCCTCCAGCTGTTGACGCTCTGCCCATCCCACCCTAGAAATAACTAGGTTTTCTTATCTATGTAAATATTGTTGTGTGTTATCCTTCCCTCCATTTCAATGAAAGCTCCCTGAGGACAAGCAATGGTTCTTTTTTTTTTGTCTTTGTATCCCCAGATGTAGTAGGCCCTGGTTATAGATCTAGAAGTTGTCTAGTCCAACTCTGCATTTTATTTTATTTTATTTTTTAGGTTTTTGCAAGGCAAACGGGGTTAAGTGGCTTGCCCAAGGCCACACAGCTAGGTCACTATAAGTGTCTGAGGCCGGATTTGAACCCAGGTCCTCCTGACTCCAGGGCCGGCGCTGCTACCTGGGCCCAACTCTGTATTTTACAAAGGAAGCTGTGGTGCAAGGAAGTGAAGTGATTCACAAATAACAGCCAGAGGGAAATTCGAACTGAGGTCTTCGGCCCCGAGCGGTGGAAACAAGAGACTTGTATAGCAGTCCGTACCGTGGTGGTGCGGCTCTGACAGCCGTGTGCCTCCCTCCCAGGCGCTGTGGGACGTGAACTTCGGAAGCCTTCAAAGTGCTAGAGAAATGAGTGGCGACCAGTGGGGAAGCAGGAGTTCCGGCAGCAGGATGCCTGCGGAGGAGCAGCAGGGCGCAGCCCAGGGTCCAAGCTGGCCTACGCCTCCCCCGCCTCGAGTCAAGGGCTCACGGCTCCCTTGCCCTTCGCACCCATCCCCCCCCCCCCATAAACACGCGCGCACCTCGGGAGAGACTGAGCACCTCGGGAGAGACTGAGCACCTCGGGAGAGACTGAGCACCTCGGGAGAGACTGAGCACCTCGGGAGAGACTGAGCGTCCTTAGCTTTTCAGGCTTCGCTGCCCAGACAAGCAGGGCCCTGGGGCTGGGCCGTTTACTACGTGAGTGCCTTTGGGCCGGTCCCTCGCCCGGCCATTCCTCGGGAGCCCCCTCTACAGGGACCGGGCCGGTGGGCGGGGCCCTGGCCGCGGCGCCCAAGGGCAGGCGCCCTCCAGGCCCCGGGCCCGCTCCGCCACCTTCCACATGGGCAGGTCACGTGAGCTTGTTTACAGCTGGGCCCGGCGCTCGGCTGCCGGGGGGGGGGGGGGGCTCGTAAGCCGCCCCGCCCCCCGCACACACAGCCTGGCCCCCCTCAGCTCGGCGGCTGGCGCCCAGGCCAGGCGCAGTGGGGGGACCCCGGGCCCAGCACCCCCTTGGCCTCCTCCCGCCCTCCCCGGGATGCCGCGCGAGCCCGGCCCGCCCGCAGGCCGTCGAGGCGGCCCGGGCCCCGGCCCCAGGGTCCCTCCGTGGGGGAGGGGCGGGGCAGGGCCGGAGGAAGCGGGCGCCGGGAAGGCGGCGACTCTCACCTAGGATGGCAGCGGCTGCTCGGGCTCGGGCCCTCCCCCTCCGGGAGCGGCGGCAGCGGCTGCTCGGGCTCGGGCCCTCCCCCTCCGGGAGCGGCGGCAGCGGCTGCTCGGGCTCGGGCCCTCCCCCTCCGGGAGCGGCGGCAGCGGCTGCTCGGGCTCGGGCCCTCCCCCTCCTGGAGCGGCGGCAGCGGCTCGGCGACGGCTGCCAGGGCTCCCGGTCCTTTGTCACCCGGGCGGGGGGCGGGGGCTGCGCTGGCTGCCGGGAAAGCGGAGGACTCAGTGGCTCCCTCGCCTTGGGCGGAGCTCCTCGCTCCGGGAGCAGGCCGAGAGGGCGGGGCGGGGCGGGGCCCGCGGCCCACCCCCGGACCCCTAGGGAGGAGACTCTGGCCCGCCCCACCCCGCAGCCGGCCCCGCTCCGGCCCACAACCGGGAGGCACCGTGGCTGGCATCCAGCCCAACTCCCTCATGTGCAGCTGGGGAAACTGAGGCTCGCAAGAGCAGCGCTCTAGAACGACAAAGAACTTGGGAGAGCATCTCAGCCCGAGCACCTCATCGTCCAACGGAAGAAACTGAGGCCCAGCGAGGGAAAGAGACTGGGCCGAGGCTAGGCAGGAAAGTGGCCCAGCCGGGATGGTTACGCAGGTCTTTCTGGTCTTCACTTGGAGCCCTCCTCACCGGGTCGTGGCCCTTTCGACCTAGTCTGCTGGTGTTTTTGCAAAAGCTAACTGGTCGGACAGAACCCCACCTGCAAGGCCTCTCCTTCCTCCGCAGGTCTAACTCGTTTCTGGTACGATTCCCCTTTTGGTATCCTCTGTGGGAGCACCTTAGTGTAGGAAACCTCCTGTGCGGAAGGCTAGCCCGAAGTACTCCAGGCTAATTCAGTCAGTCCACAGGTACTCATTAGATGCCTAGCGTGGCGTGGGCTCCATGGAGGCAGCTAATTGGCGGACAAGAGTCACAACATCGGACTTCCAGTGTGACCTCAAAATACTTACTAGCTGAGTGATCCTGGATAAGTCACTTAACTTCTGTTTACTCCACCTCTATTTGCCTTCATCCACTGGAGAAAGAAATGGAACACCATAGACAAACAATCAAGGAGCTTTTTTTGGGGGGGGGAATAGCATCTACATGGTCATAAATAATATATATATGTATATATATATACATATATATATATACACAAATATATACAAAATGAGAGTACTAGCAATTGGGGAAGATGAGAAGAGGCCTCTTGGAACATCTATCCTAATGGCTAAGTCACTGATATGTAGAACCCTTGTCCCTCAACCCCATTACTTCATATTTTCTTGATACATATTTTATATTTACATATTTTCATCCTCCCTCCCTACAAGAAAGCAGAGTTAGCCCTAAGCCGTACAACCACTTAATAAATGCTTACTGAAATGGAAGAGGTTCGGGGAAGGAAAATTACTACATTGTGTTATAAAGACATTCATTTTTATTTCAAAAATTTAAAAAATTTTAGAACTAATCCTTTAATTTGTTCTTCCTTTATCCTTACATGCTCAGTGGTCTCTCAGTTCTCCCTATGGCTCTCAGGAAAACATCTACAAGTCAGTCATAATGTTTCAAGGGGCCAGTGATCTGTGATCTAAGTGTGGATACTCCCTCCACAAATCACCACCCCCTCCGCCTCCACTTAGCCCTAATGACTCATTCAGACTAAAGTAACAAGGACTGGTAACCTAGTGAATTAGATACTATAAGCATACATTGTCTGAAGTCTGACGAAATGGTTGAACTACTTTACAACAAAGTTTTCCAATTTGAGATAAAATTCAATTAAGCTAGAGCAGTGGATACAGTGCGGAATTCAGAGTCAGGAGGACAAAGAGTTGGAATTCAGCCTCAGACACTTAACTAGCTGTGTGACCTTGAGCAAATCACTTAAACCTGATTGCCTGGAATCCAGGCCCATCTCCAGTCATCTTGATTCATATCTGGGCACTGGACAAAGATAGCTCTGGAGGAGAAAGTGATGCTGGTGACTTAGCATGCCCCCCCCACACACACAACTCAAATCCAATTCATGTGCTTGTCATGGTATCATCTCCCTGATGGCATGGTCTTCTTCGAGAATGAAGGACAAACATTACTTTCAGGGAAATTAAGGGAATTCTCTGATCAATCTGATGTAGGTAGTGACTTGGTGTGACTTTTGGGATGAAGGGACTCAGAGTGGCTCCACTAGGTAGCCAAATTCATAAGTTCATGGGTCAGAACACATCTCCTCACCTTTTGCCTCTATGCTATTGTTCTTCCGTATCTATAGAGAAAAGACTAAGAGGCACCTTAGATGTCATCTATCCCAACTCCTTCACTTTACAGTGGAGTAAACTGAGGCCCCAAGAAGAGAAATGGCAACATCACAGGATCAGAGATCTAGACTTGAAAAGAACTTTATCTCTTCTTTTGTCATAAACAGCTCCCCTTTCCATAGATTTGACAGATAAACTAACCTTTGTTGCTGTAATTAGCCTGTGATAACACCTTATATGTTTAAATCCTGCACCCGATTCGACCTTATCTTAGTATAGGGTGTGAGATGTTGATATGCGTCTACTTTCTACCTTACTGTCTTCCAGGTTTCCCAGCAGTTTTTATCAAAGAGTGACTTCTTATCCCAGACGCTAGATCTTTGGATTTGCCAAACAGCAAATTACTATAGTCATTTTCAACTGTTTCTTTTGTACCTAATCTGATCAACTACTCTATTTCTTAGCCAGTGCCAAAAAGTTTTGATGACTAATGCTTTACAATGTAATTTTAGATCTCGTGTGCCTAGACCACCCTCCTCTGCATTTTTTCCCATTAATTCCCTTGATATTCTTGGCCTTTTGTTCCTTCATATGAATTTAGTTACTATTTTTTCTAGCTCAATAAAGTAATTTTTGGAAGTTTGATTGGTATGGCACTGAATAAGTAATTTAATTTAATTTAGGTAAAATTGTCATTTTTATTACATTGGCTCTGCAGACCCATGAGTAGCTGACATTTGCCCGGTTATTTAGATCTCATTGTATTTGTGTGAAATGAAAAGAACTTTAGAGATCATTTTAGGAAGTCCAGATTATCTAACACTGACCTTTAACTTCACACTGTTAAAATTGATTGGCCAAATGGAAAGTTTTCCCTTTGTTGAATGATAGCCTTTCCCTCAAAGCCCCTCTTACTCTGACTACAGCTACTCTGGAAAAAGTTTGATAACTGGGATCACAAGCTCAGTCATTTAATTTATGCTTTTACCACATTTCAAAAGTGCAAAAGTGTGTAGAGCTTTGTCTCCTAGGGTACTATTGCCTCAATTACGGACTGATGTCTGCTGCACAGAGGTCTACCCAGAAACTTTCAAGATCTGGGTTCCTCCTTACCCTATCCCTTCCCCTGATGTCATGCTTGAATGTATTGAACTAACTCATAGAAAAATTATTATCCTAAATGAAGTGAATTTCTAGTCAGTCAATTCAACAAGTATGATCTTTGCTCCCAAGAAACAAAGACAACCAACACAGTCCTTTCCATCAAGGAGTATTAGAGGGAACAAATGTGTTCATATATCTATAATTAAATTCATAAATGTATATAGGAAAAAACTAGTGATCTCATTGGTAGGGGAAGTTCTCCACAAATTAACTTCCTCTACCAAAGAATATATGAATGAAAAGCCATTTATTAAATTCTTAGTGCTAGAAATACAAGTGAGCCAGTTTATACTTGCCCTCAGGAGCTTATGTTCTAATAGAAAAAGACAATAACTAAAAGTGAGTCAAAATTCAAAAGAAAAGGATATATTGAGCCAGTGAGTGTTCCCCTGTCAGAGTCTCAGGTTACAGGGGCAGAGTCTGAGTTTTGGTGGGAGGAATAGGGCCAGAGTGCAGGCAGTATGATTTGGAAATATAAGGGAAGTGACCTGCTCAGCAACCAATTGTTCTAACTTAGATATCTAGGGCATGGAGAAGTGAAATGATTTGCCTGGTGTCATACAACTGTAGTATATATCAGAGGTAAGACATAACCCAGATTGCCTCAGATCTTCTCAATACACTGTACCTCCTAGAACTCCCAGACTGTATAGCACTGCCTCTCAAGAACAATATATACATATGTGTGTGATATGTAATATACTCATATATTATTTTTAATTATATATTTAATGTATATTACATTTATATATTATATATAAGCCATAAACCTAAACTGACTCAGATCAACTCAATAATTCACTGTACAGCACTGCCTCTCAAGAGTAATATATATAGGGGTAGCTAGGTGGCACAGTGGATAGAGTACCAGCCCTGGAGTCAGGAGTACCTGAGTTCAAATCTGACCTTAGAAAATAATTACCTAGCCGTGTGGCTTTGGGTAAGCCACTTAACCCCATTGCCTTGCAAAAAAAACCTAAAAAAAAAATATATATATACATGTTATATGTAAGATATTTACATATTATGTTTATATTATATATGTGTATACATACATATTATATGTAATATATTTATATATTATGTTTATATTATGTATGTATGTATGTATGTAGAGAGAGAGACAGAGACAGAGAGAGAGA
The DNA here is from genome assembly GCF_037893015.1 of Macrotis lagotis. Classification (NCBI taxonomy): domain Eukaryota; kingdom Metazoa; phylum Chordata; class Mammalia; order Peramelemorphia; family Peramelidae; genus Macrotis; species Macrotis lagotis. The sequence continues at coordinate 30,697,747 of NC_133666.1, forward strand.
AAACCAACCTGCTCTGGGCCCAAAACTTCCACTCATCCTGACCAGTTGCTACCCCAGAGGGATGACTGCTACCTCAAGTATGGTGTATTTTCCTGTAAAATAATCAGCAAGTAGACTCAATGATCTTTTTCAAAAAGTATTTACTCAAATGGCATAGCAAGAATAGTTAGAAACAATATCTTTCAGAAACCTGTTCCACAAAGATGCAACAGAATCCAAGATGAAAGAGTGGACAGAAATTCAAAGTATAATGATAGTGAGAAACATGTAGGGAGCACAACATGACTAAAGGAACTGACAACTCTAGAACTCCAGAACCTAATGTCCTTTCTTTCTCTGAAGAATTCTAACAAATTCATGGCAGGGTGAGACATCAGTGTCATTCTCCTGTTAGGCAGGACTAGCACCTTCAGTGACCTGACATTTTCATTGACCAGATGACTCAGTTGGCCTTACTCCTTGGTATCTCAGCTGGAAAGGTTGCTGGGATGCTAGGTTGTGGGGCCAGTGAGGGTGGCATATAATAGACTGAGCCAAGCAGGTCACTTGGCCACTGAGCTGCTGTTGGACTGGACCAGGCCAATTACTTTCTCGCTAGTCTTCACGGGACTTAGCATCTTTACTGGATGGATAGATTTCCCAGGCTTGCTCTTTGATGGACAACTGCCATCTCCTTCAACAGCAGCCTCTGGTTTAGATGGCTATTTCTGTGTGTCACAGTTCTTTCAGCCTGACCGATGACTCCTAAACTAGGATTTGCAAAAACATCTCCTCTTTAATTCCCTCGGGACATTAACTCTGAGATTTGTCACCTCCCAGACAAAGGTTGATAGAGGTCTTGTCTCTTGTGCTTTCCAATTCTTTCTGGTTCCCTTAGCCAGATTTTGGAGACGGTGGAATAAATTATACAGAGGCCAACTGTGCCTTGGCAAGCCAGGTGGTGCTTATTGAAGTGCACAGAGCCCTGGGCCTGGAGTCAGGAATTCAAATCTGGTCTCAGAAATTTACTAGCTGTGTGACCCTGGGCAAGTCATTTAACTTCTTTCAGCTTCAATTTCCTCGATTGGAAAATAGGGATAATAACAGCACCTGAACCTCCCAGTATTATTGTAAAGATCAGATGAAATAAGATTTGTAAAGTACTCTGCAAACTTGAAAGTGTCAATGGAGGGGGCAGCTAGGTGGCACAGTGGATAGAGCACCAGCCCTGGAGTCAGGAGGACCTGAGTTCAAATCTGGCCTCAGACACTTAATAATGACCTAGCTGTGTGGCCTTGGGCATGTCACTTAACCCCATTGCCTTAATTGAATTAAAAATTTTTTTAAAAAAGAAAGTACCAATGGAATCACCTTATTTTATATGGATATGGAGCAATAAATAGACTGAAATATAAAATCAGTCAGAAACAGGAAGTTGGAACCAAATCATGAAGGGTTTTAATTGCTAAACAGAAGAGTTTATATTTTCTCCAAGGAGTAATAGTCGCCAAAGTTTCTTAAGCAATGTAATTATATGATTAGACATACTTTAGGTGTCAGTACCATTTATTGAATGGATACTAACACTATTGTGTTGTAGAAAGGGGAAGAGGAATAGAAGAAAGATCATTCTGACCTTCAAACACAGCTGATTTTGAGGTGGCACAGTAGATAGAGTGATGTGGCTGGAATCAGGAAAAACTGAGTTCAAATCTGACCTTGGAGGCTTACTAGTTGTGTGACCTTGAGCAAGTCACTTCACCCTGTTTGCCTCAGTTTTCTCATCTGTAAAATGAGTTGTAAAAATGACAAACCATTCTAGTATCTTTGCCAAGAAAACCTCAAAAGGGGAGACGGAGAGTTGAACAAAGCTGAAACTGACTAATCGTTGGGGGATTTGCCCACAAGAATAGTGTTGTTAGTAAGGGTCTTGGATCAGGTCTAACATTCAGCTGCTTGGAGGGTTAAGGTAGGAGCAATATCAGCTAAATAGGCTAAGTTATTTTTTTCTTTAAAAGATATTGAAACCTTCAAGGAGACTTAATTGGTTTAGGGAATTCAGACTCCTGCTTACCTCACGCCTCTCAGGCCAACAGGACCAGAAAGGACAAGATCAATGTTGGAAGGGATGTGGGAAATCTGGGACACGATTACATTGTTGGTGGAGCTGTGAACTCATCCAACATTCCTGGAGAGGAATTTGGAATTGTGCCCAAAGGGCAACAAAAATGTGCATACCCATTGATCCAGCAATACCACTACTGGGTCTATACCCTGAAGAGATGATGAAAAAGGGTAAAAACATCACTTGTACAAAAATATTCATAGCAGCCCTGTTTGTGGTGGCAAAGCATTGGAAATCCAGTAAATGTCCTTCAATTGGGAAATGGCTTAGCAAACTGTGGTATATGTATGTCAGGGAACACTACTGTTCTATTAGAAACCAGGAGGGATGGGAATTCAGGGTACCCTGGAGGGATTTGCCTGAACTGATGCTGAGTGAGATGAGCAGAACCAAGAAAACACTATACACCCTAACAGCAACATGGGGGTGATGATCAACCTTAATGGACTTGCTCATTCCATCAGTGCAACAACCAGTGGCAATTTGGGATATCTGCAATGGCGAATACTATCTGTATCCAGAGAAAGAATTGTGGAGTTTGAACAGAGACCAAAGACTATTTTTTTTCCATTTTAAAGATTTTATTTATTTTGAGTTTTAAAATTTTTCCCCTCATCTTACTTCCCTCCCCTCACCCCCCACAGAAGGCAATTTGTCAGTCTTTACATTGTTTCCATGGGATACACTGATCTAAATTGAATGGGATGAGAGAGAAATCATATATTTAAGGAAGAAACAAAGTATAAGAAATAGATGTACGATGTTCTTCTGGTTCTGCTCATCTCACTCAGCATCAGTTCAGGCAAATCCCTCCAGGCTTCCCTGAATTCCCATCCCTCCTGGTTTCTAATAGAACAGTAGTGTTCCCTGACATACATATACCACAGTTTGCTAAGCCATCCCCCTATTGAAGGACATTTACTGGATTTCCAATGCTTTGCCACCACAAACAGGGCTGCTATGAATATTTTTGTACAAGTGATGTTTTTACCCCTTTTCATCATCTCTTCAGGGTATAGACCCAGTAGTGGTATTGCTGGGTCAAAGGGTATGCTCATTTTTGTTGCCCTTTGGGCGTAGCTCCAGACTGCTCTCCAGAAAGGTTGGATGAGTTCACAGCTCCATCAACAATGTATTAGTAAGACTGAAGACTGTTACCTTTCATTTTAAAAAACTGTTTTCTTATTATGTATTTTTGTTATTTCTTACACTTTATTTTTTCCCTTGAGGATATGATTTCTCTCTCATCACATTCATCTTCGATAAATGTATACCATGGAAACAATGTAAAGACTAACAGACTGCCATCTTTGGGGGTGGGGTGGGGAGGAGAGAAGCAAGATTAGGGGAAAAATTGTAAAATTCAAAATAAGTAAATAAATTTAAATAAAAAATAGACTCCTGCTTTTAGTAGCTTTTTGGTGGGCTCAGTACAAAAGCCAACCCACAAGAAAGAAGGGATTGCTTTCCTTTAAGCTAGATCAGAATGCTGGCTGGACCAACTTCAAGGCAGGGAAGAATCAGTATGGTAACTTTGTTGAGTATCCTTCTCATGTTATGGTTAAATAAACTTTTTTTTTAAAAAAAGTTAGATGATCTAAAAATTTTAATTCTAAACATGAAACACCAGATAGACTAAACTCAGATGTATCCTTTGATAGCGTTTTCTTAGTTTTTAGGTTTTGTTTTGGTTTTTTTTGCAAGGCAAGTGGGGTTAAGTGGCTTGCCCAAGGCCACACAGCTAGGTAATTATTAAGTGTCTGAGACCAGATTTGAACCCAGGTATTCCTGACTCCAGGGCTGGTGCTTTATCCACTACACCACCTAGCCGCCCCTTATTTATTTACTTTTTTTAAAAGAAATTTCTTTATTTAAAACTGTCATTCGTGCTGTGAAACTACAAGTTTACAAGTGAGGAGATAATTGCCCCCCAACAATCTCCTTTGCTCCCTGACCCCACCCCAGATTTTGATAGCATTTTCAATTGAATTTGAACTCAAGTGCACTCAGTTACACATTATGATAGCCAGAACAGCTAATGCTGATCTCTGACTGCATAAATACAATTGTATTGTTCACCTCAGCAGACAAAATTAGATATAGTAGTATAAATTAGTGGAGAGAAGTAGTGGAGAAGCAAATTTTGGATTGATTTAAAAGAGGTTAACTTCTTATTGATTAGAACTATCTGAAAGTGGACTGACTGCCTGTCTATAGGAGCAGGAGGAAACTGGATAACTACTTGGTGATGGTGAAATGTGAATCAGATTAAGTGGTTTATGAGCTACTTTTGAGTTCTAAACTGATGATCCCATGAAAGACTAGTTGAAAGGAGGGAGAGATTGGTGGCAGGAAGATCTATTGAGAATTAATAGCCTGAATAGGAAGGGACAGAGGAGGCAAATATTGACAGAAGAAAAATTTCAAATAGGATTTGGTAATTCAAGTAACAGGAGAAATAAGGGGAAAAGTGCCTTCTTGGTATTCCTCTCACTAGACACTCCATTACCTGATTCTGGGTATTTTCATATTCTGTCCCTCATCCTTAGAAGGCTCTCCTTCCTCCTCTCCTCTTCCTGGGCTCCCTAGTTTCCTTCTTTCAGAGTTCAGCTATTGGGATAAAAACTCTCTTTTTTTTAAATTTAAATTTATTTTTTTATTAAAGATATTTGAGTTTTACATTTTTCCCCCAATCTTGCTTCCCTCCCCCCTCCCCCCCCCAGAATGCACTCTGTTAGTCTTTACTTTGTTTCCATGTTGTACCTTGATCCAAATTGGGTGTGATGAAAGAGAAATCATATCCTTAAAGAGAAGTCTAAGAGGTAACAAGATCAGACAATAAGATAACTGGTTTTTTTCCCTAAGTTAAAGGGAATACTCCTTGTACTTTGTTCAAACTCCACATCTTATCTGGATACAGATGGCACTCTCCTTTGCAGACAGCCCAAAATTGTTTCCGATTGTTGCACTGATGGAATGAGCAAGTCCTTCAAGCTTGAACATCACTCCCATGTTGCTGTTAGGGTGTACAGTGTTTTTCTGGTTCTGCTCATCTCACTCAGCATCAGTTCATGCAAATCCCTCCAGGTTTCCCTGAAATCCCATCCCTCCTGGTTTCTAATAGAACAGTAGTGTTCCCTGACATACATATACCACAGTTTGCTAAGCCATCCCCCTATTGAAGGACATTCACTGGATTTCCAATTCTTTGCCACCACAAACAGGGCTGCTATGAATATTTTTGTACAAGTAATGTTTTTACCCTTTTTCCTCATCTCTTCAGGGTATAGACCCAGTAGTGGTATTGCTAGGTCAAAGGAAAACCTCTCTCTTTGATAAAAATTGCTTGGAAAATTGGAAGTTAGTATGGAAGAAACTTAGATTAGACCAACACCTCACACCCTTTACCAAGATAAGATCCAAATGGATCTTATTAAAAACAAAATTATAAGCAAACTAGAAGATCAAGGACTAGTTTACCTGTCAGATGTATGGAAAGGGGAGCAGTTTGTGACTAAGGAAGAGATGGAGAACATCACCAAAAGCAAACTAGATGATTTTAATTACTTTAAGTTAAAAAACTTTTGCACAGATAAAACCACTGTAACCAAGATCAAAAGAAATGTAGTAAACTGGGAAACAAGCTTTACAACTAATGTTTCTGACAAAGGACTCATTTCTAAAATATACAAAGAACTGAGTCAAATGGAAAAAAAGCTATTCCCCAATTAACAAATGGTCAAGGGATATGCAAAGACAATTTACAGATGAGGAGATCAAAGCTATCCATAGTCATATGAAAAATTGCTCTAAATCAATACTTATTAGAGAAATGCAAATAAAAGCATCTCTGAAATATCACCTCACACCTCTCAGACTGGTCAATATGACCAGAAAGTGTAATGATCAATGTTGGAAGGGATGTGGGAAATCTGGGACACTAATACTTTGTTGGTGGAGCTGTGAACTCATCCAACCTTTCTGGAGAGCAGTCTGGAACATACCCCTTGATCTAGCAATACCACTACTGGGTCTATACCCTGAAGAGATGAGGAAAAAGGGTAAAAACATCACTTGTAAAAAATATTCATAGCAGCCCTGTTTGTGGTGGCAAAGAATTGGAAATCAAGTGAATGTCCTTCAATTGGGGGATGGCTTAACAAACTGTGGTATATGTATGTCATGGAACACTACTGTTCTATTAGAAACCAGGAGGGATGGGAATTCAGGGAAGCATGGAGGGATTTGCATAAACGGATGCTGAGTGAGATGAGCAGAACCAGAAAAACATTGTACACCCTAACAGCAACATGGGAGTGATGATCAACCTTGATGGACTTGCTCGTTCAAACAGTACAACAATCAGGGACAACCTGGGGCTGTCTGCAATGGAAAATATCATCTGTATCCAGAGAAAGAACTGTGGAGTGTGAAGAGAGACCAAGGACTGTTTGTTTTTAGGTTTGGTTTTTTTCCCCCAAGGCAAATGGGGTTAAGTGGCTTGCCCAAGGCCACACAGCTAGGTAATTAAATGTCTGAGGTCAAATTTGAACTCAGGTACTCCTGACTCCAGGGCCAGTGCTCTATCCACTGCGCCACCTAGCCACCCCAAGACCAAGGACTATTTCCTTTAATCTAGAAAAAAACATAAGTTATTGTCTGATCTTGCTATCTCTTATACTTTTATGTTTCTTCCTTAAGGATATGATTTCTCTCTCATCACATTCAATTTAGATTGATGTATACCATGGAAACAATGTAAAGACTGGCAAATTGCCTTCTGTGGGGGGTGGGGGGGAGGGAAGTAAGATTAGGGGAAAAATTGTAAAACTCAAAATAAATAAAATCTTAAAAAAAACTTTTCCTGGGGCAGCTAGGTGGCACAGTGTTAAGATAACCGCCCCAAGTAGAAATTTTTGTTTGTTTGTTTTGTTTTTACTTTTTGCAAGGCAATGGGGTTAAATGGCTTGCCCAAGGCCACACAGCTAGGGAATTATTATTAAGTGTCTGAGGCTGGATTTGAATTCAGGTCCTCCTGACTCCAGGGCCGGTGCTGTATCCACTGTGCCAGCTAGCTGTCCCCCAAGTGAAATTTTGAAAACAAAGCATGTATAGGAGATTCATTATGGAATCAGAGAACTATGAAAAGCCCAGTATTTTGTGAAGGATATAAAGGCTAGGACACACAAGTAATCCCAGAGCCATTACTAGAAATTTAGTTCCTGAGACAGGTAAGTGGGAAGAACTAAGACCATAAATTCAGCTGCTGGGAAAGGAAAACAGTAAGTCTCTAAATACCACCTAAGCTGTTGGACCAGTGGGGACGTAAGGAAGGTCATATGTTCAGAGAGAGCTGTTAGTATTTATACAACACTTACTAGGTACAAAGTACTATGCTAAGCAGTAGTATTTTCAGTATCCTTTAAATTTCCCATCCTGACTATGCTCAAAGGACAATAAAACTGTGCAAACCCTTTGAACTAGCATTACTAAGTCTATATCCCAAAGAAATCATAAAAAGGGGGGAAAGACCCACATGTACAAAAACATTTATAGCAGCTCTTTTTTGTAGTGACAAAAAATTGGAAATTGAGGGGATGCCCATCCATTGGGGAATGACTGAACAAATTTCAGTATATGTATGTGATGAAACACTATTGTTCTATAAGAAATTATGAGCAGGCAGATTTCAGATAAGCCTGGAAAGACTTGCATAAACTGTTGCTGAGTGAAATGAGCAGAACCAGAGAGCATTGCATACATTAACAGCAACACTGTGTGATAATCAAACATGATGAACTTAGTTCTTCTCAACAAACAGTACAATAATCAAAGACGATTCTAAAGGATTTGTGATGGAAAATACCATCTACATGTTGAGAAAGAACTATGGAGTCTGAATGTAGACCAAAGCATAATGTTCAATTTTATGTTCTTTCTCATGTTTTTTTCCCCTTAGTTCTAATTCTTCTTTCACAACATGACCAATATGGAAATATGCAAAATACAATTCTATATGTATAACCTATACCAGATTGTTTGCTGCCATGAGCAGAGGGGAAGGAAGGGAGGGGAGTAAGAACATGTGGAATTCAAAAGTTTGCAAAAGGATGAATGTTGAACCCTATCTTTTCATGTAATTGGAAAAAATAAAAGAAAATAAAAATAAACAAATTTCTCATCCTGGGACAAAGTCCTAATGGTCCCACCCTAGTTATAGTTTTGAGTAAACTCAATTATAAATCTTCAAAGGGAGTTCATAAAGTGGAATCAGATGTCAAAGGAAATTATTGAAACATTCCCACTTCCCTCCTTTCCTGAAAACTCAGAAGACAGAATATTTGACTTAAAAGAATTAGAACCCGTGGGATTTTTTTTAAATGAGCACACATGTCCTGAACACATCAGGAAATACTTCTTTACAAAGACTTGTTTTGAATGCTCCTGGTGAGTAACACATGGTAGTGAGGACCTTCAAAGGCATGGCTTATATGTAATTAAGATCCACTTCAGTCTTTGTGCTTCTGCATACAAATCCTACAACTGGGTCTGTGTTTTGCACACTGCCAGAAAAGGAAGCTAGGAAAAAACTAAGATTTCCACTAGGATGTGGACAAAGATAAATGTGCCCTGTTCGAGTTAAAAGTCTTGCAACTCTTTGAATATTATTCAAATATTATTCAAATATTTGAATATTATTCAAAGTAAAGCTGTAACTTCCATTCTTCATCATTGGGAAGGCTTCACAAAAGGTGACAGGGAAAGTATGGTGAAAAATACCTTTAAATAAACTTTTTTTTTGTTTTTTGTTTTTGCAAGGCAATGGGGTTAAGTGACTTGCCCAAGGTCACACAGCTAGGCAATTACCCACCTAGTTGCCCCCTAAATAAACTTTTAAGAACAAATTTTGTTGGTGCAGGTTGGGAGAACACAGAGATCCCATGAAACTGACCCTGAGACAGAAAATGAGACTATTAAACTCTGCAGTGGAGGGGAGGAGGGTGTTCGCCTGGGATTGGCAGCCAGGAAATGGAAGCCTTCATCTGAACTTAATAACTTTTTGCTGTTGTTTAGTTTTCCCTAACTCTTTGTGACCCCATTTGAGATTTTCTTGGCAAAAATATTGGAGTGATTTGCCATTGCCTTCTTCAGTTCATTTTACATATGAGGAAAGTTGAGAGGTTATGCCACTGTCTTTCCAAGTATGGGACCAGGAACCTAGGGGTCAAGAACTCTCCTGATGGAGGATCACATGGGTGAAAGCATGTCTGGTTCTACCATATGCCTTTGTCATTACCAGCTCCTAGATGATAGAATCTACTTCCCTGTGAGTCTTGGTCTGTTCCTAGATGGGCTTCATTTTCATAAGCTTTCCAGGAAAAAAAGGGAAAGGGGGCAGAAGGGTCTTGGCTTCTAGTCCAAAAGGGTTGTTTTCCCCATCTGTTCCAAACCCACAATACTAAGAGCCAACCAATCAATCTTTGGGATAATCCCTGTCCCTGGAATTTAATAGGACATATTCTTAGCCCTTTCAATAGTCATGTTCACACCCTCTAAAGGAGAAGCCTTCTCTGGTCCGAAACAAAGACTCGCTTCAGTGTATATATATATATATATATATATATATATATATATATATATATATGTCTGACAACTTTTCATGCCAGTTAGATACTAACTGGCTACAAGTTAGGTAACAGTGACAAGTTTAGCAGTTTCCTATTTTTTTCTGAGTCTACATGAAGTTTGAACAGATAAGGATGGCACTATTGTAACTTCCAGCAGTGTTTCCCTTTCATCTTTATCCTTTCCTCTAAGTTCATCATGATGACCTTTGCTCTAATTAGTCACTGGTCGGACTGTATACTAAAAATGATTCTTGTGACACTGAAGCCAACCCATGGTGCTGCGGATTTCAAGCACTAGGCACAATCTTTTCCTTGCAGATTTTCCAAAACCATCAATTGATTTGACTTAGAAAATGACTCTTTTCAGCAACCTGATTTATCCTATTGATGGATCACCAAGAGTAATACATAAAGAAGTTTGTAGAATTGGTGGCAATCCAATATATTTCTGTATGACCAGAGAAAAGAGCAGACTCACATGAATGTTGGAAGCTGCAGGTGCAAACATAAAATAACTAGTTGCTACAAGTGAGCTGATGAACTTTGTAAAGCAAAAGTTCCCTAATTTCTCAGAAATACTTCCTTCTATTTTTACTTGACAAATTGGGCCCAGATCCCCAGAAGATGGCTTCATATACCTGTGGACATCTGGATGTACAGCCAAGAGCCCTGGAGGATTCACATTGATAGAAAGACAGGAAAAATTATATGGGAGAGGTTCAACTTATGACAAGGAATTCATACTCAACTGGATAAATATCCCCCAAACCTTTCAACAAACAAAACAAGATATTTCTGTCAAATCAACATCAAGGTCTGAAAGAATCTGATTCTGAAGGTTTGGATAACTTGATTGTGTTTTTTATAATGTTAATAAATGCTTTATTAGGAAATGATTTGGGTAGACATAAACTTTATCAATGTTAAAAATTTAAATAATATTTCCCCTCATAACAAGATAATGTTGTCAATTAGGAGAAATAATATTAATCTTGACAGCAAAAGACCTGAATTTAATGGTATAAAAGGAATTCTAAGAATGAAATCCAAAAAGTTTTGGTTTCTTAAAAAAAAACCCTTAAAAATATTTAAATTCAATGATACAAGTATAAAGTATGCTCCAAAAAATATTTGTTGAATGAATGTTTTAAGTTTCCAGTATCACTTAAACTAATTTGACCAAGCTATGCATTTTTGGTCATGAATATAGAAAAATTATTATATATACACATATTATTTATGAAGATACAGTATATTTTAAATGAAAACAGAAAAACATGAATCATATTAATATTGATGTGACATAATATCATAAATACAAAATGAAAGCTATACTTGCAGCACATTTCCATTTTAACTCAAGATAATTTCTTTGCAATTAAAATGACTAATTTAGAAGCTTATACAAATCTTACATTCCTATTTTTAAAACTATATTCTTTAGAAGTTTTAATTGCGGGGCAGTTAGATGGTGCAGTGGATAGAGCACCAGCCCTGGGGTCAGGACTACCTGGGTTCAAATCCGGCCTCAGACACTTAATAATCACCTAGCTGTGTGGCCTTGGGCAAGCCACTTAACCCCATTTGCCTTACAAAAAAAACTTTAAAAAGAGGTTTTAATTGCACAGTTAACTTTATTGAAGTTAATCAATTAATAAAAATCAAGTACCAAAATTTAAAAATGCTTGAAATGTTTTCTTCTTATTCCAGTTCTATTGTTTAATACAGACAAGTATTTTTCATTTTATGGCAAACCATATAATGGAATTTCAAGCTTTAATTAGGATACAAACATATTCTATATTACCTTAAGATTCAAATTTATAACAATCCCTAGCAGATCAAATAGAGTTGTAGTACATTCACTGTGTAGGAGTGGAGAAGAAGCCCTGTAGGTGATGCCTTCGCTACTCATCATTGGTTTCTGAGTCAATGGACGACTTATGAAGCTGGTCTCTAGTCGATGGGACTTTTGAACCAAGGGATGAACTCTACCTTGTAGATACATCTTTAATCTGTGCTTCTCTACACTTTAATTCACTTTGTTTTTTTCCTATTGTGTAGAAAAGTCACATCAGCCTTTGAGAATATGGTTACAGTGCAACAAAATTCCATCAAGCCAACTCATAATGCAACTCTTCCAAGAACTGAGAATACCTATTATTTATAACATAATTTTGCCCTTAAGATTTTGTGCAAAAACACCTGAATCTACTTCCAAAAAGAAAGAAGGTTCTATTTTTGGCAACTTGAATTCATATCAAGGGATAACTTGATTTTCACCAAAAAGGATACTTTCTTCAAAGATGTGGATTCTTGTTTATATTTTTGACAACTACTGGATGAGAGAGAAGTTTTGTCTGACTTCAGAGGAATTTGCTATTTTTTTTTAGTTTTGCAAGGCAATGGGGTTAGGTGACTTGCCCAAGGCCACACAGCTAGGTGATTATTAAGTGTCTGAGGCCGGATTTGAGCTCAGGTCCTCCTGACCCCAGGGTCGGTGCTCTATCCACTGCACCACCTAGTTGCCCCTATTTTTTTTTTTATAGAGGTAGAAACGCTTTGACAAATACCTTCACTGTGAGTAGTGGTTCCTGGGTATGAAGCCATGTCAAATCAGCTAGATGGCACAGTGGACAGAGCACTGACCTTGTATTCAGATTCTGGAGTTAGAATCTGGCCTCAGACACTTGCCACTCACTAGCTATGGGCCCTTGGGTAAGTCACTTAACTCTGATTGCCCAGGGCTATCTCCAGTCATTCTGATTCATATCAGACCACTGGACCCAGATGGCTCTGGAAGAGAGAGTGAGACTGGTGACTTAGCACAGCATCCCCTCACCCAAATCCAATTCACTTGCTTGTCATGGCATCACCTTTCTGATGCTATGGTCTTCTTAAAAAAATGAAGGACAAACATTATTATTATTTGGTGAACAGAAAGCAACACATTCTCATTCCTAGTGGCTTCCTGAGGAAGAGTTTTATTTGAAAGAATATGCAAAAGATATACAAGCACAGATGCTTCTACATGACTCAAAGAAAAATATCTTAATGCATAGGTGAAGATACCTATCCCATTCCCTCCATGGAATTGAAGGAGCCTTCTCTGCAGGGGCAGAAGCAGAAGCAGGAGCTAAAACTGATTCCTAAGAAAGTGATTGGCAAATTATCAACAAGATTGAGGTCATTGATGGCACCTGAGGTCATCAAAGAACAACTTATAAATTGCTGGATGCAAAGTTTGCCAAGTCAAAGAACCCCAATAAATTGAAGGAATATATAGGCCTTAATGGAAAATTCTAGGTTATTATACTTTTATCATCCACACTGCATGACTGGGAGAAAAACCCTAAAAGCAGTTTTGGATGTGGAGATGTGATAAGATAAGGGGACAGTGTTCTTGTGACACTGACCTTCTAGGAGGCCAGAAGCAAAAAAATGTTATGGGCCTGCCCCTATGATGCTCATTCACTGAATAAAAAACAACAGACACAACTGCATTGATGGAGGGGGGAATTGATGGATTCATATCTTTATGAAGTATCTCCACTGAACTGAGTCAAATACTTTTTTCTCTAGAGAACTGTATCTAACTAGAAAGTTGGTTAATCTTGTCAGTAGGTCATTCCTCATTCTACTCAGGTGTGGAAGAAAGTAAAAAAGTCTCTTATTTTCTTCTTTTCCTTCCATAAAAGTTAATTCCCTTCAAAAGCTTTGAACATCTAACTTCTCTAAACACACTCCACAAGTTTAAGTAGAGTGACAGAGAAAAAAGTGTCGAGGCTACAAGGATTATCTGAGTATCTGGAAGAAATGAAAAAAGGTATTAAATATGGATTGGTAAAAGTAATGACAGTCAAGGAAGGAAAAATAACAAAGAGAATCCATAGCCTAGAAAAGATGGTGGTACGCTATGGGAAAGCAGGCACATTAATATGCCATTGGTGGAGCTATGAAAAAATCAGTTTTGGAACTATGTTCCCAAAGTCATTAAATTGTATTTACCTATTTGCTCAGGCATATCAATACCAGATCTATAATCCAAAGAGATCAATGAAAGAAAAATGGAACCCATTTATGTGAAAATATAGCAGCTCATTGAAGGGGCACAGAACTGGAAACAAAAAAGAATAGCTACTATGGTATATAAATGGAATATTCTTGCACCACAAGAAATAAGTAAATGGGTAGTTTCATAGAAACTTGGAAAGACTTAAATTAACTGGTACAAAGTGAAGTGAAAACAGTAGAACAATATATACAATGACATTAACGTTATAAATAAAAACATCTTTGAAAGATTTGAGAATTCTCATCAATGCAATGACGAATATGATTCCAAAGGACTGATGAGGCAGTTGATGAGGCAGTGTGCTATTCACCTCTTGATTGAGAGAGAAAGAAGACAAAATTTTGGATTATGATCCAATGTTGAAATTTGTTTTTCGTTGTCTGCATATTTATTATAAGCATTTTTTCTTTTCTTTTTTTTGTGGAGGGGAGAGAGGCAGAATGAGAATGGGAAGAAGATGGATAGAGATAGGGTAATGGAAAAAGGATCATTTTAAGGCACATTTTAAAACAGAAGAGAACAGAAAGGTCAAAAAGAATCCTAGTCAAGTAAGACAGCTTTGAAAACTACAGGTTGAATTTATTACATATTTGTAGACACATTCAATTTAGACCAATGTATAGCAGGGGAACAATGTAAAGACTATCATACTGCCTTTTGTGGGGGGTGAGGGGAGGGAAGCAAGATTAGGGGGAAAATTGTAAAATTCACAAATAAATAAATAATTTCATATTTGTAGGTCATAAAAAACTCTGAGGATTCTCATCCCAACTCTCCCTCACACTGATGATTCAAGTCTCCCCCCACCCCCCAGGATGGAGACATGTTTTCCCTCAGGATTCAAGGGGTATTGCTCAGGAGTTGGTTGTGCCTTTCTAATGGCAGCAGCTCAAGGGCTTTCTCTTAAGATTATCTGTTGAGAATCACCTTAGTCAGCCAGACTTAAGAAGAAAGAGATATTTACTAAAGGGGTATGGTAAAAAAGTTTGTACAAGGCATTTCCCCAAAAGTCTGTGACTCTCCCACCAGTATATATATATAGAGAGAGAGAGTCTAGGGAAAGATGGGCTCAGATCTAGAAAACATGTGTGGCAAATGTGTAACTCACAGCTGCTGGATACTGAAAGTCCTTTTCTCCCCTTCGTGAGATACTCAAAAAATTCTCCCTAGATCTGTACCATTTTCTTTCCTGGGCTCCTGGTGGAACCATGGACTCCCAAGGCAGACACTGCCATCAGCTGACCTATGGTTGCCCCTAGTATACTGATGAGAAGATAGGAAATGCAGCATCCTCCACATGCTTCAGAACTCTCAAGAGCCTCCTCCAGTCAAAGGAATGTGGGGAGGAGACCTAGGCCAAGAATGAAGCTGAGGCCTCTCCTGTCCTCCAGGCAATTCTTCCTCTGGGGGGTTTACTGGAATGCCACCTTTGCTCCAATCTCTCTGATTACTCCTTAACTCCATAATTTACAGATGACCCGTAGGATATGACCAATTTTCCTCAGCCCCCCTGAACTCTCTTCCTGTGCAATGTCACTCTTGTTCCAATTTGCTTTTTGAATTTAGCCTAAAGTCTATGATTGATTGGTTGATTTTAGAATCAGTCTATGGCTGAGATTGATTATTTTTACTAAGTTAAAGTACTAGGGCATTATATCACTTATTTTAACTCCAATGGGGTCACTTAATTGAGCAAATCAATCAACCTCCCTCTTCCATATTTAAAAAGTAAAGCAAACAATACATAATTGAAAGCCACAGCTTCAAGGACAGGCCTCTTTTTTCTGTTCTATGCTATAAATGAAAACATCCTTTTCTGAAATGTCTTTAGTTTAAAAAAAATATTTTATTTTAAAAGGAGAAAAGACTTGAAACAAGTAGCAGTGATAACTACTTCCCTGAGAGGGTGAAACCTAAAACCATCAAAATGTAAAGCATTTGGCATGACTGTTAAATAGATATTTTACATTTCACTATGGTTCTGTGCTGTCCAAACTTTCAAATAGAGATCTTATAAGCCAGGCCAGGACTTGAGCAACCCTTTTTGATAGTATAGTCGTCTCCTCCAATGTAGAAATTCTTCTTTCTGCCAGTCAGCTCTGATTAATGGATCCAAACTCTCCAAACCTCTCAAACTCATGAGGTTACCTCCAAGATTGAACAAGTCCTGCCTTTTATTTTGCCTTTCTTTTTATCCTCAGCACTTGGTGGGGTACTTAATAAATACTTGCTGGTCACCTACAATCAAAGAAAAATGAACAAAGCAAGGGAGGTGGTCAGAGGCCCAGGTTCAAGCTCCCTTCCTCTAGCTTCCTCTGAATTGGAGCAGTCACATACAATAGCCTCTCTTGGTTGACCATTCTGGGAAGAGAAAGAAGAGAGAAAGGTTCACTGAGTCTAAAGTTTTCCTGCTGAACTGCTAATTAGGAAACTCGCACTGTTCCCAAAGTACCCAAGTCCTTTAGCTCTGCCTGGAAGAAGGAGGATTGCCCTGTGAATGAGCCATGGCCCCTGTTTACAAAGATTTTATCTGAACTTGCAACTCCCTCAACATCTATCACATAGAAGGTATATAATATATTTTTAATGAATTCATGAATGACTAGGAGAAATAAATACCCCAAGGTATTTAGACTCACTCCCAAACCCAAACAGGCTTTGATCCCCACTGATTTTTACCATGTGCATCTCAGTTCTGTTGAATTGGAAAAGACATAAAAGAAAATTTTCAACTGCCTCACAGTCCAGACTCAAGGGATTTGTTTGTCAGAGACAGAGGTGTAAAAGAGGTAGTAGGGGGCAGCTAGGTGACATAGTGGATAGAGCACCAGCCCTAGAGTCAGGAGGACCTGAGTTCAAATCCAACCTCAGACACTTAATCGCCTAGCTGTGTGACCTTGGGCAAGTCACTTAACCCCATTGCCTTAAAATAAATAAAATTAAAAAAAGAAAGCGGTAGCAGGATAATTTGACTTAACAATTTCAAGTCTAATAGTGCTCTGCTCAACTCTGTTCCCTTTCCTCCTGTCCCCATCTATCAGGCAGGAAGGTAGTTGTGCAATTGTAATTATTGGTTTCCAACCCTTTCTCACCCACTTTCTATGACCCTGTGGGCCTACTCCCATATCTTTCTTGGCCACCTGCTAGGGATTTGAGCCAGTGCATCCCACCCCCCCCCCCACCCCCCAATCAGCAGCTTTGAAGAGGTGAGCCTCATCTGTAATGCTGACTCAGGCTGGGTCCTGTTTCCAAGCTTGCAGGGTCTAAAAATATCCAAACTGCAGTTTCAACAGTTGGCAGGTGGCCAGGCTATTTTTGGCCCTGCATAAAGGTGGGGATCAGGAACCCATAGATTTAATTAAGGTCAGGGGACTGGGGTCAAGGGTCCCAACCATAAGATAGTTTCAAGCACGAGCCTTCATGCCTTGCCTTGAAATCAATTCTCTAAACATAGATTTAGAAATGGTTAGGTCATCTTATCCAACCTCATTTTACAGAGAAGGAAGCTGGGACTCTGAGACATTAAGAGACTTACCCAAGGCCACACATGGGACCATAGCTTTAGAGCTGAAAGGGACCTCAGAGGCCATCTCATCCACCCCTCTCATTTTGTAGAGGAAAAAACAGGCTGTGGAGGGGAAAGGACTTGCCCAGAACCACACTACTAGTAAGTGTTCAAGAAAGGATTAAAAATCCAGGTTTTTCTGCTATCGAAGCCAACATTTAGACCACGACACCATGCTGCTTCCCAAGCAATGTAAGCCTATACCTAGATGCTTATGTAGTTTTACTTAAAAGGAAGGGGGATTCTTGAGATGTGATATTCTCTTAAACTCTAGGAAAATGAATTATAGGACAGTCTTGGGGCATTAAGGTTTCTTCAAGATACTGCCAGCATATGTAGTGGTGATTTGCATCTTTTTCACCCAAGTGAAAGGGAGGGACAGGGAAACTGAAAATTCAGGTGGGTTTCCTTAGCTTTTTGACCAGAAGGGAATCTTTATAGGGTCATAGATTTACAGCTAGATGAGGCCTTAGGGATAATCTAGTACCATCCCCTCATTTTACAGAATTATCAGTTACATGAAGGAAGGACCTCAGTTTGGGAAAATTGAGCAACTGGAGATCATCCAGAGGAGGATAACCAGGAAGGAGAAGGGCCTTGACTCTCTTCCAGATGAAAATTGGTTAAAGGAATTTTAGGGGAAATTTTGGGGGGGGAGGTAACTATAGAAGAGGGATGAAATTTGTTCTGTTTGATCGTAGAGGGCAGAACCTGGAGCAATTGGTGGTCTAGGGAGGGAGATTTAGATTTGCTAACAAAAGAAGGAAAAGAAGTGAATACTAATACAGGTGTTCAAGTAGAGTCAATAAACTTTGGTTTGCTATGTGTAGAAATTGAGTGAACTGCACTGCCTCTACCTTGTGATTCATTCCCAGAGCTAGCTCAGTTCCCTTTCTATTCAGTTATGCTTTAGTTCAATTCTGTCTCGTGAGAAAATTGTATTCATTTGGAGAAATGGTCAGAAAGCTCTATTGCATTGTGCAAACCCAGGCCTATATGACTGCAAAGCTGGACCATCTCTACCTGCTGCTTAGAGACCCTTAACTAAGGACCTTGGCTATGCTGAGCAGAAACTGGGTCAGATCTCAATATTGATGCTAAGTTTTTCCACAGTTATACATCTCAGGCAACCCATGTGTCTTATCTGAAAACTAGCCTTGGACTGGTCAATCAGTTACTGTTTCCAGGTTCCTTTGATTATTTACAGTCACTTTGGATGAGTGGGGCATCTCTTCGTCTGATTTCAGGAAATTATTTCTGTTTGTGCTCGCCGTCGGAACTTGAAAAGTCCCTAATTTTCCTCCAATTAGAAATCAGATGAGCTAAATTTGGATCCTGGTTTGTACCCTGTTAATTGTTTTCTTTTAATTAATTGGTCTCCTTTGGTTATTTTTCATGCATCTTCCTCTGTCTTTGGGGGTCTATTGAAAAAGCTGAGGAAGACCTGGTCCTAATTTGTTAGGCAATTGACATACATTGCTTAATGAATAGATATGCTCAGAAGCTTGGACCTCTGTTTCCTTAGCTATTTCACTCTCACTCACCACAATGTGCCAAAAATGTGCTAAACACTAAGAATACATAGAAAATCAAAAGACAGGTCCCAAACTAATGGATCACTTTTGAAGGATGTTGTAATATGGATTTCTTTTCAAGTGTGGGTCAGATTAAATGACCTTTGACCTCCCTTGTAATCAGAAATCCTTTGATTGTGTCTGAGTCTCAACTACCTTTTGTTTTGTTTTTATGTTTTGCCAGGCAGTGGGGTTAAGGGGCTTGCCCAAGGTCACACAACTAGGTAATTATTAAGTGTCTGAGGTCAGATTTGAACTCAGGTTCTCCTGACTCCAGGGCTGATGCTCTAACCACTGTGCCACCTAGCTGCCCCCATTTTACCTACCTTTTAAATTCTCCCCAGCACCTACAATAGTCCCTTGCACACAACATCCTCAGTGTTTGCTATTGAATGAATGTAGCTAACAATTATTTGGCACCCTAAAATACTTTTCATATGTTCTTTCTTTTGATCATCAAAATGACCTTGTGAGGTAGGTATTATTTTATTATTACCTTTCTTACAGGTGCTAAGTGTTTGAGGCAGTATTTGAACTCAGTTCTTCCTGTCTCCAGCTCCAGCAGACTATCCACTATGTTTCTTGGCTGTCTTTAATAAATAAATAAAATCCAACCTGGGAGTTGAATCTCAGACAATAAAGGCTTGGTGGAACTATGTGAGGCCCTTGAATTTGGAGCTTTTCCAACTTAGATTCCTTGAAGGCCCTCAGACAGGGCCTTTTGGATTGACTCCAAGGACATTGTTTGGTAGGAACATAGAATTCTTTTTTTTAAAATTTTATTTATTTAAGGCAATGGGGTTGAGTGACTTGCTAGAGCAAGTGCACATAGCTAGGCAATTATTAAATGTCAGAGGCTGGATTTGAACTCAAGTCATCCTGACTCCAGGGCCAGTGCTCTTATTCACTGTGCCACCTAGCTGCCCCAGAACATAGAATTATTTTTTTAAATTTTATTTATTTATTTTAAATTTTACAATTTTTCCCCAATATCTCCCCCCCCACACAGAAGGCAGTCTGTTAGTCTTACATTGTTTCCATGGTATACATTGATCTAAGCTGAATGTGATGAGAGAGAAATTATATCCTTAAGGAAGAAAAATAAAGTATAGGAGATAGCAAAATTACACAATAAGATAAGTTTTTTCCTAAATTGAAGGTACTAGTCTTTGGTCTTGGTTGAAATTCCATGATTCTTTCTCTGGATACAGATGGTATTCTCCATCGCAGATACCCCCAAAATTGTCCCCGATTGTTGCACTGATGGAATGAGTGAGTCCATCAAGGTTGATCATTACCCCCATGTTGCTGTTAGGGTATACAGTGTTTTTCTGGTTCTGCTCATCTTGCTCAGCATCAGTTCATGCAAATCCCTCCAGGCTTCCCTGAATTCCCACCCCTCCTAGTTTCTTTTTTTTTATTTCTTTTTGCAAGACAATGGGGTTAAGTGGCTTGCCCAAGGCCACACAGCTAGGTAATTATGAAGTGTCTGAGGCTAGATTTGAACTCAGGGACTCCTGACTCCAGGGCCGGTGCTCTATCCACTGTGCCACCTAGCTGCCCCCCTCCTAGTTTCTAATAGAACAATAGTGGAACATAAAATACTTCAAAGATATAGAAAAAACAGAAATACATTCATCTTCCACTGAAGGGCACATGCTCCCCTACTTTAACCTCTGGGGAGTAGTAGCTGTTAGGGAAGTTAGAATGGGGCAGAGAATAATTTAAGATCAGGCTATATGGGTAGAGGGGCACTAGATTGTGGGTGGCCTTTGACTGCCTGACAAAGGAGTCTGAGTTTTACCCAGTGGGCCAGGTAACACTTCTGAGCAAAAGGATGACCTGACCAGATCTGTAGAGGGGGAAGTCTAGTCAGGCATTGGTATGACGGTATGAAGGATATAGAGATTAGAGAAGTGAGTGGAGGCCAGTAGGTTTATTACAAGATGATCACTATAAGCCCGGGAAGGGATGTTAAAGGCTTGTGTTACCCTTTTATCTAAAGTCTTCAAAATATAGAATCCTACATATTAAACTTAAAATCTTGAATGAAATGAGTAACCATGTATTTTCAGCAGATAATTGTACCTTCAACCAGAATCCAAAAAATCCTTTGAGACTTTAGAAAACCAAAACTATAGAAGGATTTGAGCACCTGGTACAATGGTGAAATTAGGTTCTTATAAAAGTTCTTGTAATGGAATACAGGTTGAAGAACTGATTGGAATTATGGGATTTGTAGTTCAGAACAAGCATTTCTTTCTAACTATGAAATCAAATTTGTTTAGCATGACTTTTGAGTCAGAAAGAGAACTGGAGTCACACCTTGGAGTTTTAAAAAGAGATAAAACAGCTTTTAGAAGAGCAGATGGAGAGGAAAGACTCAGGAGATGGGGCCTCCAGTCCTGACTGGAACCTAATGAGACAAGGAAGAAAGAATCAGCAAGGGGCAGCTACTACTCCCCAGAGGTTAAAGTAGGGGAGCATGTGCCCTTCAGTGGAAGATGAATGTATTTCTGTTTTTTCTATATCTTTGAAGTATATATTTCTTTGTAAAATTTAATTGATTTGAATTGGTTAAATGGGCCTGGGATGTTAATCACTGGCAGCTAACAATGATGAGGAACACATCAGAATAGGGACTTGAGCTATAGAACAAGAGAAAGACTTATCCAACTCCTCAGGGGACCTCTTAAAACCCTGAAGTAATAATGTACCTGGGAGAGTCCAGAGTATGGCTACAAATACAATCACAGTAACTCAGAGCTCCCAATTAGAAAACTTTGAACATTTGGACTGAAATTTAATTCTCTGCCCTAATTTAAATTTTGTTTATTCTCTTTTAACTCCTGTTTCCTTTATTGGGGTAAAATCAGAATACAAGAAACATTTAGGTAAACAAAAAATAGTGCCTGTTACTGAATAGACAAAGAGAGGAGAAACTGGGGAAAGAACAAATCTTTTGGAACTTCCAACTTCATCTCTCTCTTTTCTGTCTCAGTTCAGTTCTTCCTTTGGTTTCTTCTTTTGCTGTTTCATTTTTTTGTTTATTTTTTGCAAGACAATGGGGTTAAGTGACTTACCCAAGGTCTCTCACACGTGCACGCGTGCACGCATGCGCATGCGCACACACACACACACACACACACACACACACACACACACATATATGGATATGGATACATCTATCCATTCATTGCCTTGGTCACATTTGGCGGTCAACTTGTTAGGATGCCACTTTGAGTTTGCTGGACCTCTAGTGCCCTCTGATATTCTTTATATTTTGGTACAAACTTATAGCCACCTCAAATTTCCTTCATCTAAAATCAAGAAAGGATAGACACAACAGAGACAAAAGCAACAATAGGACCACACAATTGGTAGGATGCATGATCTCTGTGGAGAAATGAAGGCCTGACTCTCTCCCCACAAATAGCTTAGTCCTTTCCTCCTTACTTGAATACAATCAGGCTGAAATGAAGACTCCTAACCCCCTTGTTTTGATTGGTTCATACCTTTTGAAGGTATCCCAGTTCCAGTTGGTGAATCAATCAATAGACCATCTCTTTTTTTTTATGTTTTTGCAAGGCAAATGGGGTTAAGTGGCTTGCCCAAGGCCACACAGCTAGGTCATTATTAAGTGTCTGAGATCAGATTTGAACCCAGGTACTCCTGAGTCCAGGGCCGTTGCTTTATTCACTGCGCCACCTAGCCTCCCTAGACCATCTCTTAATGATATGATTAATTGACCAGAACCAATTGCTATCTGTACATGCTCCAGTTTGGAGAGCAGGGACCTGGGATGATTATATTTCATCAAGCCTTTTTGGACACAGACACCATAGTTTCTTCCATGTTAAGATTATATCAGATTTATCTAGTATGTATGTTCACCAACCTACCACCCACTCCCTGTTATATATTAACACCTTTCTGTCTCTTGTAAACTCCACAAAACTGCAAATAAAGGACTGTGGAGACCTGAGGGCCATTATTTTTTTCCTTGACCAAAAACAAATTAATTGTGGTAATAGGGCACAGTTAATTCAATCTCCAACTCCTGCGGTGAAAAAGAAGAGAGACAGGATGGAGCCAGTAAAGGCCTAGTCAACTCAGAAAGGAGAAGGGAGCAAAAAAGATAAAAATTCTTTCTGCAATACCATCCACTAATGTTATGGTAATATTATTCTACATATTTCGTTGTTAACATGACATTCATTTTTTCCAGACATGAAAAGTATAAAAACTTCACAGTAGTTCCCACAATTCATTCATTCACTTAATGGACATACTATTCATAAGTAAACGTCTTGCAAGCACCTACCATATACAGAACACTGGGTTTGGCACTGGCACCAAGTCTGAATAGGATGCAGCTTCTTCCTGCATCTAGTTGGGGATGAGACACTCATACCAATAATTATTCTACAAAAATGCTTTGTGAACTACCGGGTAGGAAAGTGCAAACAATGTACTATGTAACTAGAACTCTGGTCTCAAAGTCCTAGAGGCAGTGGGGAGAGCACTGAGCTTGGAGTCAATAAATTCCTGAGTTCAAATAGAGCCCCAGAAATTTGCTAATTGTGTAACTCCTAGATAAATCATTTAACCTCTGTCTGCCCCAGTTTTCTCCACTGTAAAATAAGGATAATAAGGGGCAGTTAGGTAGTACAGTGGATAGACCGGCCCTGGAGTCAGGAGGACCTGAGTTCAAATTTGATCTCAGATACTTAACTGTGCAAGCCACTTAACCCCATTGCTTTGTAAAAAAAAAAAGGATAGTAAACATATCTGCCTCCTAGGGTTATTGCAAGGAGCTATTCATTATACAATTGTAGCAAAGGACTTGCCAGAATTGTAAGCTTTTGAGTTCCACATTTTTCTGCCTTCCTCCCTTCTCCCCCATCTTCTCCATACAGAAAGCAATCCAATATAGGTTATACATGGATAAATATATGTCCATATTAATCATGTTGTGAAAGAAGAATCAGAGCTAAAGGGGAAAGAAACTATGTGAAATAAAAAGAAACATCAAACAAGTTTTAAAAAATGTAAATTTGACAAAGTACTCATCTCTAAAATATAGAGAGAACTGAGTCAAATTTGTTTTTAAAAAGAAAGTCATTTCCCAAATTGACAAATGGTCAGAGGATATGCAAAGGCAATTTACAGATGAGGAGATCAAAGCTATCCATAGTCATATGAAAAATTGCTCTAAATCAATACTTATTAGAGAAATGCAAATTAAAGCATCTCTGAGATACCACCTCACACCTCTCAGATGGGCCAATATGACCAGAAAGGACAATGTTGGAAGGGATGTGGGAAATCTGGGACACTATTACAATGTTGGTGGAGCTGTGAACTCATCCAAACTTTCTGGAGAGCAATTTGGAATTATGCTCAAAGGGCAACAAAAATGTGCATACCCTTTGATCCAGCAATACCACTACTTGGTCTGTACCCTGAAGAGATTATGAAAAAGGGTAAAAACATCACTTGTACAAAAATATTCACAGCAGCTCTGTTTGTGATGGCAAAGAATTGAAAATTAAGTGAATGTCCTTCAATTGTGGAATGGCTTAACAAACTGTGGTCTATGTATGTCATGGAACACTATTGTTCTATTAGAAACCAGGAGAGGTGGGAATTCAGGGAAGCCTGGAGGGATTTGCATGAACTGATGCTGAGGGAGATGAGCAGAACCAGAAAAACACTGTATACCCCAACAGCAACATGGGAGTGATGATCAACCTTGATGGACTCTCTCGTTCCATCAGTGCAACAATCAGGGACAATTTGGGGCTGTCTGCAATGGAGAATACCATCTGTATCCAGAGAAAGAACAAAGACCAAGGACTATTCCCTTTAATTTAGAAAAACAAACTGATATCTTATTGTCTGATCTTGTTCTCTTATACTTTATGTTTCTTCCTTAAGGATATGATTTCTCTCTCGTCACATTCAATTTGAATTAATGTATACCATAGAAACAATGTAAAGATTGGCAAATTGCCTTCTGTGTGGGGGGTGGGGAGAGGGAAGCAAGAATAGGGGGAAATTGTAAAACTCAAAATAAATAAAATCTTTCTAAAAAAATGTAAACAGTATGCTTTGGTCTGCATTTAGACTCCGTAGTTTTTCTCTGGATGTGGACAGCATTTTCTATCACAACTCTTTTAGAATTATCACTGATCAGTGCACTGCTGAGAGGAGTTAAATCCCTCATAGCTGATCATCTCAGTGTTGCTGTTAATGTATACAATATTCTCCTGGTTCTGCTCACTTCATTCAGTATCAATGCATGCAAATCTTTCCAGGCTTTTCTGAAGTTCACTCAACCATGATTTCTTACAGAATAATAGTGTTCTAATGTAAAGACTAACAGGCTGTCTTCTGTGGGGGGTGGGGGGAGGGAATAGAGCTTAGGGGGAAAATGGTAAAACTGAAAATAAATAAACATAAATAAATAATTTTTAAAAAAAGAAAATATCGCATCCATATACCATAATTTGTTCAATCATTCCCCATCTAATAGTTATCCTCTCAAATTCCAATTCTTTGCCATTACAAATAGAGCTGCTATAAACATTTTTGTACATGTGGGTTTTTCTCTTTTTCTATGATCTCTTTGGGATATAGTCCAAGAAGCAGTATTACTGGATCAAAGGGGATGTACAGTTTTGTTGCCCTTTGGGCAAAGTTCCAAATTGCTCTCCAGAATGGTCAGATCAGCTCACAGCTCTATCAACAATGCATTAGTGTCCCAGTTTCCCCACATCTTCTCCAACATGGGTCATTTCCCCCTTTTTTTTTTTATCATTTTAGCCAATCTAATCATGACCATCATTTATGGTCACTGGGTTAGTTGGTTTTGCAGGCTTGCTTTTAAAAACTTTTTGCTACATGGGAAGGTCCAATGCCTAAGGAAAGGAAAGGCATGTTCAAAAATAGATGTTCTGTCAAAAACAAAAGGCATATATGTATGTATGTATGTATGTATGCTGTAAAAGATACCCCAGAATAATAGGGGTTCTGAAAGTTTTGGCTTGTTGGGAAAAAATATATGTTACCCTTCCAAGTTTTGTCCCTATTAGGGACAAATATTACCAGAGGTTTTGGCTTTAAGGAAGATTAAAAGAGAATGAGGTTAACAACATTTGCTGATATTTCTCTAAGTTGAATCCTTTGGCTAGCAGGTGTGGAGAGAACCCTTCCCCCCATACCCACACACTGATGGATGTCTGCTCTTGATTTAAATAGCCTTGTTCATCAGGAGGTGTGATATGAAATGTCATCTATGGCTTGTCCAATGAAAGGAGAGTCAGCCCCCAACATAGGAGGAGTTTGAGGCAAGGTGTGGAAGAGGAGAGGGTTACCCAGGAAGAGATGGGGAGGAGGCCTCTGTTTTACCATTAAGGGAGTATCTCTAAGTATCCTTTTCATTTGTTAATTGACTTGATTAGGTACCTAAGAGTAAGGAGCCTCCACCCACCTCTGGGCTCTCTGTTGTAAAGGAGGCTTTCTGAAATAGGGCAATTTCCAGTCACCTGGTACAGGAATATAAGTTTAAAACTATATTTTGACACTATAAAAGCAGGCACATCTGCTAGTGAAGGGTTGGGCTAGATGATCTCTAAGGTTCTTTCTAGATCTAGAAATTTTGTGAAATTATTTTTCAGCAATTTTCATGCTCATATTAAGTAATCTTTAGCAACCCTTCCCAAAAAACTGACCTGCTTTACTCCTATCCCAGCTTGTAACTATCCTCTTTGCCATTCACTCTCAACTGTCTTTTTGCTTAACTTTATTAAGAAACTACTATCTCGGGGGCGGCTAGGTAGCGCAGTGGATAGAGCACTGGATCTGGAGGCAGGAGTACCTGAGTTCAAATCTGGTCTCAGACACTTAATAATTACCTAGCCGTGTGACCTTGGGCAAGCCACTTAACCCCATTGCCTTGCAAAAAAGAAGAAACTGCTATCTCTTTAGAAACTGCTATCTCCTTAAAAAAAAAAAAAAACTATCTAGCTGCTTCTCCACATGATCTAACTTGTGAACCTGTGTAGTAGTTTGTGGAGTTTGGTAGGAATCTGTGAACTCTTTAGTAATTTGTAAACTTTTGTGCTACCTGTGAATTAAAGTCTAAGCCTTTCTTACTTTCCTGGGTCAGAGAGTTGGTGATTTCATCACTCTTAAAACATACCACAGCTGTAGCTCCCCACCCCAGCTTCTCCAGCAACATTTTTGACATCCTTAGGTGGGGAAAGCAGTCCTCTCCAATTTCAATTGCACTCTGCTTTCATGCTCTTAGAAGGAAAAAAATAGGATCGAATGAGAAATATACTGGGGAGAAGAGGAGCAGAAAGGGGAGAAAATTATCTCACCTCATAGTAATTGAGAATAGGGCATGAGGGAGAGAAGTGGAACAATGGAGTGGAAGCAGATTCTTCCTACAATAGATCACTATCTGGTCCCATTAGGAAGGAGATTGAGGACTAGACTTTTTTACTCCCCAGGAATTCTAGAGCAAACAAACAAAAGAACATTGGTAGAACAATTACCATGTCTCCAGAGGACAAGAAAGGGAGAAGCCAACAATGTAATGTAGAGAACAAGAATCCCTAGTGTTACCTCATCACCCTTAACCTCCATGGTCCAACAGGCCTACCCTATGCTCTCAGACTCACAAGAACTTTCCTGCTGCTGCTATCTCTGCTGGTCCATAACTCCCTTTGTCCTCCTCAACATTCTGAGGTCATACAAAGTGAACCTTCACTCTGTACAGCCCTATATAGAAGAGGGGGGGTGTTTAGGACACATTCTGCCTGTGTCAGCTCCTGCT
The DNA here is from genome assembly GCF_037893015.1 of Macrotis lagotis. Taxonomy (NCBI): domain Eukaryota; kingdom Metazoa; phylum Chordata; class Mammalia; order Peramelemorphia; family Peramelidae; genus Macrotis; species Macrotis lagotis. Next base: position 30,725,538 of record NC_133666.1, read on the forward strand.
TTAGGGAACCCCAAGGTAGAAACTCTTCCCTAAACACCCACTCTACCCTTCCCTAAGCATGAAAAAAAAGCAACAGGCATTGACAGAGAATAGCCAGTTCTTTTTTGTTAATTTAAAAAAAAATTATTTCTTTATTTTCTTCCATATGTTCATGTATATTTTTAAGTTACAAAATTTTCTTCCATCCTCTCTTCCCACCCCACTCCTCTCAGCAGCAAACAGTTGGGTTAACATTGTACATACATATTTTGATAAATATGTTGACAGATCAGTTATTTTCTATATGAGGAATTAAGATTAAGGGAAAGAGATACATAAGGGATCATTTTTATAAAGTGTTCATCACATTCTGAAGGGTTTTTTGCGTGTTTTGTTTTGTTTTTCTCCCTTTGGAAGGTGATGACACGGTCCATAACCACTCTAATACAGTTGTCCTAGCTCCCTGGATTGTCCAGAGGAGCTTCTTCTATCAAGGTTGCTCATCTTTCAGTGCTGTTGTTGATGTGTACATTGTTCTCTTGGTTCTACTCCCTTTGTTCAGCATCAGATCCTGTAAGTCATTCCATGTTTTTTCAGAGTCCAACCATTTAGGGTTTCTTATAGAACAATCATAGAATAGCCAGAGTCCTAAAGAACAGAGGGAACTGGGTCTGAGGTCCTACATTGTAGGATTGCACCAAGACTGAAGGAAAAGGGACAGGAATCCAATTTGGATCAGTCTTGTCCTCCCAGACGTGGGCAGAGCTACTGAAAAGTGAATTCCTCATCATGGGAGGAAGTTGAGACAGCTTTGAAATTTGGACCTGGGGCTAAACCTACCATTAAAGGCAAAGGAATAAAAAAGTGAGTAGCAGCGGAAGTGATAGGGATGACATGGTTAGACTAGTGCTTTGGGAAAAATCAATTTGACAGCTGAATTCAGGGTGAACTCGAGTGGGAAAAGACTTGTGACAGTAAGGCCAACCAACAGGCTAATGTAATACATCAGGCTTGAAGTGATGAGAGTGGTGGTAGTGGCAGAGGAGAAGAATGAGTGACCTAGGGATGGATCTTGTGCTCTAGAAACAATAGGACTAGACAATTGAATTGGATAGAGAGAGGGTGGGTGAGAGACATCTAGGAGGTAAGTGAAGATAATACCACCTAGGATATGTATGAGATGAATGGCAGGATGGTAGCATCCTTAGCTGTAATATAGAAATTAGGAAGAGGGGAGAGTTTAGGGAAGAGAAAATGAATTGTTTGGGGCAAATTTGTTTTTACCAAGATTTTCTTTATCTTTTGTTTCATTTGGAGGGGGGGTGGAAAAAGTGGGGAGTGAGAGGCAAGTTGGAGTTGGGTTGCCGGAGAGAGAGAAGATTGAGAAGAGAGAATCGTCATTAACATGTTTTTGAGATTGAAGAGAAGGAATTTCAGAAGGAATGATAGATAAGCAGCACAGTTTGGCAAAGTTGCATGAAGACAGCTCCCCATCCCTAATCCTTTTATTTTTTATTCATTCATTCATTCATTCATTCATTCATTTATTTATTTTAGGTTTTTGCAAGGCAATGGGGTTAAGTGGCTTGGCCAAGGCCACACGGCTAGGTAATTATTAAGTGTCTGAGACCAGATTTGAACCCAGGTACTCCTGACTCCAGGGCCAGTGCTTTATCCACTGCGCCACCTAGCCGCCCCCCTCAATCCTTTTAGAAAGGGGCCTATAGGTGTACAAAATGACCTGGATTATCAGATTCCCTCCCCCCCTCATATATTAATCCATTTTGTGGATTGAAAAAATGCTTCCTTTCTTTAAAAAAAACAACCAAGTCTTTGTTAAATCAAATAGCTCTCTGGGACTGGGTGGGAAAGAGAAAATAAAAAGTATCAACAATGAATTTAAAAGCTAAAGTCACGTGTCTATCACATTCTTAAGAAAAGCGAGCAACCTATAACAAGATTCCCATTTTCCCAGGTGGCCCTTGCCTTCTATTCTACTTCAGGTATAGTGGTCATTTTAGTTGGTCTTTGTCAAGTACAGTATTTTAAATAGGGACAAAAACCCAAAGATGGAAAGGGGAACCCTTTCAGGTGTAAAGGGAGCATTCCAAGCATTCCACCTGGTAATAGCTCAATTGCATACGTAAAGGTCTGAATAGAGAAGAAACTTCCCTCTTAGAAAATAGATAATGCCCATTCCTGAGCATCCTGACTGCCAGGTCCAATGGAACAGCAGCCCAGCCGGAGGACCCCCATTGGCCTAACTACCCACTCAGGAATGACCAAGCCCATTTGAGGAGGAAGGAGCCAGTTTAGTTGTTCTGTGATCTTCTCTGGTCAGGCTTAGAAGCACATTCCTTGATTAATGAAGTCAGCAAGCCTTGACCTGTAAAGAGCAAAGTCAGGTAAGGTACTCATCCCATGCTAACTATGGTGTCTCCTGAGAGGAGCCAACCCAGCCAGCCACGAATACCTCTGACTTCATGATGACTCTGCCAAGAAAAAAGGTCATTGAGGTCCTGTTGCCCCTGAGTTGGAAGACACCTTGACCAGGTATGTTCCCTACAAGTCTCGTTGATACTTTGATATCCTCCTTCTTCTTACCTTGAATGTCTTTGTGGGTGAATGGACCCCAGGTTTCTGTTCATCCTATGCTATTTTAATGTAGCACCTCCATTAGGACCAGTCCTCCAACTGGGCCCTAATACTCACAGGTTGGGTCCCTTTAAGTGTATAATTGACTGCTTTCTGAAGGTCCTAGGAGTAATCCTGAGAAACTGGGATCCTAGCATTCTCATGCCCACATCCCCAAGGGATTCCCTCTCACTGCATTCCTCCATTCCTGCAAAGGACTGCCATTGGACCATATGACAATGAAGTGGTTTCTGGTTTGTTTATAGGCCCCAAAGTATTTCTGCTTCTTTCAGTGAACCAAAAAGTATCTCCTGTGTGACTTCATTTGTATTTTCCTGGTGATCAAAACATTTTAATGTTCGTGAATACTAAGGAAATATTCACTTTTTGATTGATTCAATGAAGTTGTCAAAGCCTTTTGTGATTGCATTAACTGGGTGTGGATAGAAACCCTACTTTTACAAGAATAAATGGCTCCACTTTTTTAAAAATTATTTTTGGTAACTGCAAAAAGATCTAATTTTTTTCTTCCTTCCCCTTTGAAAAAGGGGAAAAAACCCTTTTACCATATATATATATATATATATATATATATATACACATATATATATATATATAGTCAAGCAAACCAATTTCCTAAATAGACACATTCCCCAAATGTATCTTATTCTATATCCTGAGTCTTTGTCAGAAGATGACCAGAATTCTTAAGTTTTTCCAAAATTGTTTGTCTTTACCATATTGCTATTGCCATAAAGTTATTTTCCTGGTTCTCCTCACTTCACTCTGTACTATTTCATGCAAGTCTCTCTTAGTTTCTCTGAAATAATCTTTTTCATAATTAATACTATTCCTTTATATTCATATACCATAATTTGTTCAGTCTTGCCCCAAGTGATGGACATCACTTCTTTGCAATCACAAAGAGAACTTCTATTATTTTTTAGTTTTTGCAAGGCTTAAGTGGGTTAAGTGACTTGCCCAAGGTCACACAGCGAGATAATTATTATGTTTCTAAGGCTGGATTTGAGCTCAGGTCCTCCTGACTCCAGGGCTGGTGCTCTATCCACTGTGCCACCTAGCTGCCCCAAGAACTTCTATAACTATTTTAGTATGGATGGATGTTTTTCATGTCTCTTTCTCTCTTTCTTTCTGACTTGGGATATAATCATGAGAGTGACATCACTGGGTCAAATGTTATTGCGTAGTTTAATGAATTTTGGAGTATAGTTCTAAATGTTTTGAGGAATAATTTGATAATTCACAGATCTACAAAGAATGAATTAATGTTTCTTCAATTCCCATACCCTTCTGACACTTATCATTTTCCATTTTTGTCAACTTTTCCAATCGAATAGGTGTGTACTAAAACTTCAGAGTTGCTTTATTATGTTTTCCTCTAAATATTAATGATTTAGAACATTTCCCCATATGTTTATTGAAAGTTAGAATTTCTTCTCTTGAGGGCAACCATAGGTGACCCTTTGACAGGTTTTTTTTCAATTGGGAAATCAATCAACTTACCAATGTTAATTGAAGTATCTACTAAGTGCTAAGCTATACAAAAAAGGGCAAAAACAGTCCCTGCCCTCAATAAATTTGTAGGATAATGGGGGAGGCAATATGCAAATAAACACATACAAAACAATCCATATACAGGATAAATTAGAAGTAATGACAGTCAGAAGGAACTGGAATTAAGAAAGGTTGACAAAGACTTTTTGTAGAAAGTGGGATTTCAGTTGGACTTAAAAGATGCCAGGGAGGTCAGTTGTTAGAGCAGAGGAGGTATTCCAGGTAAAAGGGTCAGTCAAAGAGAATGCCAGGAGTCTAGGCAACTCTTGGAATAGCCAGGAGATAAATATCACTGGATCAAAGAATATTTGTTGGGGAATAAGGCATAGGAAGACTGGAATGGGAGATAGGGACAAGATTATGAAGGACTTTGAATGCCAAACAGAGCATTTTATATTTGTTCCTAGAGGTTATCAGAAGCCTCTGGTATGGGAGCAACATGATCACACTTGTGTTTTAGGAAAATCATTCTAGTGGCTGACTGGAGGATGGGTAGGAATGACTCTTATCCTTATAAATTTGAATCATAAATCAATTTATTCTGTATCTTGGAAATGAGAACTTTATCAGAAAAATATGCTTAAATGGTTTCCCCCAATTAAACTGCTTCCTAATTTTAGCTACATTGGTTTTGTTTATGAAAAAACTTTAATTTTATAATAATGAAAATTATCCATTTTACCTTACATGTTTTGCAACATTCCTGGTTTGGTCATGAACTTTTATCGCTAAATCTGAATGGTATTATCTTGTTCATCTCATTTGCTTATAATGGGACCTTTATGTCCAAAACATGCATCCATTTGGAACTTATCTTGGTATATGGTGTGGAGAGTTGATCTCAAGTTAATTTCTGCCAGACTGTTTTCTAGTTTTTCCATAGTTTTTAATAGAATAATGAATCTTTACCCCAGGATCTCACTTGGATCTTTGGGGTTTATTGAACACTAGATTCATTTGCTTCAGTGTGTTATATGCCTAATGTGTTCCACTAATCAGTGGACTTTGCAGGTTTTTAACCAGTACTGTATCATTCATAGTATAGTTTGAGATCTGGAACTACTGGACTTCATCTTTCCCTTTTTTTCCCCCCATCATTTCTCATAAAATTCTTGATTTTTTTTTGTTCCTAAAATATGTATATTTTGTATAATTATTTTTTTACTTCTATAAAGTAATCTTTGAGTGGTTTGATTGGTATAGTACTACATAAATTAGGTAGCACTGTCATTTTTATTATATTGTGAGCAGTTAATATTTCTGAACTTATTTAGGTCTATCTTTATTTCTATAAAGAATATTTTATAATTGTCTTTGTAAAGTTTTCATATCTTCTTCTTATATGTCAAATCCCAAGTATTTCATATATACAATAATTTATTTTAAATGGAATTTCTCTTTCTGTCTTTTCCTACTGGGTTTTATTGATAATATGTAGACATTTTTTAGTTGAAACTCTGGGGCAAAAGGGTAATACCCTGTCACACTTCTAAGTGTGACCCAAACCAGATTAACATGTAAGTGGGAAATGTTTTTACAAAATAATTTTTTAAAAATACCATACAATAGGGGCAGCTAGGTGATACAGTGGGTAGAGCACTGGCCCTGGGATTAGCAGGACCTGAGTTCAAATTCAACTTCAGACATTTAATAATTACTTAGCTGTGTGACCTTGGGCAAGTCACTTTACCCCACTGCCTTGTAAAAACAAAACAAAACAAAAAGAAAACACAAACCATACAATGTAAATTTGTGGTTTTCTAGAAACAACATGCAGCTCTCAGAGATCCTTTCTTTTTAATTCTGACACTGCTGTTCTATGCAGGTGCCTCATTTCCACTGTACAGTGGAGCCCAATCTCCACAAGGACAAAGTTCACTGCCAGATTTTGGGGGAGAATATTTTGTACCAAGTGTTCTTACTATACCTTCTCAGTAAATTCTTTTTATATAAGCCAATTGGAAGCTTACTAGCTAATTATTAATGAGAAACACATCACTGGGTGCTCAGGAGTTAAAAAAACTAGAAACCAAACCTGACTAGGTTACCCCTAGATCACTGCTTAAGTAGAAGTTTTCTCTTTGAAGGCTTAATTGGTCATTGTAAATGGGAGTTGGATGATCAGCCCCCGAAAAAGATAATACAAAATATTCAAACAGGCAGAAGGTATCTCAGAGGAATGGATTTGAATTGTTAAAAAAAATTGGAAAACTGGTCCAATTTTGGGGAAACTAGAGCAAGGTTCCAAGTAGAAATTCACCCCAATGGGTCTTAGCAAATACAATGATCACCCAAATTATCCTAGATGAACCCCAAGAATGCAGCACCTCTTCTGAGCTGACTCTCAAAGAGCACTGGTATTGGCAGGTTGGATCATTGAAGGGCAGTTGCTACCTATGACTCTAGGAATAATCCTGTGGGTGACTGTGACACTGTGACTAATGAACCCCAAATAGTGTGCTTCTTATTGCCTCCAGGATTAAATACTCTTTGGTATTCAAATCTAGTCCCCTTCCATCTTTCCAGTCTTCTTACACCTTACTTCCCAACATGTTTTCTTTGATCCAGTGACCTGCCTTCTGACTATCCCATGAACAAGTTACTCCATCTCTGGTCTCCTGGCATTCTCTGGCTCTCCCTCATACCTGGAACACCTATTCCACTGACTACTGACCTGACTTCCTTTAAGTCCCAACTAAAATCCTACCTTTGACAAAAAGCCTTCCTCAACCTTTCATAATTCCAGTCCCTTTCCTCTGTCATCATTTCCTGTTCATCTTGTATATAACTTGCTTTGCTTATATTTATTTTCATTGTCTACCCCTTTAGATTGTAAGCTCCTTGAGGGCAAGGAATGGTTTGGGGTTTTGGGGAGCCTCTTTTTGCATACCCAAAGCTTAGCACTGTGACTGTTGTTGTTGGTCCTTCATTCTCAAAGAGGATCAATGACATCAGCAGAGAGATGGCCCCAGATGCATTGGGAGATCTTGACCTTTTTAAACTAAGGTCTTTCCCAGGTCTCAGTTTGTCTGAAGCAACATTCATTCAGTGAATAAAGGCTAGGTAAGAACTGAGGCAAAAGAGGGCCTAGTTTGATTCCCAAAAGAAGTTGGGGGGGGGAAGAGCTTCAGAGTTTCTGGTTACTATTTAGAACATATTTTTTCACTCACTTGACCCATTCCTACCTTGGCATTGAGGTTACTGAACATCAAAATGGAAGTTGATTTAATATACGGGGTCTTAATGAGTTCATCATAGAATTCTCTCTCTTCATCTTCTCCAAGAGATGGTGGCCCACAAAGCTGAAATTCTTTTTTTTTTTCAAAAAAATTTTCCCCTATTATATGTAATAACAATTTTGAGTATTTTATTTTCCCCAGTTATATGCAAAGATAGTTTCCAGCAATCATTTTTTGAAAGGTTTTAAGTTTCACATTGCTATAAATGGCTCCTGAATACTTAGTCGAGTGACTAAAATAGTTTTTTATTAAGACATCTTAATAAATGGCACACCTCTCTCTTAAGGGGGGGAGGGCCTAGGAATCCCAGAAATGTTAGGTCTTAGATGCAGTTTGAAAGGCTTTGTTCCTGCCCCTTAGTGCTGATCTTCGACTGGGTTCACAAATCTAATTGTTACATTCATCCCCATACATTTTCCTCTCCCTGCTCGTTATATTATCTTTAAGGAAGAAAAATAAAGTATAAGAGATAGCAAAATTACATAAGATAACGGTTTTTTAAAATTTAAATTAAAGGTAATAGTCCTTGGCCTTTGTTCAAACTCCACAATTCTTTCTCTGGATACAGATGGTATTCTCCATCGCTTATACCCCAAAATTGTGCCTGATTGTTGCACTGATGGAATGAGCAAGTCCATTAAGGTTGATCATCACCCCCCTATGTTGCTGTTAGGGTGTACAGTGTTTTTCTGGTTCTGGTCATCTCACTCAGCATCAGTTCATACAAATCCTTCCAGGCTTCCCTGAATCTATAGCACAATAGTGTTCCATGACATACATATACCACAGTTTGCTAAGCCATTCCCCAATTGAAGGACATTCACTTAATTTCCAATTCTTTGCCACAACATACAGGACTGTTATGAATATTTTTGTACAAGTGATGCTTTTATCTTTTTTCATAATCTCTTCAGGATATAGACACAATAGTGGTATTGCTGGATCAAAGGGTATGCACATTTTTGTTGCCCTTTGGGCATAGTTCCAGACTGCTCTCCAGAAAGGTTGGATGAGTTCACAGTTCCACCAACAATGTATTAATGTTGACATGGGATTATTTAAGTATTTAATTTCTTCTTCTATTAATCTGGGCAATTTATATTTTTGTAAATATTCATGCATTTCACTTAGATTCAAATTTATTGGCATACAGTTGGGCAAAATAGCTCTGAATTATTACTTTAATTTCTTCCTCATTGGTGGTAAAAAACATTTATGTTTTAACATTTTGAGTTCCAAATCTCCCTTCTTCCCTCTTTTCCTTATTCCTGATTCAGTAAGCAAATTGATACAGTTTAAATATGTACAATCGTGCAAAACTTATTTCCATATTAGTCATGTTGTGAAAGAAGACACAGACCCCTCAAAAAACTCACATCAAAAAATAAAATGAAAAAATAGTATACTTTGATCTGAATTCAGACTCCATCGGTTCTTTCTCTAGAAGTGGATGACATTTTTCATCATGAGTCGTCTGAAATTGTCTTAGATATATTACTGAGATTAGCCAACAAAATCATTCACAATTGATCATCATTCAATACTGCTGTTATTGTGTACAATGTTCTCCTTGTTCTGCTCCTTTCATTTTGCAACAGTTTATGTAAGTCTTTCCAGATTTTTCTGAAAGCATTCTACTTATCATTTTTTTTTTTTTTAGCTTTTGCAAGGCAATAGGGCTAAGTGGCTTGCCCAAGGCCACACAGCTAGGTAATTATTAAGTGTCTGAGGCCGGATTTGAACTCAGGGACTCCTGACTCCAGGGCCGGTGCTCTATCCACTGTGCCAGCTAGCCGCCCCTACTTATCATTTCTAATAGCACAATAGTATTCTTTCAAAATTATATACCACAACTTGTCCAGTCATTCCCCAATTGATGGGGATCGGCTTAATTTCCAGTTCTTTGTCACCATAAAAATAGTTGCTATAAATATTTTCGTACAAACAGGTCCTTTTCCTTTTTTAAAAAACCTCTGGGATACAGACCTAGTAGTGTCATTGCTGGGTCAAAGGGTAAGCTCAGACTTTTCAGGAATAGTTCCAAATTGAATATGGATCAGTTCACAGTTTCATCAAGAGTGCATTATAGGTGGCGCAGTGGATAGAGCACCGGCCCTGGAGTCAGGAGTCCCTGAGTTCAAATCCGGCCTCAGACACTTAATAATTACCTAGCTGTGTGGCCTTGGGCAAGCCACTTAACCCCGAGTGTCTTGCGAAAACCTTAAAAAAAATAGAATGGGTTCACGGTGCTCCTGCCGGCTGAGTTCCGTGTGGGTCCCGGTGCCACTTGCGTCATGGCCTCACTTCAACCCGTGCTTCGGCGCCTAGGGAGTGCCCGGGCCCTGGAGCCTTGTTAGTCTCAGCCTCCTGTACACTGCGGAGAGGCTATCCCCCATCCCTCCCCCGTCCCACCCCCTCCTCACCATCTGTAGAACCTCTGCATGAGAGCTGCTTGGGACTTTTGCTAGTGTCATCACTGGCTGCAGAATGTTCCCTTTTGACATCTTTGTCCTAACTACATAACTTCCATAGACATTCACCTGTGGGAATCAGGATTCTGGATATCTATCTAGAGGAACATCTGGATCACAGTCTTTCATGGCATCATCCAGAGAGCCAGATGTGCCTGCTATTGAGCACAGTACAGGTGGGCTTCTAGGCAAGATGACTTTGCCAATTGGAATGCAGCAACGGGTGTTCAGTTATGTTGATGTCTTGGAGGATCCCACACTGATGACTCCGCCTTCATCTGACATGTGCAGTAAGGTTCTTTGGAAAAAGCCGGTCATCCCAGATGGGAAGTACCAACAGCTTTCCAAGGTTGAGGAGGGAGACAATAATTTCTCCATAACCTCCTCAGCTTCCAGTGACCAAATGAACAAAGTCCCAGTGGTGAAGGCCAAGGCTACGCATGTCATCATGAATTCTCTAATTACAAAGCAGACACAAGAGAGCATCCAGCGCTTTGAGCAACAGGCAGGGTTGAGAGATGCAGGGTACACTCCTTATAAAGGCCTCACAACAGAAGGAACCAAGTACCACTGTGTGGCGGAGGCAGTCCATAAATTGAAGTTTCCAAGTGGAGATATGACAAAAGAAGATAGACTGACTGCTTCAGCCCAGTCCACTCCAAGTAGTACACCCCATTCTTCTCCCAAGCAAAAACCCAGAGCTTGGTTTTCTCATGGATCTTCTACTTCTTTACCTGGCCTAGACATTAGCAGCATGGATGCTGGGAATGGAGACAGAGACAAACCCTCATCTGAAAAATGGAGCCTTTTTGGATCAAGAACCCTTCAGAAATCTGACTCAGGTTTCAGTGTCCAGTCCTTCAGAGGTATTCAGAAGCCATCACCAATGGAACTTATTCGAGTTCAGATGACCCAGCAGCTTTCAAGCCACCTAAAATGGATCTTCCAGGGATGGAAGGAAAGAAACAATCTCCCTGGACCCATGATCTCAAACCAATGAACATGAATGTGTTGACACCTACAGGGTTCTAAATCTCCCTTTTCATATGAGCAATGTTGTTTTCCCCGGTGATCCTCTGTTAGGTAGAAAGAGTATCTTACACTTTTCTTTCTTCCCTTCCACCTTGCACTTGACATAGGAAAGATGTCATCCATTTACATTTCTAATGAGGATGATATTTCTGGGGAGTTGGTGATTGTTTCTTTAAATTTGTAACAATGCTTAAATCTTTCTAATGCAGGAAGATGTATTCTGTAATGTCCCAAAGTTGGTTTAAATAACTTCTCAGATTACAGTTGACTAAAGCCAATTACTGAACTACAGAACTAAATTAATTGTAGCAGGCAAGGGAAATAAAACCTAGTAGACTTTGTTCTGCATATTTATCCAAGAAAAAAAAATAGAGTGCATTAGTATCTCAACTTTACCAAATCCCCTCTTTTCTGTCATATTAGCCAGTTAGATGGGCATGAAGTGGTACCTCATATCATTCATTTCACTTAGATTGTTAGATTTTCTAGTGTATAATTGGGCAAAATAGCTCCTAATAATAATTTCATCTTCATTGGTGGTGAATTCACTTTTTTTTTTTATAAAATCAACTCAGTTTTATTTATTAGATTATTGGTTTTCTTTAAATTTCATTAATCTTGGGGATGGCTAGGTGGTGTAGTGGATAAAGCACCGGCTTTAGAGTCAGGAGTACCTGGGTTCAAATCCTGTCTCAGACACTTAATAATTACCTAGCTGTGTGACCTTGGGCAAACCACTTAACCCCATTTGCCTTGCAAAAACCTAAAAAAAAAATTAAATTTCATTAATCTCTCTCTTTTGATTTTCGAGATTTCTAATTTGTTCAATTTGGGATTTTTAATTTGTACTCTCAAATTTTTTAGTTGTATGCCCAATTCCTTGATCTTCCCTTTCTCTGTTTTATTGATGTAAGTTAGATGCTTGACTGCATCTCATAAATTTTATGTTGTCTCATTTTTGTCATTCTCTTCAATGAAATTATTGTTTCTATGATTTGTTTTTGACACTCCTCTTTAGATTGAGATTATTTGTTTCAAAATAATTTTTAATCTGTTTCCACAGCTCTTTATTGAGTATAATTTTTATTTATTATGATCTGAAAAGTATGAATTTAATATTTCTATTTTTCTGCACTTAGTTGTAAGGTTTTTATGCCCTAATACTTGTTCAATTTTTGTGCAGGTGTTATGTATCACTGAGTAAGGTATTTTTCTTTCTATTCCCATTCACTTTTCTTTGATGGATTTATCTAATTTTGAAAGGGACAAATTGAGGTCCCCCATTAGTATGATCTTACTGTCTATTATTTCCTCCTGTAACTCATTTTTCCTCTAAGAATTTGGATGCTATGCTATTTGGTGCATATATGTTTAATACTGATATTATTTCATTGTCTGTGGTACATTTTAGCAGCATGTGACTTCCTTTCAACTCTCTTTTTTTTTAAATTAAAATTTTATTTTTACCCCCAATGACATGTAAGGATAATTTTCAACATTCATTTTTGTAAGATTTTAAGTTTCACATTTTTCTACCTCCCTCATCTTGCTTATCTCTTAATTAAAAGTCTTTGCTTTTGTATCATCTAAGGTCATGGTTGCTACTTCTGCTTTTTTTTAACTTCATATGAAACAGAATAGAATGTGCTCTAACCCCTTTCTTTTACCCTGTGTTTATCTCTCTGCATTAAATATGCTTCTTGTAACCAACATTTTGTAGGATTTTGCTTTTTTAATCCCCTCTGCTATCTGCTTCTGTTTTATTTTGTTTTGGTTTTGGGGGGGTTGTTTTTTTTTGGTAAGGTTATGGGGTTAAGTGACTTTCGAAGGTCACACCACTAGGTAATTATGTGTCTGAGGTCAAATTTGAACTCAGGTCCTCCTGACTCCAGAGCCAGTGCTTCTTCTACTGTGCCACCCAGCTGCCTCTTTCTGTTTTATAGGTGAGTTCATCCCATTGATGTTCATAGTTATGATTACTATTTCTTTCCCTCCTTCCTGCTTTCCCTGCTGTCTGTCCACCTCTCTCCTTTCACCCTGACCCTCCTCAAAAGGGTTTGCTTCTGACCACTACTTCCTGTAATCTGCCTCCCCTTCTATTGCCCTCCTCCCCATCCCCTTTCCTTCCTGCTTCCTGTAGGACAAGATAGATTTCTAATCCCAAATGAGTGTGCATGTTACTCTCTTTGAGCCAATTCTGATGAGAGTGAGGTTCCAGCATTGCCCACCACCCAAGCCCCATCTTTCCATTCATTGTAAAACTCTTTCATTCCTGTTTTATGTGAGATAGTTTACCTCATTCTATCTCTTCCTTCTCCCTTCTCCTTTGGCATCCCTTTTTCTCATCCCTTGTTTTACATTTTTGTATATCATCCCTTCATAGTCAACTCATACCCATGCCCTCTGTCTTTGTACACTCATTCTAACTCCCTAATAATGAGCAAGTTTTTAGGAGTTACAAATATCATTTTCCCATGAAGGAATGTAAACAATTTAACCATATTGAATCCCTTATGATTTCTCTTTCCTGTTTACCTTTTTATTCTTTTTGATTTTTGTAATTTAAAAATCAAATTTTCTATTCTTCTTTAATCTTTTCAGGGGGAATGCTTATTTCATCAAATATAATTTTTTCCCTTGAAGTTTTGTTGGATAAGTAATCTTTGCTTATAATCTTAGGTTTTTTGCTCTCTGGAATATCTTATTCTAAATCTCAATTCTTTAATATAGAATCTGCTAGCTCTTGTTACACTGACTGTGGCTTTAATGAATTATTTCTTTCTGCTATTTGCAATACTTTATCTTTGATAAAGCTCTGAAATTTTGACTATAATATTCCTGGGGGGTTTTCATTTTGGAATTTCTTTCAGAAGGTGATAGGTGGATTCTTTCAATTTCTAGTTTACCTTTTGGTCCTAAAACATCAGGACAATTTTCCTTGATAATTTCGTGGAAGATGTTCTCTTTTTGATGATGGCATTCAGGTAGTCCAATAAGTTTTAAATGAGCTCTCCTGGATCTGTTTTCCTCATCAGTTATTTTTCCCATGAGATATTTCACATTTGCTTCAATTTTTTTCATTCTTTTGATTTTTAATTATTTACTCATATCTTATGTAGTCAATTCCTTCCACTTGTCCAATTCTAATTTTTAAGGAATTATTTTTTTGTATCTCTTTTTACATGGGGCTTATTCTGTTTTTTAATGTGTTATTTTCTTCATTATTTTTTGTATCTCCTTTACCAAGCTGTTGACTGTCCCAAGCTTCAGGTTTTTTGTACTGCTGCGTTCAGAATTAGTTCTGAGGGGGTCTTTAAGTTTCAGTTCTGCCAAGGTGGTATGATTTAAGGAGAGTGATTACTACCCTCCTGGCTGTAGTCTGGTCTAAGCAACCACAATAACTCTTTTCTGACCTGTAACTGGTTCCTGCTCCTGCTAGTTCTCATCCTCATTTTTGGGACTACAACACAGAACCTCCAATGGGTAATGCAACATAGTCCTGCACGTAGTACCAGCAAAGGGTCTCCTTCATCTCTTTCAGACTAATTTTCTGACTTCCTTTCAATCTGTGCACTGAAAGCTCTGGAAGAAAGCTGCCACTGTCATTGATTTAGTCACCCCTAAGGCCTACTGATGTTTTGCAGAGATGGGGCCTATGCTGATACAATCTGTGCTGGATTGTACTGTACTCTCATCCCAGTGAGGTAGATCTTTCCTGCCAACCTTCTAAGATATCTAGGGATAGAAAATTGTTTTGTCCTGTCCTTTTGTTGGTCCTGCCACTCCAGAATTCATTCTTTTTTTTAAAAAATTTTATTTATTTTGAGTTTTACAATATTTCCCCTGATCTTACTTCCCTCCCCCACCCCTCACAGAAGGCAAGTTGTCAGTTTTTTCATTGTTACCATGGTATACATTGATCCAAATTGAATGTAATGAGAGAGAAATCATATCCTTAAGGAAGAAAAATAAAGTATAAGAGATAGCAAGATTGGACAATATTATCAGTTTTTTTTTCTAAATTAAATGTAATAGTCCTTGGTTTTTGTTCAAACTCCACAATTCTTTCTCTGGATACAGATGGTATACTCCATCACAGACAGCCCCAAATTGTCCCTGATTGCCACACTGATGGAATGAGCAAGTCCATCAAGATTGATCATCACTCCCATGCTGCTGCCAGGGTGTATAGTGTTTTTCTGGTTCTGCTTATCTCACTCAGCATCAGTTCATGCAAATCCAGAATTCATTCTGAAGCATTATTTTAATATTGTTTGGAGGGGAATATAGTCAGGTTAGTCCCTGCCTTTATTCTACCTCTTGACTCTACCCACCCTGGGTTCAGGACCTTTCAACTCTATAGTCATATGACATGATTATATAAATGGGCTCATATACTCAATTGCTTGCACCTATACTGGGGTGTCACTCAGAGGTTTCCTCATCCACCTCCCTAGCCCAGGTCCAAGACAAAAGTGTAGTAGAGGCTTTAGGCCTCTGATATATAGCACCCCCCTCCAGTCAGCCTGTCTTAGCTTCAGAATCATGGCTTCCAGGCTTATTGCCCCAAGTTACAGTGGTCTATAGCCTTGTGCAACAATAGAAAATTAGGGTTTGAAAGCATCTGAGGCACACTCCAATCCCAATTGCTCATTTGACCCTGAGCAAATTGTGGTCAAGAGAGTATATACCTTAGCCAAGGTTACACAAGAAGTATGTAGCCAAGCTGTGATTGGAGTCTCATTGGGTGTTGGAAAGAGCCCTAGCTCTGTTCTCAAAGGACTACTTTTTGATTCATTATATAAAGTTACTTAGCTTTTTGATCCCTCAGTTTCCTTATCCATAGCATTAGTTACCTGTTTAGAAACTGTCAAGAAACCCTCTTATAGACTTAAAGCGCAAGAAATATGAGAGATATTGCACAGTGCCTATACCCCACACCTTTTCTTGTTTCACATGTGGCTTGTATCACAATTCTTGGCTTGGTTCATCCAAGCCCATCCCTGTGTCATGCTCTCTTCCCTAGTGCCCCTGGACAGACTGGACAAAATAGTGTGAGTATTTACTTCTGTATAACAATTACGTTACAATGCAAATTTGTAGGAATTCATTTAACTCAGAAGGGGAAATGCTAGAATGACTTTGCCCATGGCCCAAAACTCTATCTCATCCTTACAAATCAATGGTGCATAGTATTACATAGTATAAGGACATTCAAGATGGTAGAGATCTTAGAAAACATAATAATAAAGAACATTTATATAGTGCTTATATAAAGCACTTTACATCCACTAATAGACTCATCAACAGCCCTTCAAAGTTAAGTACTACAGGCATTGGTATCCCATTTTGCAGATGAAAAAACTGAGGGCCAAGAGAGATCAAGCAAGTTGACCATGGTCATATATTTAGTAAATGTTAGAAGCAGGACTTGAACCTAGTTCTTATTAACTTCAACACTCTACTATGCCAAATTGCCCAACACTCTCATTGCACAGATGAGTCAATTCTGAGACCCAGAGAAGGGAAATGAGTCACCCAAAGTCATACACTGAATGAGTATCCATGCCAGAACCAGACCTTCTGTCTCCTGGTTCCTAATTTAGCAGCCTTCTAAACAAACCTTCTAAGCAGAGAATTTGGTTCCTTGGATCAACATTTTTCTTTTGATTTCCTTTTGAAATGATACTTCTTTGGTTCACTCCCTTAGATTTGCCTGCAAGCACACTAGTGGAAGAGGGGATGCAGGAGACTAAGGTGTGACTGGGTCAGTTGGAAGGCATCCAAGCTCACGCTGAAGGCATCTGGGCTGGTATCTATTACCCAACCTGTAAAGCCCAGCTCCAATGCCACATCATCCCAAGTCTGCCACTTAATACTTGTGTATCTTAACCTTCTCTCAAGCATAGTGATGTCATTTTGAACTTTTTCAATATCAGAAGACAAGAACCAACCCTTAACTTCTTTAGGCCACCAGTTTTTTTCTTCTGTGGAAATCAGATTAGATTAGGTCCCTTCCAGCTCTAGATCTATGATCCTATAATCCTAAATCACTTCTCCTCCCCTCCAGCCTTAGTTTCTTCCTTTGTAAAATGAAAGAGGCTTAGATTATGAGGCTGCTGATCTTCCTAGTTTTAGATCTAGGCATGTCTGATCTACCTCCCAGTCCCTAGGACTTCACATAGTACTTTATTTTGCCTCTTTTCTAATGTATCAATCATGAAATATTATATATTACAGTTATTTATGTTTTTGTTTTACACACACACAACACACACACACACACACACACACACACACACACAAATCCCTGTGAGCACCATGGAAAACAGAGTTAGATAACATTTATCTAAGGTTTGTAGCTCCCTGGTACCTAGTACAGAGCTCTGCTTCTAATAGGTATGTACTGATTGGAATTGGGGCAATTGAGTTTTGATCCTACCTCTGCTATAGGTGTAAACTTTGGGCAAGTTCCTGCATAAATTTAGATCCAGAAGGGACCATAGAAATCATTTAGTCTAAACTTCCCTCATTTTACATTTGAGGAAACTAAGGGCCAGGGAGGGAAAGATTATTTTTCTCTACCTCCAACTCCACCTCAATCTACAGGAGTAATGGGCATGTTTCTTGGATACATTATGCTGATCAGCTTCCCTCTTGGTAATAGGCAAAACACATTATTATCTATATATGGTTGTATTTTGGGTAGCATCTTCATAATGATTATGGGCTTCCTGTTACTTCCTTTTAAATGTGAATTTCAATTATGCAATATAAATGGAAGACTTGGGGAATGTGGACCGGAATCTTTATAATTAGCACTTGCTAGTGCTAATGAGTCCTATTACCCACATGTAAACTGTCAATTGTTTTAATTTTCTTCAGTATAAATCTTAAACTTTAAAACTGTCCATTTTAATGAACATGTATACTTTTTAAAAATTATCATTATTCATTCATAATCATTGCCATCAGTTTAGAGTTTAAAAGACCTCAGAGATCATTAACCTTAACCATTTTATTTTATGGATAGGGAAACTGAGGCACAGAGAATAGAAAGTGAATTGTGCAAGGTCATAGTTGTGTCATGTGGCAACCTAGCCCTCTGAATCTGAATACTAGTGACCTTTTCAACAGATCTAGTAATAAAGGGTAGTAGGAGTATAAAAAGTTTGAAGTTTTGCTGTCCTGAGGCAGCTAGGTGGCGCAGTGGATAGAGCACAAGTCCTGGAGTCAGGAGTAGCTGAGTTCAAATCTGGCCTCAGACACTTAATTATCTAGCTGTTTGGCCTTGGGCAAGCCACTTAACCCCATTTGCCTTGCAAAAAAACTAAAAAAAAAAAGATTTGCTGTCCTAAGCGAGATTGGGGGGGGGGGGGAATTGTAAAATTCAAAATAAATTAATTAATTAAAAAAATAAAAATTAGTATACTGAGGGAAAAAAAAGATTTACTGTCCTTATACAGTACTATATACCAGCTGTATACAAATGACTCATGGGACTTTGTAAATATCCCTCCTTCATCCAACTAATTCTTTTTAATAAACAATTACTCAATAAAGAACCCAGATAACATTTGGGGAAAATTAAAGCTATTATCCAACAAATGTAAAATGGTCAACTCCTTAATGACCATATACAAGTAAATGTATTCTTTTTCTTGGAGAGGGGATTGGGGAGCCCAGTTTAAGAAACAGTACATGCCAAAAACAAAATGAAAAACAGCCCTTGACCTTAAGTAGTTTATATCCTTTTGGGTGCAAAAGCTTAACCAGGAACTGATGTGCAGGTGAACATCTGTAATAGCAATTAGTAGGAACAGAAGAAGCTAATAATCTTGAATTGGAAATAGAGTTCTCCAAGAATTCCACCATATACACAACAAAAACTGTTACTTTCTCTGTGAGAATACCAATTTCTGACATTCCCATAGTAGGTTTTCTGTCTAATAGGAATCTAAAAATGAGTATTTGCATATATATGAATGTCTGTAGGTAAATATGTGCATGAATATATATGATAAATGAAACATCTTATTTAAATTAAATTAAATTATTGCTTTGTTAATAAATCTTTGAGAATCAGAAGAAAAAAAAACAGAAATAGTACATGCCCTTCCAGACACTGGGAATACAGTTTTTCCCTTCTAGATGATTTCAACTGAAACGTCTTGATGGTGCCCACTAAAAAGATAGAATTCATTTCTCTACTTTGCTGAGCTTCTTCTTTTGCAACAAGGATACCATGACTCTTCCATGATACTCACCAAAAGGATACATCAGAAAATGATGTTCTCATCAAAATCTTTATTCTTCTTTTGAAATTATATCTTATTATTTCCATCATCAAAAATCTACTTTCTCATTCTACCCTCCATTCTCTTCCTCCCTCCAATCAAGAACAAAAGAAAAACAAAATCTATTACAAATATGTATAGTTTTATTTAAAATGGATTTCCACATTGGTCATGTGGAATTTCCACATACCAAATTGAATGTTGGCCATATCTACAATCATAGTAGACAGCTGCTGAACTCAACTGGTTCTGCTGGTGATGTAACTTTTTGTTGCTCAGTTGTTCAGTCTTTGTGCCCCATGAACCATAGCATATTAGGCCCTTCTATCTTCCACTACCTCTCCAAGTCTGTCCAAGATCATGTTCATTGCCTCTCTGACACTATCTCTTCATCTCATCCTCTGCCATCCCCTTTTCTCCTTCAGTCTTTCTCAACATCAAGGTCTTTTTTTCTTTTTTTTGCAAGCCAAATGGGGTTAAGTGGCTTGCCCAAGGCCAGACAGCTAGGTAATTACTAAGTGTCTGAGACCTGATTTGAACCGAGGTACTCCTGACTCCAGGGCCGGTGCTTTATCCACTGCGCCACCTAGCCGCCCCCTAAGGTCTTTTTTTTCAATGAGTCCCATCTTCTGATAATGTGATCTATATATTTAAGCTTCATCTTCAGTATGTGACCTTCCAGTATATTGACTGATTTTATCTCCTTGCTGTTCAAAGGACTCTCAAAAGTCTTCTCTAGCACCACAGTTCAAAAGCATTGATTTCACAGTCCTTGGTTTTCCTTAAGAATCCAACTTTCCAGGGGTGGCTAGGTGGCGCAGTGGATAAAGCACCGGCCCTGGAGTCAGGAGTACCTGGGTTCAAATCCTGTCTCAGACACTTAGTAATTACCTAGCTGTCTGGCCTTGGGCAAGCCACTTAACCCCATTTGCCCTTGCAAAAAAAAAACAACATAAAAAAAAGAATCCAACTTTCCCAATGATATATAACTATTGTAAAAACCATGGTTTTGACTGTATCAGTCTTTGTCAGCAAGGGTGTTGTCTCTATAGTATGCTGTTAAGATTTTCCCCCAGCTTTTCTTTCAAGGAGCAAGTGTCCTTAATTTCATGGATGCATTTGCCTTCAGCAATGATCTTTGAGCTGAATACTATAAAATCTGATCTGCTTCCATTTCTTCTCCCTCTATTTGCCAGGAAGTGATGGGACCAGCTGCCAAGATCTCGGGGGACTTTTTTGATGTTAAAATTCTCCTTTTTCACCTTCTTTAAGAGGCTTCTTAATTCCTCTTTATTTTCTGCCATCAGAGTGGTATCATCTGCTTAACTGAGATTGTTGGTATTTCTCCCAGCAACCTTAGCTTTTGATTTATCCAGCCTGATATTTCACATGATGGAAGTGAAATAATTTGCTGTTCAGTTATGTCCAACTCTTTGTGATCTGACTTGGAATTTTCATGGCAAAGTTATTGGAGTGGAGAAAACTGAAGTAAATAGTGTTAAACGACTTGCCAGGGTCATACAGCTAGTAACTGTGAGACCAGATTTGAACTCAAGATTAGTCTTTCTGACTCCAAATCCAGTGCTCTATCCACTGGGTCATCTAGCCACCCATAATTTAAATAAATAAATAATATGCAACTTTTTTTGTACTCCTTTTCCAATCTTCAATCCCTCGTTCCATGTTCTCACACTTCTTGACTTGCATACAGCTTCCTCAAGGGATAAGGAAGATGATCTGTTACAGCCAGCACTTTAAGGATTGCCACATTTTGTTGTCATCCACACAGTCAATGAAGAAGGTGTTTTCCTCAAAAGACTGCTTTCTCCATAACTTAGTGAATGTTGACAATTTAGCCTCGAGTTCCTCTAGCTTGTCAAAAATCAACCTGTTTTTCTGGCAATTCTTGATTTACATATTGCTGAAGGCTAACTTGCAAAACCTTAAGCATAATCTTGCTGGCATGTGAAATCAGTAAAATTTTTCAGTACTTGGAACATTCTTTGGCATTCCTTTCTTTAGAATTGTGATCTAACTGTATAATCTTACCACATTTTTTTAGATTCTTTATTTTTTTCACATTACTAAACTAATCACATTGTAAGAGTAAACATAATCCCCCGCCCCACCATGCACAAAGAAGAGAAACTTCAAGAAAAATAAAGCGAGAGAAGAAAAAGTGTCTCTCAGTCTATTCAGATACCATCAGCTCTGTCTTTGGAATGCATAGCATTCTTTATCATATGTACATCACAGAAATTGCTTCAAAAGTTTTTTCCCACAGTTGCTATTGCTAGCTGTATTTCCTTCCATTCTGTTCCTCCCTATCTCCATTTATCCTGTTCTCTATCTCCTTTCACCCTGTCCCTCCTCAAAAGTGTGTTGCATCTGACTACCCTCTCCCACAATCTTCCCTCTCTTCTATCATCTACACCCCCCATCACCACCTCCTGTCCCCTTTCTTCCATCCCTTTCTTCTCCTATTTTTCTCTAGGTTAATTTAGATTCTATACCCAATTGAGTGTGTATGTTATTTCCTCTCTGAGCCACTTATAAAGAGAATGGAGGTTCACTCATTCCCCCTCAATTTCCCCTTCTTCCACTCCATTGCAAAAGCTTTTCTTGCCTCTTTTATGTGAAATAACTTATCCTATTCTACTTCTCCCAGTATTTTCCTTTCTCTCCCATTAACTCCATCTTTATAATATATTATACCTTCGTATTCAGCTCCTTCCTATGCCTTGCCTATATATGTTCCTTCTAATTGCCCTGATAAATGAGAAGGTTCATATGAGCTATCAGTATCATCTTCCCATGCAAGAATACAAGCAGTTTAATATTATTAAATTCCTCATAATTTGTCCTTCCCATCTATTCTCTCTATGCCTCACCTGAGTCTTGTACTTGGAGATCAAACTTTCTGTTCAGTTCTGGCCATTTAAACAGGCAATTTTGAAAACCCCCTATTTCATTGAATGCCCATCTTTTCCTCTGACAGAGTATGTTCAGTTTTGCTGGGTAGTTGAGTCTTGGTTGTAATCCAAACTCTTTTGCTTTCCGGAATACCATATTCCAAGTCCTAGGGGCCTTTAAGATAGACTCTGCCAAATCCTATGTAATCCTGACTGTAGTGCCACGGTAGTTGAATTGTTTCTTTCTGGCTGCTTGTAAAATTTTCTCCTTGACATGGGAGTTCTGGAATTTTACTGTAATATTCCTTGGAGTTTTTATTTTGGGATCTCTTTCAGGAAGTGATTGATGAAGTCCCTCAATTTCTATTTTATCTTCTGCTTCTAGGATATCAAGGCAATTCTCCTGAATTGTTTCTTGAAAAATAAAGACTGGGCTCTTTTCCTGGTCATGATTTTCAAGTAGTTCAGTAAGTTTTAAATGATCTCTTCTGGATCTGTTTTCCAGGTCAGTTTTTTTAGGGTTTGCTTTTAAAAATAATGCAATGGGGTTAAGTGACTTGCCCAAGGTCACACAGCTAGGTAATTATTAAGTGTCTGAGGTCACATTCAAACTCAGGACCTCCTGACTCCAGGGCCAGTGCTCTATTCACTGTACCACCTAGCTGCCCCTCAGTTGTTTCAATGAGATATTTCACATTTTCTTCTAGATTTTCATTCTTTTGGTCTTCTTTTTCCTTTTTTTTTTTTGTTTCCTGATTTCTTATAAAGTCATCTACTTCTCTTAGCTCCATTCTATATTTTAAGGAATTATTTTCTTCAGAGAGTTTTTGTATCTCCTTTTCCATCTGGTCAATTCTGCTTTTTAAGGCCTTCTTTTCCTCATTGGCCTTTTGGATTGCTTTTTTCCATTTGATCTAAATTGTTTTTTTCTTTAAATTGTTTTTTAAGAAGCTATTTTCTTCAGTATATTTTTGTATCTCCTTTACCAAGATCCTGACTTGGTTTTCATGTCTTTCCTGCATCTATCTCATTTCTCTTCTCAATTTTTCCTCTACCTCCCTTATTTGTTTTTCAAAATCTTTTTTGAGCTCTACCATAGCCTGAGACAATTCATATTTTTCTTGGAGGCTTTGGATACAGAAATGTTGATTTTGTTATCTTCTGAGTGTGTATTTTGATCCTTCATGGAACCAAAATAATTGTCTATGGTCAGACTTTTTTCCTTTTTTGTGTTTGCTCATTTCCCCAGCCTGTGACTTGATTTTAATTCTTTGTTAAGGTAGGACTCTGCTTCCAGGATGGAGAACAAACTGTTCCAAGTTTTTGAGGGTTTTTGTAGCTGGGGACCATAATTCTTCCAAAATCTTATGAGAAGCTCTGCTCTCCTGACCTGTGCTCTGGTCTGTGGATGACCACAAACACTCCCCTCTGCTCTGAAGATGTAAGGAGGGTCCCTGCTCCACTATTAAAGCTCCTTTTCCTGAGACTGGGGCTCAGACCATGACCTGAATCTGAGTATGGGCAAAGCAACAGAGTTGAGCTTCAGATATAGCAAAGAGACCTCTGTATTTGCTCCTGACTCCCTTACTGTTGGTGAACTGAGTGCTCTGGCTGCAGCTGCCAGGTGGATCCCTGCTGGGTGGCTCCCCAGGCCTATTCCTGGTTCCCTGGGCTGGGCCTGTGCTGAGGCCTCTGTTGAACTGGGCTCTCTTCTCACTCTGGTACAACAGTTTTCCTGCTGACCTTCCCAGTTGGCAATGTCAGGCTGAAAGGTCTGGAAACAGCCCCCACTGCCATGAATCCAGGTGCCCCCAGGGACCCAGGCATCCCAGGGGCTGATCCTGCATGGTTGGAGCTGGTTTGCTCCAGCAACCAGCTGATCTGGTCTGCACTGTGACCCTTTCTAATCCCAGTGTAATAGACCCTTCCTGTGGATCTTTCAAGTTGTTTTAGGCTGGAAAATTGTTTCACTCAGTTTTTCTGTAGGTTCTACCACTCTAGAATTTTGTTAGAGTCATTATTTAAAGGTATTGGTGTGGTCTGGGGACAAGCCCCCAGGATTTCCTACCTTCACTCAGCCACTTAGCTCTGCCCCCCCTCAATTGTGACATCTTGTCAGTTCAGCCTCTACAACATCTCTCATATCAGTCACTTTCTCTCTATTTACATGGTCACCACTATAGTACTGTCCTATATCATCTCTCAGCTGAACTAGTGTAATAACCTCCTAATTGCCTCTGTCATCCCATTTCCTTTAATCATCCACAAAATAATTAGTAAAAATACAAATTTCACTGCCTCTTCCCCCAAGTAAAAAAAAAAAACCTTTCATCACTCCCTATTGTTTTTAGGATAACATAAAAACTAACTCAGAGTGAGCAGAACCAGAAGAACTTTTTTTTATTTTTGCAAGGATTAAGTGACTTGCTCAAGGTCACGTGACTAAGCAATTATTAAGTGTCTAAGGTCAGATTTGAACTCAGTTCCTCCTAACTCCAGGACCAGTGCTCTATTCGGTGCAACAGTGCTCTATTCACTGAACCACCTAACTGTTCTCCTCCTTCCCCCCCCCCCCCCCCACAATGTACTTTCCAGTTCAACCAATCTGACCTCACTTTACCTTATAGGTATATTCATTCTCCCACTTATCCACATGTTTGGAAGACTGTACCATCTTACTTGCATATCTTAGGAACACTAGTTTCCCCTCAAACCTTAGCTCCAATACAACCTCCTTTCAGAGGCCTTTTCTCATCTCTCCAGCAGCTGATGCATCCCTCTCTTTTCCAATTGTGTATGATTTTTATATGTATATACATATACACACATATGTATGGGCATAGACAGGAATTTTTTTTCTTTAGTTTTTTTGCAAGGCAAATGGGGTTAAGTGGCTTGCCCAAGGTCACACAGCTAGGTAATTAGTAAGTGTCTGAGACCGGATTTGAACCCAGGTACTCCTGACTCCAGGGCCAGTGCTCTATCCATTGGGCCACCTAGCCACCCTTAGACTGGAATTTTGTCTTTGTATCTCTAGTCTCTAGGACCCAGCTCAGTTTCTAAAGTAGGACCTTACTTAATTCTTGTTGATTAATAATGATTATTACTATAGCTAACATTTATATACTGCCTTAATTTACACTTAGTTCATCATTTATCCAGATTTATCTGTGTATGCTCTTCCCCATTAGAGTGTAAGTTCCTTAAGGGTAGGAACTGGTTTTCCTTCGTCTTTATTTTTTTTAATTTTTTAAAAAAATTTTATTTAAGGCAATGGGGTTAAGTGATTTGTCCAAGGTCACACAGCTAGACAATTATTGTGTCTGAGAATGGATTTGAACTCAAGTCCTCCTGACTCCAGGGCCAGTGCTCTATCCACTGTGCCACCTAGCTGCCCCTTTTTGTCAATATTTTTCAAGCTCTTAGCACAGACACATAGTAGGTGCTTGTTGAATTAAATTGAATAGAATCAAATGGTTCTTTTTTTAAAAAAAATTAATGATAGAGATGTGGAAATATTTTTAGGATCATAGTTTTTCACATTAGAAAGTACTAGAGGGGGCAGCTAGGTGGCACAGTGGATAGAGCACTGGCCCTGGAGTCAGGAGTACCTGAGTTCAAATCCGGCTTCAAACACTTAATAATTACTTAGCTGTGTGGCCTTGGGCAAGCCACTTAACCCCATTGCCTTGCAAAAAACTAAAGAAAAAATGAAACAACAACAACAAAAGAAAGGACTAGAGAGATCATTTGGTTCAATTCCCTCATTCTAGAATTGAAGAAGAAACTAAAGACCAGGAAAGGTGAAATGATACAGGATAACTTTACATAGGTAGCAAGTATCAGAGCTGGGGTCTGAACCTATGTCTTCTGACTTCAAAGCCTGAGCTCTTTGCATTCTACCATGCTACCTTCTTAGGAGCTTGACTAGTTCCCCTATGGAGCTGGTAGCAGTTTTGCTGGACCCCAGATGCTTTTTGCTGTTGTTTGGTAGATTAGTAGACTCCCTAACCTCTCAATTACATGGAATGGAATGTTTTTGATGTTTGTCCTTCATTTTCAAAGAGGACCATGGCATCAGGGGGGTGATGCCATGACAAGCATATGAATTGGATTTGAGTAAGGGGATGCTGTGTTAAGTCACCAGACTCACTTTCTTCTCTAGAGACATCTGGGTCCAATGGCCAGATAGGAGTCAGGATGACTGGAGATGGTCCTGGATGAGAGACAATCAAGGTGAAGTGATTTGCCAAGGTCACACAGCTAGTAAGTGGCAAGTGCCTGAGGCTAAATTTGAACTCTCTTCCTCCTGACTCCAAGGCCAGTGTTCTATCCACTGTGCCACCTATCTGCCCTTATAATATGGAACAGTTCTTCACCGCTCCACTATCTTGTGGTTTCCAAGGGCATCAAGATTTCCTAGTATAGTTCACTCCAAAGACTGATGTTCATGATGGGAGAATTGAACCTCATATCTCTTGCTTGTTTCTTCTCTGTGTAATGGTAGTCAGTTAGGCTGCCTCATCCTGACATAGTGGTCCTGGGTTCTTCTATTGGTCATGACTTTCAGGTAGTCTACTGATTCTTAAATTTTTTTTCCTCAATTTGCTTTCCAGGTCAGTTGTTTTTGCTATGAGATACCTTATATTTTCTTCTATTTTGTCAGTATTTTGATTTTGTTTTAAAATTTCTTGTTATTTCAAGGAGTCATTAGCTTTTATTAGATTAAATCAAAATTTCAGGGCGTTTGATGCTAGATCAAGGGTCTGCACCTCTTGTTCCAAGTGTAAATTCCCTTTTCAATTTTTTCTCTTATTTAGTTCAGCATTTCTTTTCCATTTTTCCTCAGGTGTTCATTTTATTTACAAAAACAATAAAAAAATTTTTTTAAACTCATCTCAAGAATTCTAGTTGAACTTCTGCTTGTGCTTTTCTGAGTTTGTGTCTTGGATATCTCTGTCACTTTAACAGCTTTTTGTATTGCAACAGAGTTAAATTGAAATTATATAGGGGCAGCTAGGTGGCTCAGTGGATAGAGCCCTGGAGTCAGGAGGACCTGAGTTCAAATCCGATCTCAGACACTTAATAATTACCTAGCTGTGTGGCCTTGGGTGAGCCACTTAACCCCATTGCTTTGCAAAAAACAAAAAAAATTGAAATTATATAACAAAAGCTTGTAATGGATCCAGTCAGCACCATTTTGTGATTTTTCCAGCTTCATTTGGAAGCACAACAGAAGGAGCAAAGGATGGTAAGAATAATCAGAGGCTGAAGCTTAGCAGGGCAAGATCAGTGATACAAGGGGAAGAGAACAGTGTAGAGTTGATTCACCAATGTGTCAAGATAAGGAAGGGCAGATATAGCCAGTAAAAGGGTTATTTCATAGGCTAGTACTGAGAAATAGCCTGATTGGAACCCATAGTGAGGACAAAGAACAGTGTTTGGGGTTTCAAGGCAGAAGAGGGAGAGAGGCAATGAGAATAGACTGAGATCAGATCAGGGAATTTCCGAGTTCATAAACATGGACATGGCATACTTGTGGGTGATTTGAAAGATTATCTCTGTGTATGGCTGAGGTAGGATAGAGGAAAAAATAAGAAATGAGCCAGTGGGGGAGTTGCATAGTTGAATTCAGGTCCTTCAGACTCCAGTGCTCTATCCACTGCACCACCTAGCTGCCCCTCCACCCTAGTCTTAAAAAAAAAAACCCCAGAAACACACCCTGAAAAAAATCCTTTCTCTTTCCCTCTAAAACTTCTCCAAAAAGTTATTTCTGCTTGGTTCTTCCTTTATTTCCCTTCTAAACTCTTGACTATCTGGCTTCATACCTCATCTCTCCAAAGTTACCAGTGATCTCTTACTTGTCAACTCTAATGGCCTCTTCACAAAAGCCTTTGGCACCTCATCTCAGGTGTAGTGAATATTCTATCTCCTCTTGGATTTTGTGAATCTGCTTTCTTGTTTCTCCTCCTACACCTATCTGACCACCCCTTCTCTGTTTTCTTTGCTGGATTTTCTTCTATGTCATGCCCATTAACTGTAAGTGTTCCCTCCAAACTCTGGCCTAAGCCCTTTTCTCTTTTTTTCCCTTTCTTCCCTCTCACTTGGTGATCTCATGAGCTCTCATGGGTTCAATTATGTGATTCCCAGATCTATTTATTCAGTTTATTCTCTCTCCTAAACTCCAGGCTGGAATCATCAATGTTCCATTAGACATTTTAACTGGATATCTCATATACAACTTAAACTCAACAAGTCCAAAACAGAAGTCTTTATCTTTAACCCCAAGCCCATCGTTTTGCAAACTTTTTGTTGAAAGGGTCACCATTCTTCTCCTCTCTCAGGTTCACTCAGAATTATCCTCAATTCTCTCTCTCATCAGACATAGCCAATTAGTTAGCATATCTTGTAATCTGGGTGTATACAGCCCCTAGTCTTGGCAACTACCCTTGTTCAGACTCTAATCGCTTCTTATTTGGACTATTACTGTAGCCTACTAATTAGTTTCCTTGCCTCAAGTCTTTCCCCACTCCCATCTACCTTCCACTGAGCTGCCAAAGTGATTTTCCTAAAATGTAGGTCTGAACACGTTAGCCTCCCACTCTATAAACTACAGGAGCTTCCCATTTCACCTTAAATCAAATATAAACTTCTGTTTTTTTATTTAAAACTCTTTCCAACCTGGCCCCCCTCATCTTTTTAGTCATGGCTATCTCTGTGACCCCACTTGGCAGTTTTCTTGGCAAAGATATTAGGGTGGTTTGCCATTTCCTTTTCCAGCTGATTTGACAGATGAGGAAACTGAGCCTTGATCAGGGTCACCCAGTTAGTATCTGAAGTGAGGAAGGAGTCTTCTTGACTCCAAGTCCATGCATTAGGGCACCACCTAGCTGCCCAACCCTTCCTGCATTTCCTTTAGTTCAATACATTATTCTCTTCAGGACTGTCCTGTTCTCACCTCTGTGCCAATAAATGATACATTTATTAGGCACCTACTATACGCCAGTCACTATGCTAAACTCTGAGGATACAAAGTAAAAAGAACTAACCTCAGTCCCCTAGAGTTCATAGTCTAAGGGGGATAAGGAAGGAATGAGACCAAAGGAACTTATGACCAAACCAGTTATTCATAGGATTAACTGGAGGTAATTAATAGAGGTGCACACTACCATGAGGGATCAGCAAAAACTTTTTGAGGAATGTGGGATTTTAGCTGGGACTGGAAGGAAGTGAAAGAGTGGAGGAGTTGGACAGAGATAAGGAGGGAGAGCTTTCCAGGCATGGGGGCTAACCAGGGAAAATGCCAGAGTGCAGAAATGGAATGTTTTATGCAAGGAATAGCAAGGAGTCCAGAGTCACTGGCTGGGTTGTGGCATACATGGAAGTGAGCAAGGTAGAAGACTGGAAAGATGAAAGGGGGCTATTTAGGAAGGGTTTTGAATGCCCAGCAGAAGACTTACTATTTGATCTTGAGGGTGATAGGGAGCCACTGGGACTCCCCTATATTGCAGTGACATGATCAAATCTATGTTTTAGGAAGCCCAATTTGAACTCAGGTCCTCCTGACTCCAGGGCTGGTGCTCCAACCACTGTGCCACCTGGCTGTCCCTGTCCCTCATTCTTGAAGAAGACCATAATAGCAATGGATTCGAGTGAGAGGGGCTGTGCTAAGTCAGCAGCCTCACTTTCTCCTCCAGAACCATCTGGATCCAGTGACCAGACACGAGTCAGGATGACTGAAGATGGCCCTGGATGGAAGGTAATCAAGGTTTAGTGACTTGCCCAAAGTGTCTGAAGTCAGATTTGAACTCAGGTCCTCTTCACTTCAGGGCCAGGGCTCTATCCACTGTACCACCTAGTTGCTCTGTAACAGTATTCGAGAAGAGATAGATAGATGTATGCAAGAAATGCAATTGAAAGGAGAACTGACAGTATTTGGAAATCCATTGGATATAGGGGATGAGAGTGCATGAGCAGGGGATGATATCTAGCTTGTAAGACTGGTGACTGTTAAGGATGGTGGTACCCATGACAGTAATAGGAAATTGAGGGAGAGGAGGAAGAGGAAGGGGAACTAGTTGGTGCAGTGGATAAAATGTTGGGTCTAGAGCCAGGAAGTCCTCTTCCTGAGCTCAGCTTTGGCCTCAGGCGCTTACTAACTGTGTGTGTGTGATCCTTGGCAAGTCCCTTCACCCTATTTGCCTCAGTTTCTCATCTGTAAAATGAGGTGGAGAAAGAAATAACAAACCACTCCAGTATCTTTGCCAAGAAGACCCCAAATGGGATCACAAAGAGTCAGATGTAACTGAAGGAGAAGGAAGAAGAGAGGACATAGGAGAAAAGATAATGAGTTAGGGTTTTGGACATGTTGAGTTTAAAATAACAGCTGATAGGCAATTGGAGATAAGGGTCTAGGGAAGAAACATTAGCACAGAGAAGATAATTGAATGCATAGGAGCTGATGAGATCAACCAAGGGAAATAATATAGAAGAACAGGAGGAAAAGTCCCAGGATAAAGACCTGGGACACAAACGGGGGGGGGGGGGGGGGGGGGGGGGGGGCGGAATGACTTGAAAGAAAATCCAGCTGACCAACCTTGATGGACCTGCTCATTCCATCAGTGCAACAATCAGGGACAATTTTGGGGTATCTGTGGTGCAGAATACCAACTGTATCCAGAGAAAGAAGTATGGAGTTTGAACAAAGACCAAGGACTATTACCTTTAATTTAGAAAAAAAAATCCATTATCTTATTATGTAATTTTGCTGTCTCTTATACTTTATTTTTCTTCCTTAAGGATATGATTTTTCTCTTATCACATTTAACTTAGATCAATGTATACCATGGAAACAATGTAAAGATAGACTGCCTTCTGGGGGGCAGGAGGGAAGGAAGATTGGGGAAAAATTTATGAAACTCAAAATAAATAAAATCTTGAAAGAAGAAAGAAAGAAAGAAAATCCAGTAAAGGAGACTGGGAAAGGAAAGTCAGAGAAGCAGGAAAAGAACTAGGGGAGATCAGTGTCAAAACGAAACTAGAGAGAAGGGGCAGCTAGGTGGTGCAGGAGCACCGGCCCTGGAATCACAAGTACCTGGGTTCAAATCCAGCCTCAGACACTTAATAATTACCTAACTGTGTGGCCTTGGGCAAGTCACTTAAACCCATTGCCTTGCAAAAACCCCCAAAAAATCAAAAACCAAAAAACATTGTTTGACAACAATGTCAAAAGCTAGATAGAGAGGTTAAGGATGAGGATTGAAAAAAGGTCAAATTTAATGATATAACAATTAAGAGATCGTTGGTTACTTTGAAAAAAAGCAGAGTTGAATAATGAGTTTGGAAGCCAAACTAAGTTACAAAGAAAGGAAGGAGATTTGGTGGAAACCTCTATTATAGAAGGTCTTCCCAAATGGTTTGACCCCAGAAAAGAGGGGACATATGGGACAATGGCCATCATAGATGGATAGATCAAATGTGAGATTTTTGAGCATGGGGAAGGCAGGGGCACATTTGTAGGCTAATTTTCCCTAAAAGATTTTGTCTGAAATGTATCAGAGTGGATAAAGGCCTAAGCCTAAGACCTAGCCTTCTGTTAAATTAAAAAGGTACCATTGAAGTTGCTGCTGGCTTCATATTAGGGAGTAATCTGGCCATCAGCATTTTTTCTACATTTGTTCTTTGCTGTCGGGAAGGTAAGGCTATTCCCTGGAACAGTGGCAGATATCTTCCTGAAGGCCCCACAAGCAAAACAATGTCACCCATAAGCAGACTCAATTAGAACTTTTTCCATTTGGTTGGTTGGACTCTGCTCTGTGTCTCCACAACAGCATTAATGTTCTCTCTGCTTCCTGCCCCTGCACCCCCCCCCCCATCCATGTACACATTTATCTGTTGACACAGGCTCAGAGGACCAGAGAGTTAGAGCTGGAGGAAACTTCAGAGGCCAGGGAGTCTAACCCTTTCATTGTATGGAAGAAGAAAATGAGGCCCAGGGAAGTATAGTGACTTGTCCAAGATCAGACATGGCATCTGAGTTCTAGATCTTGCCTGATTCAGACTTGTTGAATGTTTCTGGTTCAAGGATTCAGAGCAAAATGAGATATTCTTAGACCGTTTGACTAAATAACAACAGAATATTTACTTAATAATGATAAGCAAAGGATATTCAGCCCAGATATAGCACTGACTCATTAGAGGGCAGCTTCTGGGCCTCCATATTCCCTGTGGATGCTACCTTTTGTTCAATAGCTAAAGCCTTTGTCTTCAGGATCCCTTAGGTTTCCAAGACAGATTTGCTACCTTAAGACTACCCAGGCCTGTATTTTTCCAGTACAGTCCATTTAGTCCAGTCCCTCCACTGTACAGAAAAGGATTCCAGAGCCCTACAGAATGTACTCCCCTTCTGGACTGGGAGTGTTTCTAGTTTATTCTTCATTTCTAGTGCTTGCAACAGTGCCTGCAGGCTATGTTGTAGGTACTTAATACATGTTTGTGGCATCGGCTTAGATGGGTGGAGGGCCAAGCAACTTGTCACCATCCATGAATTGTCATGGAAATGGGGAGCAAAATTCCCATGGGAAGTGGGAAGAGAGCTGCCTAGTTCCTCCAAGCCTCAGAGACCTACTGTGTTGAGTAGGCCTTCCTGGGGAGGAAAGGCTTCCAAAATGGAATGTTGTAGTCCAAACAAAGCCCAGGCCTCTGGAGGAAGCCTTTTCTGTGGCAATGCTGCCATCTAATGGTCTTTAGTTAGAACTGCGGGGGGGGCAGGAAATGTGCTTGGAAAGAGAAGGGATTTTTAAAAGATTGGGCAATGGTGACATCTGCTGGAAAATAGTAAGATTACATGCAATGAAAACAATAAAGAACGTGTCAGCCCTAATTCTCCCCTATCACAGACCTTTCCTTCCTTCTTCCTTCCCTCCATTCCAACCTTCCTTTCCTTTTCCTTCCTTCATTTCCCTCCTTCCTTCCTCCTTTCCCTCTTTCCCTCCTTTCTTCCTCCCTTCCCTCCCTTCCTTCCTCCTTTCCTCCCTTCCTTCCTCTTTTTCTCCCTTCCTCCCTTCCTTTCCTTTCCTCCTTCCTTCCTTCCTTCCTTCCTTCCTTCCTTCCTTCCTTCCTTCCTTCCTTCCTTCCTTCCTTCCTTCCTTCCTTCCTTCCTTCCTTTCCTTCCTTCCTTCCCTTTTCCTTCCTTCCTACTTCCCTTTTTTTAGGTTTTTGCAAGGCAAATGGGGTTAAGTGGCTTGCCCAAGGACACACAGCTAGGTCATTATTAAGTGTCTGAGGCCGGATTTGAACTCAAGTACTCCTGACTCCAGGGCCAGTGCTTTATCCACTGAGTCGCCTAGCCGCCCCACTCCCTTCCTACTTTCTAAAATTTTTTCACATTATCCTCAAATCCTTCTCTCCTTTCCTTCTCAACTTCTCTCCTCCACAACATAAAATGAAAAAAAAAAACCCCAGACTCCTATAACAAACAGGTATAATCATACGACAAGTTTCCCCACTGGCCATGTCCGAAAGAACATGTATGTATACATAAATATATAGCTAGATGTATCTACACACATATGTCTCATTCTGCACTCCTGTCCCATCACCTCTCTAGCAGGAAGTGTGGAGCACGCTTAATCATGAGTTCTCTGGATTTGTATTTGGTCTTAATGGTGATCAGAGCTCCTAAAGCTTTTCAGGGTCTGTTTGCAATGTCTTGACAACATTCTTGTGATTGTAAAATTTTTCTTCTGGTTCTATTCACTTTGTTCTGTATCACTTCACAGAAGTCTTCCCAGGTTTCTCTGAAACCACCCCCTTCCTAATTTCTTATAGCATAAGAGGATTCTATCACATTTATATAGTTTACATGTTCACCTGTTCTCCAGTTTATGGACACCCCTTCAACATTTACATTTTTTACTACCTCAAAAAGAGCTATAAATATTTTTGTATATCCTTAGGATTTGTTTGGCTTAGTATTAATCTTTCCCTTATCTTCCCTCCCTTTAATTCCCATTTCTTCCTTCTATTTCCCTATTGAAATGTATTTCTATATCTAAGTTGTGTGTGTGTGTGTGTGTGTGTGTGTGTGTGTATGTGTATTTTTTCCTTTCCTTTAACTAGTTGAGATAGGAACAAAGTTGAAGTCCTGGCTGCTCTCTCCTACTCCCACCTGCTTGCTCCTTACTTGCTCACCCTGATTATGTAAGACAATTCCCCCTAACCTTCCCTTCCTTCTCCTTCCCTCCCCATGTAGTTTTCCTTCCCTCCATTTCCATTCTGCTTTCAAGATCATCAAGACACAACAGGATCACTTGCAGGCCTTCTGCCCAATTAAGACTCCCTCTCTGAGTCCTCTGTTGATAGGCTTCAAAGGGGGCACAGATGTCGGCTTCCCATATTTGACCATGAGCAGTTTATTCTTGTTTAGACCCATATCAGTGTTCATTCACCTTTTATGTTTCTCTTCATTCCTGTGTCTGAACTCCAAAATTTCTTTTTTTTTAATAAAACACTTCCATTTTTTTATTTTATTTTTTTTATTTATTTTTTATTTTTTGCAAAGCAAATGGGGTTAAGTGGCTTGCCCAAGGCCACACAGCTAGGCAATTATTAAGTGTCTGAGATCAGATTTGAACCCAGGTACTCCTGACTCTAGGGCTGGTGCTTTATCCACTGCGCTACCTAGCTGCCCCATGAACTCCAACATTTCTATACAGCACTTAGCTGTAGGAATGCTTAGAAGTTCTCTATTTCATGAAGCGTTTTTCCTCCCCCCCCCCCCCAGTCAAAAACTGGACTAAAAACTTGACTAGCATGTACTGGATAAGCTATTCTCTCTCTCTCTCTCTCTCTCTCTCTCTCTCTCTCTCTCTCTCACTGGTTTTTGGGAGGCAATGGAGTTAAAGTGACTTGCCCAAGGTCATTGCTGTTTGTCCTCATTCTCAAAGAAGAATATGATATCAGGGAGGTGATGCCATGACAAGCATACGAATTGAATCTGAGTGATGGGGTGCTGTGCCAAATCACCAGCCTCACTCTCTCCTCCAGAGATATCTGGATCCAGTGGTCATATAGCAATCAGAATGAGGCAATCAGGGTTAAGTGTCTGAGGTCACATTTAAACTCAGGTCCTCTTGACTCCAGGGTGGGTCCTCTATTCACTTCACCACCTAGCTGTCTCCCCCACCCCCCATGCTTCTATTCTTTTTTTTTAGGTTTTTGCAAGGCAAATAGGGTTAAGTGGCTTGCCCAAGGCCACACAGCTAGGTAATTATTAAGTGTCTGAGGTCGGATTTGAACCCAGGTACTCCAAGCCCGGTGCTCTATCCACTGCGCCACCTAGCCGCTCCCATGCTCTTATTCTTAAAACTAGGGTAGCTAGGTGACACAGTGGATAGACCATGGGCCTTGGAGTCAAGATGATTCTATGAGGAAAGAGTTTGAAAATAACCTTAGACATTTGACTCTTACTAGCTGTGTGACCTTGGGCAAGTCACTTCACCCTGAATTCCTCCTTCCAGGACCATCTCCAGTCATCCTGATTCCTATCTAGCCACTGGAAACAGATGCCTCTGAAGGAGAAACTGAGACTGGTGACTTAGCACAGCACCTCCTCACTCAAATCCAATTCATGTGCTTGTCATGGCATCATGTCTCTGATGTTGTGGTCTTCTTCCAGAACGAAGGACAAAAAAACCCATCATTCTCAAGACAATGGTTTAAGAAAAATCTCCTGCTTCATTTAGCACTAAAAGGATATAAAATACTTAGTAAACTGAGCTTTTTGATGTGAAACATGACTTTTGTACAATTCAGATGGAAGAGTGACTACCTTGACCCCACTACCTGAAGTCCAAGGGTACATTTGATCAGGGTTCTCTGGTCCCCTCTGGGGGGGGGGGGTGCATCCAATCTCTCTACATTAGCTCCAGCTACAATTGCTTGTATTGCCTCAATTTTAGGAATCCTCTGCTCCCAGTGCCATTTAACATTTAGATTAGCTTTTGCTAAGAAACATTTACCTTAAAGGTAAACATCTCCTCAGCATGTGAATGACATAACCCCCCTCATACCATTTTAGTCTAGGAAGAGAAGAGGGGGATTTGGTTCATAGCTTAACTTCAGTTCCCATATAGTATAAAATTCACCAAGTTCCAAGGCCCAAACCCTCCTTAAGATCAAGTCCTGGCCACCCTGGCTTCTTGGGGCTTCCCTTCTGGGTTGATAGAACATCTGGCCTGTAACCTTACCTCCAGAGTTGCTATGGCTCAAGTCCAGGTCTTGGAACTTCACTGCTTGTGCCTAAAAAAGGACAAATGAAACAGAACAGATCAAAACCCCAGCCCGTTTCTCAGACCACAGAGTCTTAAAGAGAGGGAGGGGAACCTAGTCCTGCCCCTCACTTGTCTCAATTCATGATGCCCTTGCTGTTGTTCTATATTGCCCTTCCATGACCCTGGAAAAAAAAACTATAGGAACATTTTAAAACTTTTTAAACTGTTGATTCATCTCTTCCAGGAAATCCAATTAAATTTGTGTCCAAGCTATGTTTTTTGAGCTCTGTTCAGAGCTCTGTTCAGAGGCATTTGCTTCTTCTGGGCTTATATTTTGAGAATCCCATCACCATAATAGCTTTTTATTGGTGTGATTATTTTTTATTTTTGTTTGCTCATTCTTCCAGCACACTTACTGGTTTCAGACTTTGTGTTAGGGTTAGACTCTGTGCACTTCTGGAGGCAAGGGCTTGGTTCATCCTGCCTCTGTTTTCTTGGGGAATTTGGTGTTGTGTCCTTCCAAGATCTTGGGGACAACTTAGACTTGGAGCCTGCAAGCTCTCTGTACTCCCAAAGTGACCTAATCCAAGTCTCTGACTGGTCACTGCCCCCCCCCCCACTCCCCACTCCATGATTTAGAGTTTTATAGTTCAACTTTGTATGATTTCCCCCTAAGTGTTTAATTAGGAAAAGTCATTTAACTCCTGAGCCTCAGTTTCTATATCTGTGAAATAAAGGATGATACACAATGGCCTCATGACATAATGAAAAGAGAGTTAAAGGATCTGTGTTCAAAACCCAGCTCTTCCACTAATTGTCTTCTCCCAATTGGAAATCTTCCAAGCTTCCTCCCAGACATAGCTTCCTGTGCCACTCTGGGTCTGAATGTAATTGGGTAGCCTTGCCTTTCTGCATCTCTTGCTCCCTGGATTCTCCCTTCCATTGCTGGTACCCTACCCCTTCAGATGCCCCATTGTCTATGTTCAGTGGTCACTATTGGGCCTTCAGGCTTCAATTTCAAAAGATACCACTTGCTAAAATTTCCCTAGTAACCCCAAGATGGTGAAATTCCTTTATGGGATTATTTTTTGGCCTCTGTAATCTGGCTTGGGCCCTCTTCTCTTCTTCTTCTATATGATTTCTCTTACTGAACTCATCAGTTCCCATGACTTCAGTGATCTCTCTGCAGATTACTATTGACTTGTCTAGCCCTAGCCTATGGACCTCCAGTCTCTATGTCTGGTTGTCCATTGGATAACTGAACTGGATGTGCCACAGACATCTTAAATTCAACATGATCAAAACTGAACTCACTGTCTCCCCCAGAAAACCCTCCTTCCCTCTTCCCAACTCTCTGATTTGTTGTTGAAACTTCTCTCCCTCCCAATATATACTTCTTTTTGGAGAGTCAGTTATTAAGCATTTAGCAGTATACCACTGATCTAGGGGTAGTCTCAGAGGAAACACAGAGACTGAGGCCCGAAAAAAGTTTCTTGTAGGAAGTGGGCCTTGTGGGCAGCTAAGTGATATGGTGGATAGAGCACTGGTCTTGGAGTCAGGAGAACGTGAGTTCACATCTGGCCTCAGATACTTAATAATTGCCTGTGTGACCCTGGGCAAATCACTTAACCCTTGCAAAAACAAAAAAAAAAAGTGGGCCTTTAGCTCGTTGAAAGAAGCTAGGGAAGGGGAAGCCAGGAAGAAGAGAAGAGGAGAGATAGAGTGGTGATCATGGGGTCAGACAGCACAAACACCCCAAGTAGGGAGCAGTGAGGAGGTCAGTGTCATGGGATGGCATTGTAAGGTATAAGAAGGTAGGAAGGGGCCAGTTTATTCAGGGCTTTGACCATCAATTTGCATTTTTTTTAGGATTTTTGCAAGACAATGGGGTTAAGTGGCTTGCCCAAGGACGTACAGCTAGGTCATTATTAAGTGTCTGACATCAGATTTGAACTCAGGTACTCCGGACTCCAGGGCTGGTGCTCTATCCACTACACTACCTAGTCACCCCCAATTTGAATATTTTTTCACTTTTAATAGTCTTTTATTTTTTCCAATTACTGCAAAGATAGTTTTCAACATTTATATTTTTCTAAGATTTTGAGTTCTCCATTTTTCTCCCTCCCTCCCTTCCCTCTTCCTTTTCCAAGACAGCAAGTAATCTGATATAGGTTACGCATGTATAATAATGTTAAACATAATTTTTATTAGTTTTTAAAATAATTTTTATCACTATTATTATTTAAATAAATGGTACCATCTGACTTAATTAAATCTTCATCTCTGGAAGCTTTCCAGAACTAGTCATTGAAATTTTCCAAAGCTCCTAGGATGTGTTTTGGCCCTTTTTTCATTTAATGATCATCACTACAATGTAATTAAAAATAATGAAAATTCTGCAAGAATATCCTTCTTGCAAGAAACTAGTGTTAGCTAATCTCTTTTCCAAACCAGAATAAGGATAAGAATGAGAATAATGCTTAGATAATACAAGATATGGGTACCATCCAGCAGCTGCTCATCATCCACTAGCTACGTGTGGCCTAGCTCAGCCCCAGGACTTGACCCATTTTCCTAAGTTAAAATTCAAGTTCATTAGTTACAGTTTTTAGCTCAGTTGAATTTTTGTTCCATTGGAGATTAAACAGAATACACTTTATCCTGAAATATTGTAAAATTGTTGACTCGTTTTAGTTCATATCTTGAATTAAGCAATAAGCTTCAAATGTTGGGTTTTTTAAAAAAATAGTGTCAAATGTTGACTTTAGAAAAATTTCCCAACTTCATAGTTACTTCAGACTTTCCCGCTTGCATTATATTTGTGTTATGTATTGAAACAAAATGCAGCTAAACTTGCTGTCAAATATTCATTATTAAAGCCATAGTCATTTAAAGTATACCATAATGTATGGAAAGGACACTCTGCTCTGGTTGACATTGATGATGAAGTTGTTTATCATTTGTTCTGGAAGACCATGTCATCAGAGAAGTGTTTTATATTTAATCAGACAGGTATCCAGTACATGAATTGGCTATGCCAAGTCAGCAGCCTCACTTTCCCCTCCAGAGCCATCTGAGTCCAGTGGCCAGATATGCATCAGGACGACTGGAGATGTTCCTGGATGGCAGGCTGTTTGATTAAGGAGTTTTGGTTTCTATTCGCTCCCACAAAATGACAACAAAACAAACAAACAAAAAGTATATTTAATAAAGTGATTATAAAATAGGTAGAAATAAATCAGTTTTATAATAAAAGTAACCAATAAGTCCCAATATAATAAAAAGAAGAGCAAAGCCTACATAAAGATAGATATTAAAAGAAAACATCACCAATTGGGGGAGTACCAACATCTGAATCCACAGTGGCTGGGGAGTTCCAAATCACAGCTTTTCAGACTTGCGACTGGGAAAATGTCCCAGGCAAAGCATCCTTTCCATGGGCGAAACTCTGAGGGGCTGGCCAATGTTAGGGACTTTTAAGGGGTCCCAGACAAAGGCGGCACATTGCCAATAGGCTTGTATAAGCTTTTTTGGCGCTTAACCATGACATGTGAAGAGTACGTGCATGACCTGGGAAAACTTGTAGCCAAGGTTATGAAATTAATTAAATATTGAACCTCTGGGCCAGTAGCCAACCCTCCCAAGATTCAACCTTCAGGAACAGCTAGTTCCTAGAGGGAGTATCTGGCACAGATAAAGACAACTAAGTTCATGTAAAGGTGATGGGGGACCTTGGGAGGGGGACCCAGCATATGGCCTTACCCAGGATCAAAATAGGTATTATCCCTTCACAGGCTGACAACAAATCTTTTAAAGCATCAAATAAATAACATTACCGATACTGGAGGTGTTTAAACTGCACATTGGCTGTATTTCATAACCAACTTGCCAAATTCCTAAAAATTACAAACTACCCCTGGCCTTAGGATACTACCCACCCAATTTCTCCTGGTTAGATCTTGCTTGAACATATTTATGTTTTGTCTCCTCATTAGACTGGGAGCTCCTCAAGAGAAATGTTTTTGTCTTCCTTGGTATCTCCAACATTGGCACAGAAAACAGAGCAAATTTCCACCCACTTGGAGCTAGTCTTGTGAGATCTGGCTTCCCAGGGAGTCCATTCACACCCATTGCCCCCTTCAGGTGGAAACCTTACTTATATTATCACTATTCCAAGGTCCTTACACTGCAGAATCCTCCAGGGTTCAACTAGGTTCAGTTTAGTTAGGAAACATTAGCTCAAAGCTATTGGAATTTATTTCTCCTGGTGGACCAGGCCCCAAAGCCCTGCTTAGACCCTTTACTTCATCAGGGGCCCTAATTCATTTAAGACTCAGGTCTGGAGAGATCCATAAGGTCCCTGTCAATTCTAAAGCTAGGATCCTAGGGCCTAATGAATGTTTTTGGGAAAAGGGGGAGATTGTTTGGCTGTCTGTTCATAAGCATTCATATGACAAAAAGAATTGGATTAATATAAAAAGAAATAACATAACACAGACCAGAAAACTTGTAGGGGATTT
Source organism: Macrotis lagotis (assembly GCF_037893015.1). Lineage (NCBI taxonomy): Eukaryota > Metazoa > Chordata > Mammalia > Peramelemorphia > Peramelidae > Macrotis > Macrotis lagotis. Next base: position 30,766,470 of record NC_133666.1, read on the forward strand.
AGAACTTTTCCAGTTTTGCACTAGATCTCTGGGCTATAGGAAACTTTCTGTACTTTCACCTGGATCCACTTCCCCTTTCTTGGATGGCTCCACGGCACCTATTATATTAATTTTCCAGATGAATTCGTTGGGGGGGGGTGTCATCCTGATTTCCTTCATTCAGGGTTATTGGTAATATGCCTCCCCCAGGTGAGCACATTACAATGAGGGATAAGAAGGGTGCCGGGAGAGGCAGCTAAGTGGCTCAGTAGATAGAGCACTAGCCCTGGAATAGGAAAACTTAGTTCAAATCTAGTCATAGGCACTTAATAATTATCTCACTGCATAACCTTGGGCAACTCATTTAACCAAAATAAAAAAGGAGAAGAAGGGTGCTGGGGTTCCTTCTCTCTTTGCTATTGCTCCCCGCTCCATTCTTCTCGTGTTGTTTGTGTCTCCCATCCTCCATCCCCCCCAAAGTGTTCCATCCTTGTATTTTAAATCCCTGCCCCCTCCAAACTGGCATAAGTAGGTACTTAAATGTTGGTTGAAAGGGTGCTCAAGTAGCAGTGGACCAGGTTCAAATCAGAAATACTTGGGTTTAACTCCTCCATTCAATAGACTAGTTGTGTAACCCCCTTACCTAATACACAATACATAATTGCATTTTATTTTTTCCGATTACACGTAAAGATAGTTTTCAGCATTCATTTTTGTAAGATTTTGAGTTCCACAACTTCCTCCCTCTCTCCTTCCCTACCCCCTCCCTAGGACAGTGAGTAATCTGATAGAAAATTTGGGGATGTCTCACTAAGTTATGGAGAGTTGCTGATCTGCATTGGTGCAGGGAGTTTCCCCTATGGTGAGTGCTCTACGTTGAGGACATCACAGGAGTTAAGTAGAAAAGTCGTAGGGAGAGCTGTAGAGCCAGGAACCCATCGATTGAGATCGATCAATAAAATCGATCATTTTAAAAAACTCGCTCAGATGCAATCTCTTAAAATATCACAAGAGGGCGCTGGTGGACTTTGATAGGGAGTAGCAGTGGCCTTTAAAAAAAAGCCTGCTGCCATATTAAAAAATTCCAGAAGAGGGCGACATTGCCCAATGTAACTTTCGAGCATCTCCGACTGCGCAAACCCGGAAGAAGGGCACTTTTTGCTTCAGTTACGCTCGCGGCGTCCTACGTCATCAGAGCGCGCGACGGTACGGAGGTTTCTTGCGGCATCGCAAGGACTCGGACAAAGTCGGCCGAGCTCGGCCGGATTCGGGGGAAAAAAAGGAGGGGCCGGAGCCCTTCGAGAGTACCTGGCACCCTTCTTCCCCCCTTATTTCTCTGCCACGGGGGCTCGGGGGACAGTGACACTTCCTCAGACTCCTCCTAGTTGTCTCTAACGAGTGAGCTGCCGTGGAAATTGGGGGGAAATAGAGAGTCTGGAAAAGAAAAGCCTAGATCTGTGGGCCTGAGGCTGTTTGACCTCTTGCCAACTTTGGACACTGAGTCACCATCAGGCCGAAATTGCTGACTGGGGGCTTATGGACCATGACCTTTGCCCTTAGGGGTCAGCTGGAAGGTTTGCCTGCAGCAAGGGGGGCCTGGGTTCATGTCCAGCCTCTGCCACTGCATGCCCTTGGTCTAATCACTCCCTCTTTCTGTGCCCCCCTAGGCAACCCTCAAAGGTCACAAATTATAGTCAGTCAAAAAGCATTGCCATGCCAGCCACTACACCAGGTAGTGGAGAGACAAAGGCCAAAGGAGGAACTCACTGGAATGGGGAGACAAAGTTCTGGTTTGCATTAGTGGAGGGCTTTTTCCTTAACTAACAAGTACAAATCATAGGCTCAGTCCTTCATTTTTTCTCTCCATTGGAAGCTCAAATTGCTGCAAATGACATGTTATGTATTTGTCCATCAGCTCACTGCAAACACATTTTTCTGTGTTCCATATAAATGGGGGGAAGCCCTTTGTAATGACTGGAGGAAATGTGAAGGAGAGTGGGCAAATTCTGATGGTGACTTGCAAAGACAGAGGGAGAAACACTTTAGGGTGATTTAGATCACGTTTTTTTTTTTTTATTTTTTTTTTTGTGTCCCAGACCCCTTGGGCAGTTTGTTGAGGCTTTCTCAGAACCCTCCTCAGAATGATAGTTACAAATTTTTAATTAAAAATACTTGGGACTACAAAAGAAGCTAATCATGATGAGATACAATTTTAAAGCTATTTTAAAAATGTTTATGGACCCCAGGTTAAATAACCCTGCTGTACCAGGAATTACATGGCTTCATTAAGAATAGGCCAGACAAGCTTCATTTCCTTCATTTCCCATCTTTGGGGATGCTATAAGATGATGCTCATTCTTCTTTCTTGTAGAGGGCCAATGACATCCAGAAGGTGATGTCTTATCTTGCAAGTGAATTGGATTTAGGTGAGGCAGAGCTGTGCAGAGTTAAAGCAACCCCACTCTCTCCTCAGGGTCATCAGAGTCCAGTGTTAAGAAATAGCTCAGGACATCTGATGATTTCCCCAGATGCTGGGGGAGAACTAAAGTCTTTTCTGGGTCTCAGCTTGTCTTAGGCAACACCCATTCCATAATTAAAGTGAGTTAAGTAAGAACTGAGAAAAAACTATCAACTTGCTTGCCCTTTCAGTGGACAGCAGGTGTTGGGGGAAGGGCCGAGAGGAAGAGAGAGAGATTTTGGATCTCCAAAGTTTTAAAAATGAATGTTAAAAATTGTTTATACATATGACTGGGAAAAATTATATGGCAAATAAACTTAAAAAAAAATAATAGAGGCAAAAGATGGCCTAGTCTGCCTTCACAAAGGGATCGATCTGGGGTGGGGAAGAGCCTCAGAATTTCTGGCCATGGAAGAAACAATTGCAATTTGGACTCACTGTGAGTCATCAATAGTCTAACAAGGAACTGGGATGCTTTACATGTAGTTTACCTAAGTTTTAGCAAAGCTATTGATAAAGCAGGGTAATCAAATTAGGTGGCTTGAGGGAAGAGCTGTAGATCTTGAAATCAATTTTACAGTCACTAAGCAAGAAAAAGTGTATTGATGTTTAAATATAGAGTTTAACAGCATTTTAATTTTTAAAAAGAAAAAACCTGACAAAGAAGTTATTTTTTTAGAGATGAAGACTAATTAGCCTAGAGTACTCTGCCTAGTTCTAACTCTGTTCCCTCCACACCCTTTTTTTTTTTTTTTAAAGATTTTTGCAAGGCAATGGGGTTAAGTGGCTTGCCTAAGGCCACACAGCTGGGTAATTATAAAGTGTCTGAGGCCATATTTGAACTCAGGCACTCCTGACTCCAGGGTTGGTGTTCTATCCACTTCACCACCTAGCCACCCCCCCACACCCCTTTTCTTCATCTCAGCTCTCTTACATTTGAACCTCATCCCTATGCAAGGACCTTCCAAATTTCTAGGTCCAGTAAGAATCTCTCCACTGAGCTCCAGTCCCATATCTCTATATAGATTACATATCAGAGCTTTGGTTATTTGGTTGTGTCAAGTGTTAGAGACACAAATACAAAGAACAATATCATTCCTACTCTCAAGGGTGCTATATTGAAATAGGAGAGACAACAGGTGCATCTATAAGGATATATAAAATAAAGAGAATAAATACAAATAAGTGAAAGTGGTAATTGCTGGATGACTTTACTCAATCACCCCCCCCCATTACTTTTAACTTTAATGAGTATGCCCAATAAATTTATTTCAATTTTAGACTAAGAATAAAAAGGACTTGGTATTGAAGTGACATTGAACTGGAAGAGAATTTGGATTGGCTAGGAAAATTTGGTCATATCCTAAGGGTTGTTTACAAATTAGCAAACTACTTAGAACTAGATTCATTCGAGGATATACTCCTGGGACTCCCCTACCCCAGGAGAGCTGAGGAGAGGCCGAGTTTAGACCTAGGCCTTGGCCTACACCTATTTCTCCAACTATCCCTCAAAACTATTGGATCAAAGGAGGAATTCACTAGCTTTGAAAGGTCCCCTGTAGGGTCCCAGTAGCACGCTCATATCAACTGATGGCATTGCCTTTACTGAGAAACAAGAAAACATTGGACATGAATTCTGGGTTCCCCAAGGGGTTCAAACAAAAAAACGGCATCATTCCTAACGGGAACTTTTTAACTACCCATGAAACTAGGTGCCCTGATCCTTTTGTTCCATGACTTATTAAAGCTTGGTCCATTTTATTCTGGAATCAGTACTTTTAGTAGAGGAGTTCAGACTTTTGCAGAATCTCATAATCTTGAGTCTTCAGGCTGAAGGTATCTAGGTATACAAGGCTTCTGGAAAGCAGGGTAAGGACTCAGAAATGGATTCAAACAGTAAATTGAGTTCGACCCAGGCTCCCCATGAAGTCCAGAGATTCTCCCCTTCTGAGAGTAGGCCTCTAGACAGAGGTCTCTTCAAGTTGGGGAAGCAAGTGTTGAAAACGTAGAGAAATCCAGATAACAAGTGGAGCTTGGAGGAATGTGAACATGGCTGGGGTGCTGAATGAAATAGTGGGCCAGAATAGGGACTAATTAATCCTGAAGGCGAGCTTGATGATGGAAGCATTGCCAGGTCTATGGCAAGTAGAGAAAGCCAGAGAGGGAGTCCAAGAAAGTAAAAAGTAACCATGTCTGGGGTCCCCCAAGACATAGTTATTTAGCATAGGGATTCTCCATTCTGGAGAGTGGGTCTCAGGGTAGTGTTATCCCAAGAGGGAGGAGGGCAAGTGGAAAAGTTCAGAGAGGGAGTCAAGACAGTGAGCATAGCTAGGGTCCTCCATGAAAGTGTCATAAAACTCCCCAGTCTTAGAGCATGTATATGCAATGTAGGAGGCTTATTAGTGATCAGGTAGAAGCTAGTGAGGGAGTCGATTCAGGAATGAAATGAGTATGATTATAGCTCCTCATGAAATGAGACCACATAGGGACTCACCAATCCTGAGAACAGATCTTAGGGAAGTTGCTGAAGAATAAGGAAAGAACTCCAAAAATGAGAAAGGGGAAGAGTGAAGTCATGGGACCCCTTATGAAGTCAGAGTCCAAGGTACTGAGGGGTAGCCTTCAGGGAAAAGATATCACCAGGGTGAGAAGGCTGCTGTGGAACAACTGCAAAATTCCAGAAAGGAAGACCAGCCAAAAGTATAGTGAGAATCTTAATGGACTTGCTCATTCCATCAGTGCAACAATCAGGGACAATTCTGGGGTATCTGAGATGGAGAATACCATCTGTATCCAGAGAAAGAACTGTGGAGTTCGAACAAAGACCAAAGACTAATACCTTTAATTTAGGGGGAAAAATCGTTATTTTAAAAGTATAGTGAGAGTAATGGTGGTCCAAGGTAGGGCAGGCACAAATTTTGAAACAGTACCTCAGTGAGGAGACATGTAGAGGGGTGAGAAGGCTACAGTTGTTGAGGCTAAGGACACCATAGAGATAGTCACAACAGGAATGAAACCAGCCTGTCTGGCCTTCTTCATGTATTAGGAATTCAGGCTAGAGACTTAGCCATCCTGACAGCAGTCCTCAAGGCTGAACAATAGAGAGGAGTGGGAGAAGGTTGCTGATAAACAAGAGAAGTCCAGAGGGTGAGTCAAACCAGAAGTGAAGTGAACATAGCTTAAGCCCTTCAAAAAATGGTGATATGGGCTAGAAATTCATCAGTCCTGAAAGTAGGCCCTGGTACACTGGTATTTCTAGACTGGTAAGCTTGCTGATGACCACACAGAGATCAGAGATTGATTGTACCAAGAAATAAAATAAAGATGGGACCCCTCAAATCTGAAAGCTAGTCTCAAGACAAGGGCACTCCAGAGGAGGAAAGCTGTAGGGGAGCAGCTAGAGAACTCGTAGGACTGAATGCAGCCAAGAGTTAAGTGTGAAGATTTAGACCCCTTGCAAAATGGCAGTTTAGGCCAGGGACTCACTTATCTTGAAAGGGAATCTCAGTGTAGCTCTATGTTCACAATGGGAAGACTGTTGATGATTAGGTTAAAGACTCCAGAGGGCCAATCAAGGAATTAAAGGAGCCTCCAGGAGACTTCTCAAGAACCAGCAATCCAGTCTAGTACCTTACCATTCCTGATAGAAGGCCTCATGTCCCATACCCTGGAGGCTCAGATGAAGAAGCTAAAAATTCCAGACTGAATGTCAAACCAGAAACCAAATGGTGGTACAGACTAGAAACTCCCTAACTGAGAGAGAGGACATATTACTAAGGTGTCTTTGATTCTGGAAGGGGGAAAGGGGGACAAGCAGAGGGAAGACAGTGAGTAAACCTAGGAATAAAGTGAACATGGATGGGAACCCTCATGAAATGGGGACAAAAGACTAATGATTCACCAATCCTGAGAGCAGGCCTCAGGGCTAATGTGTCTCCAGGGTAGCAAGGTTAATGGTGAACAACTGGAGAGATCCTGAAATTGGTTGCAACCAAGAGTTGAAATGAGAAGGCCTTGCAAATCATGACATGAAAGTCCATGAGAGGGACTCATTAATCTTGAAAAGGGGGGTATCAGTATGAAAGTATTTCTGGAGTGGGAAGGCTGATGATGATCAGGTTAAGAAATTCAGAGAATTCTTCAGACCAGGAGGGAAATGAGCCTGCCTGGTCTTCCTCATAAACTGGCAATCAAGGCTAAGGTCTTATAAGTTCTGACAATATGGCAGGGGCATCTCTAGGGTATAAAGGGTGTTGCCCATCAAGGGAAGAAGTCCAGAGAGGGATGAAAGGCAAAGTGAATTGAATCTTTAGCTAGGGCTTTTCATGAAGTGGTCATACAGGCTAGAGGATCGAACAATATCGAGAGCAGGCCTCATCAGGAACTTATATCCAGGATGGCAAGGCTGCTAGTGATCAGCCAGAGAAGTCCTAAGAATAAATTCAGTGACAATGGGGAAAGGCTAGAGACATTCCCAATAAGATTAGGGGTGAAACAAGGGGGCCCATTAACACCACTATTATTCAATATCATATTAGAAATATTAGCCTCACAGCAAAAATGTGCATACCCTTTGATCCAGCAATACCACTACTGGGTCTGTACCCTGAAAAGATGATGAAAAAGGGTAAAAACATAACTTGTACAAAAATATTCATAGCAGCCCTGTTTGTGGTGGCAAAGAATTGGAAATTAAGTAAATGTCCTTCAATTGGGAAATGGCTGAGCAAACTGTGGTAAATGTATGTCATGGAACACTATTGTTCTATTAGAAACCAGGAGGGATAGGAATTCAGGGAAGCCTGGAGGGATTTGCAGGAACTGATACTGAGTGAGATGAGCAGAACCAGAAGAACACTGTACACCCTAACAGCAACATGGGGGTGATGTTCAACCTTGTTGGACTTGCTTATTCCATCAGTGCAACAATCAGGGACAATTTGGGGCTGTCTGCGATGGAGAATACCATCTGTATCCAGATAAAGAACCGTGGAGTTTGAACAAAGACCAAGGACTATTACCTTTAATTTAGGAAAAAACCTGATCTCTTATTGTCTGATCTTGCTATCTCTTATACTTTACGTTTCTTCCTTAAGGATATGATTTCTCTCTCAACACACTCAATTTGGATCAATGTATACCATGGAAACAATGTTAAGACTGACAAATTGCCTTCTGTGGGGGATGGGGGAGGGAAGTAAATTTAGGGGGGAAATTGTAAAACTCGAAATAAATAAAATCTTAAAAAAAAATGGAAAATAGTAAAAAAAAACCCCAATACCCACAGAGGTTGAGTGACTGGTCTGAAGTCACTTGGAGGCATAGGTGAAGTTTGAACCCAGGTGCTTCAACCCAATAGCCCACTCTCCACCATACATTCCTGCCTCTTTTTCTTGGCCTCAGTTTCCTCTTCTATAAAATCAGTTCTAGGTGACCCCTAATGCCCTTTCTGGTTCTAAATGTATCTTCCTATGATCCTTCATCTCTTCTTAATTTGTTTTCATCTTCTGATTCTCACTGAAACCTAGCATTCTCTTTGAAAATACCTCATCTCTGACACTTCCTCTGATAATGTCAGTTCCTTCTTTTGTACTTCCTAACGCATGGTCAAGAGGAAAATTGTATACATCTTGATTTCCACTGCTATTTTTAGACCCTCCCTTGGCCACCATCACCCAGCGACCGCCTTTCTTCCTTGAGAGTCAGTTTCATCCTGTCTAGATAATTTGTTTTGGTCATCTACAGACCTCTAAGCAACTCTTCCTTATTCCCTCCCAAATTAACATCTGGCTCATAGGTGCACTAGGTGACACAGGTGGATAGAATACTGGGCCTGGAATCAGGAAGACTCATCTTAATTAAAGGATCTCTGAGGTACCACCTCACACCTCTCAGACTGGCCAATAGGACCAGAAAGGACAATGAGCAATGTTGGAAGGGTTGTGGGGAATCTGGGACAGTATTACATTGTTGGTAGAGCTGTGAACTCATCCAACCTTTCTGGAGAGAAATTTGGAATTATGCCCAAGGGGCAACAAAAATGTGCATGTCCTTTGATCCAGCAATACCACTACTGGGTCTATACCCTGAAGACATGATGAAAAAGGGTAAAAACATTACTTGTACAAAAATATTCATAGCAGCCCTGTTTGTGGTGGCAAAGAATTGGAAATCAAGTTAAGGTCCTTCAATTTTGAAATGGCTGAGCAAACTGTGGTAAATGTATGTCATGGAACGCTATTGTTCTATTAGAAACCAGGAGGGATGGGAATTTAGGGAAGCCTGGAGGGGTTTGCATGAACTGATGCTGAGTGAGATGAGCAGAACCAGAAAAACATTGTACACCCTAACAGCAACATGGGGGCGATGATCAACCTTGATGGACTTGCTCAATCCATCAGTGCAACAATCAGGGATAATTAGGGGCTATCTGCGATGGAGAATAGCATCTGTATCCAGAGAAAGAACTGTGGAGTTTGAACAAAGACCAAGGACTATTACCTTCAATTTAGGGGAAAAAAACTCATTATCTTATTATGTAATTTTACTATCTCTTATACTTTATTTTTCTTCCTTAAGGAGATGATTTCTCTCTCATCACGCTCAATTTGGATCAGTTATACCATGGAAACAATGCAAAGACTAACAGACTGCCTTCTATGGGGGGTGGGGGGAGGGAAGCAAGAATAGAGGAAAAATTGTAAGACTCAAAATAAATAAAAATCATTCCTTAAAAAAAAGAATAAATTTAGTGAAAAGGAATGGGTATCCCATGTAATGGAGGCCTATGGTAAGGATGAGAAGGTTACTGGTGATCTGGGTGAGAGATCCAGAAACATTGGCAACCCAGGAATACTATAAGCCTGTCTGGGACCCCTTGTGAGGCTAAGGCCTCATCAGTCCTAAATAGTCTAGACTATGGACTCACAAATACTGAAATCAGGCTTCATAGTGGAGTCATTTCCAGGAGGGAAGAAGGAAAGGGGAGAAGGCAAGAGGATGTTGTTGAGCAAGAGGAGAATTCCAGAATTCCAGGGAAAGACAAAAATGAGGTGAGCCTGCTTGTGGTGCCTCATGAAGTAACTGACCAGGCTAAGGATTCATCCATGCTGAGAGCAGGCCTCATGACTGAGAGGTCTCTTAGTTAAAAGAAGGCCTACTGATTGGAGCAGGTGGAGGATTCCAGAGAAGAAATCAAACCAGGAGTGAAATAACTATAGCTGAGGCCTTTGATGAAATGGTGATATAGGAGCTCTTCCATCATTAGAATAAGCCCAGGTACAAAGGCTTGTCCAGTGAAGAAAGCCTGCTGTTATCCCAATAGAGGCTATGGAGAGAGCTGACTTAGGAGCCAAGTGAGTATACATGGATTTGTCCTGGCAATTCAGGCTAGGGCCTCACCAATCATGATAGCAAGTGTCTCCGTGATTGGAATGTTATTGGTGAGGAGATTAAGAATTTCTGAGGATGAGTAAAGTCAAGAGTGAAGTGAGCCCTTCACGAAATGATGGTATAGGGACTGCTAGGTGGTGCAGTAGATAGAGTACCGGCCCTGGAGTCAGGAGTACCTGAGTTCAAATATGGCCTCAGACACTTAATAATTACCTAGCTGTGTGGCCTTGGGCAAGTCACTTAACCCTACTGCCTTGCAAAAAAATGAAATGATGGTACAAGACTAGGAACTCTCCAGTCTCTGGAGTATGTCTTAGTAGTGAATTGTTTCCATTGTGGAAAATATCCTGGCAAACAACTAGAGACAAGAATGTGAAAGCAGGGGAGGGTGAATGGATGTGGCCCTTCATGGAATGAAGGGAGTCACCAATCCTGTGAGTAGGCCTTAGGATGAAGTTATCTATAGGGTAGAAAGGTTGCTGCTTAACAGAAGTCCTAAGAGTGTATCTAATAAAGATGGGAGTGTTGGGCCCCTTATAATATAGAGGCCCAGGCCATGACATTATGGCCCTGGTTAGGACTCATGAATCCTGAGACTAGGATTAATATTTAGGTATCCCTAGGCTGGGAAGGCTGCTGGTGAACAGGTGGAGGAGTGGAGTTAGAGCCAGGAGTGAATTCTGTCTTGTTTGGCTCTAGTCAGTCTCAGGATTGACCAATCATGACAGCTGGTCTCAGGCTAGAGTGATTTCCAAGGAGGGAAGGCTTTTGGTCAGCAAGTGGAGAACTCCTGAGAGTCAGTCCAGCCAAAAGTGAAGTGAGCTTGTCTCTGACTCCTCATAAAATGTCATCTGGACTTGCCATCCCAGGGAATTGACCTCAGGGCAGAAGTATCTGTAGTGTGGGGAAAGTGCCTGGAGAGAAGGTGAAGAAATTCAGGGACTAAATCTGACTGGGAGGGCAAAGAGCAAGACTGAAGCTGGTCACAAATTGGCAATTGGTAGGAAGAATTTCCTTATCCTAAGATGAAAAGTAGAAAACAACAGAGGATGAATCAAGTCAAAAATAAGACTGGAGATGACCCTTCATGCAAGGTAGCAAGCTAGCAAGCCTGAGAGTTACCAGGCTTGAGGATTCAGGGTGGGAAGGTTTCCAGCGAGGGTGTGAGTGAGAAAAGTCCAGAGATTGAGTCAAGCAGGTAGTAAAGAGAACACAGCTGAGATCATAGTCTACTCACTATTCTAAGAGAAGAGTTTAGGGAGTAGGTCTTTCTAGGTTTTGGCTCTTTGGCATAGGGATTTACCATTATTTTTTTTAAGGTTTTTGCAAGGCAAAGAGGTTAAGTAGCTTGCCCAAGGCCACACAGCTGGCTAATTATTAAGTGTCTGAGACCGGATTTGAACTCAGGTCCTCCTGACTCCAGAGCCAGTGCTCTATCCACTGTGCCACCTAGGTGCCCCTAGGGATTTACCATTCTTAATGGAGCTCAGGACAGAGGTATCCCTACGGGGGAAAGCTGCTGGGGTATAAATGGAAAAGTCTAGAGAAAGATTTAAGCCAGGATAAAAGTGAACATAACAGGGTCCCCTCATAAAAGCTTATTGGTCTTGGGTAGCTCTCACTACTCCGGAGAGCCAGCTTGATCTAAGGTATGTTTAGGGTAGAAAGGCTGTTGTTGAATAGATGCAGAAGTCTTGAGAGTGAATCCAGCCAAAAGTGAAGTCAACATGGCTGTGATCTTCATGAAATGACAGTCTACACTCAGGACTTGCCAGCCCAAAGAATGGATCTCTGAAAGAAGTATTACCAAAGTAGCAAGGTTGTTGGAAAAGAGGTAAAGAAATTCAGAGGGTGATTCATGCTGGGAGGGATAAATTGGGCTAGTTCCTCATCAATCCTGGGAGTAGATTTCAGTGTGGAGATTTCTCCAGGATAGAAAAGCTTTTGGTGAGCAGGTACAGGACTTCAGAGTAATCCAGGAATAAATAAGCCTTCCTAGGTCTCCTTATTTACTAGCAGTCCAGGTGTGGGACTCAATACTCCTGAGACTGGTGCTTAGCATAGAGCTATCTCTGGGGCATACAGACTACTGGAGAGGGGGTAAAGTCCGCAGTTTGAGTTGAATAGCAGTCAAGGCAACCTGGTTGGGGCCCTCATGTATTGTGCTTCAAACTAGGGACTCACCAGTCCTGACAGTAGTCCCAAGGGCAGAGGTACATCCAATGTTGGAAAGTGATTGGAGAAGAGGTGAAGGACAAAGATGGCCTTGAGCCTGGAGTAAAGTGAACAAAGCCAGGGTCCCTCGTGAAACAGTGGTCAGGGATGTGTGCTCATCAATCTTGAGAGGACCTCTCAATTTTTTGGGGGGGGGCTTCTCAATGTAGAGATGGTTTTAGGATGGAAAGACTACTGGTGGGCAGATAAAGTGAGCAAGGTCCAATACTCACTAATCCTGAGTGAGAGGAAACTGCTGGGAGGGAGGTAACTAAATACTACTGGAGTGATGTGAGTGATATGAGCATGGCAGGGGACCTCTCAAGAAATGCCAGGCCAGGGATGCACCCAGTGTTGGGAACTGACTTCAGGCTGGAATTGCCTCCATGGTGTCAAGGCTACTGGTGAGCTAATGGAGAAGTCCAGAGGGAGCCAAACCAAAAGGGAAGCAGGCCTGACTGGGCCCTTGTGAAATGGCTGGCAAAGTTGAAAACTCACCAAACATTGAAAGCAGTCCTCTCTAGGATTCTCTCCAAGGGGGGAGAGATTGGTTGTTGGGCATAAAAATCCAAAGAGTTAGGCCAAGAGGGAAATGAGCATGGTTGATCTCCCTCATGAAATGTGGGTCTCACTTCATAGAAAGGCTACTGGGGAGAAGATTCAGGAAGAAGGCCAGGGAATGAGTCAAGCTAGCCAGTCCAGAGCTCCTCAGCATCTGAGACCATTTAAATTTCAGATTTTAGTGTCCAGGCTTTTTTTTTTCTAACAGTTTTCAGGGAGTCCAGTGATTCTCAAATTCTCTCTCAACCTGTTTTTCATGTTGACTCTTTTTGAGATCAAATATTTTACATTTTTCTCTTTTCAATATCTTTATTTCTTTCTAATATTTCTCAATGTCCAAGGAGTATTTGATGGCATTTTTGTCTCTTCTGGTTTTCAGGGAGTCCATATTTGGGGTAAAGCTTTCCTCTTTCTCTTCTATATTATTTATAAACTTTCGAAGTCTTTCCCCCATAGCTTTTTTCTTTTTAAATCACTTGCTTCATTTCTTTTGGATATTTGTATAGCCCTTGTGGGAATCCATTTTTTCCTGAGTTTCTGCTAGCACTTATGAGGAAATTACTCTCCTTTTCTTTTCTTTTTTTACATTTATTTTTATTAAAGATATTATTTGAGTTTTATAATTTTCCCCCCATCTTGCTTCCCTCCCCACCATGGAAAGCACTCTGTCAGCCTTTACTTTGTTTCCATGTTGTACCTTGATCCAAATTGGGTGTGATGAGAGAGAAATCATATCCTTAAAGAAGAGAAGTGTAAAAGGTGGCAAGATCAGACAATAAGATATCTGTTTTTTTTCTAAATTAAAGGGAATAGTCCTTGAACTTTGTTCAAACTCCACAGCTCCTTATCTGGATACAGATGGCACTCTCCTTTGCAGACAGCCCAATATTGTTCCTGATTGTTGCACTGATTGTATGAGCAAGTCCTTCAAGGTTGAACATCACTCCCATGTTGCTGTTAGGGTATACAGTGTTTTTCTGGTTCTGCTCATCTCACTCAGCATCAGTTCCTGCAAATCCCTCCAGGCTTCCCTGAAATCCCATCCCTCCTGGTTTCTAATAGAACAATAGTGTTCCATGACATACATATACCACAGTTTGCTAAGCCATTTCCCAGTTGAAGGACATTTACTTGATTTCCAATTCTTTGCCATCACAAACAGGGCTACTATAAATATTTTTGTACAAGTGATGTTTTTACCTTTTTCTTCATCTCTTCAGGGTATAGACCCAGTAGTGGTATTGCTGGGTCAAAGGGTATGCTCGTTTTTATTGCCCTTTGGGCGTAGTTCCGAATTTCTCTCCAGAAGGGTTGGATGAGTTCACAGATCCACCAACAGTGTAGTAGTGTCCCAGATTTCCCACAACCCTTCCAACAATGATCATTATCCTTTCTGGTCATATTGGCCAATCTGAGAGGTGTGAGGTGGTACCTCAGAGAAGCTTTAATTTGCATTTCTCTAATAATTAATGATTTAGAGCATTTTTTCATATGGCTATGGATTGCTTTGATCTCCTCCTCTATAAATTGCCTTTGCATATCCTTTGACCATTTGTCAATTGGGGAATGGCTTTTTGTTTTAAAAATATGACTCAGTTCTCTGTATATTTTAGAAATGAGTCCTTTGTCAGAATCATTCGTTGTAAAGATTGTTTCCCAATTTACTACATTTTTTTTGATCTTGGTTACATTGGTTTTATCTGTGCAAAACCTTTTTAATTTAATGTAATCGAAATCATCTAATTGGTTTTTGGTGATGTTCTCCAGCTCTTCCTTAGTCATAAACTGCTCCCCTTTCCATAGATCTGACAGGTAGACTAGTCCTTGATCTTCTAATTTTCTTATAGTATTGTTTTTTATGTCTGTGTCCTGTAACCATTTGGATCTTATCTTGGTAAAGGGTGTGAGGTGTTGGTCTAATCTAAGTTTCTTCTATACTAACTTCCAATTATCCCAGCAATTTTTATCAAAGAGGGAGTTTTTATCCCAATGGCCAGACTCTTTGGGTTTATCAAACAGCAGATTACTATAATTGTCTCCTGCTCTTACACCTAGTCTATTCCATTGGTCCACCACTCTATTTCTTAGCCAATACCAAACAGTTTTGATGACTCATGCTTTATAATATAATTTTAGATCAGGTAGGGCTAAGCCACCTTCTTTTGCACTTTTTTTTCATTAAGCTCCTGGAAATTCTTGACTTTTTATTTCTCCATATGAATTTACTTACATTTTTTTCTAACTCGTTAAAGTAATTTTTTTGGAATTTTGATTGGTAGGGCACGAAACAGATAGTTTAGTTTTGGTAGAATTGTCATTTTGATTATATTAGCTCTACCTATCCATGAGGAGTTGATATTTGCCCAGTTATTTAAATCTGATTTAATTTGTGTGAGAAATGTTTTATAATTGTTTTCAAAATGATTCTGAGTCTGTCTTGGCAAATAGACTCCCAAGTATTTTATATTGTCTGAGGTTACTTTGAATGGGATTTCTCTTTCTAGCTCTTCCTGCTGTTTCTTGCTAGACATACATAGAAAAGTTGAGGATTTATGAGGGTTTATTTTATAACCTGCAACTTTGCTAAAATTGCTGATTGTTTCCAGTAGTTTTTTGGATGATTTCTTGGGATTCTCTAGGTAGACCATCATGTCATCTGCAAAGAGTGAGAGTTTTGTCTCTTCCTTCCCAATTCTAATTCCTTCAATTTCTTTTTCTTCTCTAATTGCTGAAGCTAACATTTCTAGTATGATATTGAATAGTAGTGGTGATAATGGGGACCCTTGTTTCACCCCTGATCTTATTGGGAATGCCTTTAGCCTCTC
The DNA here is from genome assembly GCF_037893015.1 of Macrotis lagotis. NCBI lineage: Eukaryota > Metazoa > Chordata > Mammalia > Peramelemorphia > Peramelidae > Macrotis > Macrotis lagotis. The sequence continues at coordinate 30,781,899 of NC_133666.1, forward strand.
CCCATTGAATATAATGCTTGTTGATGGTTTCAAATGGATACTGCTAATTATTTTAAGGAACAGTCCATTTATTCCTACACTCTCTAGTGTTTTTAATAGGAATGGATGCTGTATTTTGTCAAAAGCTTTTCCAGCATCTATTGATCATATGATTTTTGTTGGGTTTGTTGTTGATATAATTGAGTATACTAACAGTTTTCCTAATATTGAACCAACCCTGCATTCCTGGAATAAATCCTACTTGATCATAATGTATTATCCTAGTGATGACTTGTTGTAGTCGTTTTGCTAAGATTTTATTTAGAATTTTTGCATCTATATTCATGAGGGAAATAGGTCTATAATTTTCTTTGCCTGTTCTAACTCTTCCTGGTTTAGGTAACAGTACCATATTGGTTTCATAGAAAGAGTTATTTACTCTCCTTTTCTAGGCTGGATTCTTGGAGATTTTTAGACAAAGAGTAACTTCTAACACTGGTCTATGTTTACTTGTATTTACTCATCTCTCCAGCTTTAGTTCCTAACTTGGGGCTTTGCACCAGGGTCAGATTATATCTTTTGATGTGCTTTGGAGTTGTTGGGGGGCAAGATTGGCCTTAATTTTTCTATCCCTGGTTCCCTAGGTTCCACCTTGTGGGCTTAAGTTCCCCTGGATCTTCAAAGTTCAGAATGTTGGTTCTGTTTCAGGATGCATCATTGGGAACCTTTGAGTCCCATGGCCCACTGTCAGCACTTTGAAGTATTTCCAAAGTCCCCAATCTGGACCTTTCTAATGCTTTTTTCAAAGGAGCTCTCTTCAAGGACTTTCTTTTCTTGTTGACTTTTTGCAAGGCAATGGGGTTAAGTGACTTACTCAAGGTCACACAGCTAGGTAATTATTAAGTGTCTGAGGCTGGATTTGAACTCAGGTCCTCCTGACTCTAGGGCCAGTGCTCTATCCACTGAGTCACCTAGTTATCTTCCAAGTACTTTCTAAATCTTCTATCTTATCAAGAATTTTAGAAAAGCCCACACCCTCAGGTCACTCAGAGAAAACCAATCTTTCACCTATCACAGGGAACACTTGTTATATCCCCAGCATTTCAGTAACATTTCACAAAAGGACCTCAATATCCTTGTTTCTTTCTTTTTTTTTAATTTATTTTTATTCTCATTTTGTACAAATGTTTTTTTACATTAATAAAATATACTTGTTTAGAAGTAAACAAAATACCCCTCCCACCATGAATATAGATAGACTTGCTTGGGCGAAAAAGTAAAGGGGAGAGAAAAAAATTAAAATTAAAAAAAATAATAGTAATAATTGTAGGTATGGCCAGGTGGTGCAATGGACGAAGCACCAGCCCTGGAGCCACGAGCACCCGAGCCCACATCCAGCCTCGTAAACCCAATAGTCACCCAGCCATGTGACATGCAAGCCACCCAATCCCCACTGCCCTGCAAAAACCAAAAAGAAGAAAAAGAAAAAGACCCAAAATAAAATAAAATAGTAATAATAGTAGGGGTGGCTGGGTGGCAGACAGAGCATTGGCCCTTGAGCCAGGAGCACCTGGGTCCAAATCCAGCCCCAGACACCCAAAGATCACCCTGCTATGTGGCCCCAGGCAGGCCACCCAGCCCCACTTGCCCTGTACCCTCCCCCAAATAATAATAACAAAAAAATGTGCTTCAGTCTTTGTTCCAACACCATCAACTCTGTCGTGGGTGGATCTCATTCTTTATGATAAGTCCATCACAAAAGTTGCTTCCATATTTTTCCAATGTTGCCATTGCTGATCGCAACTCCCTCCTTTCTTATTTCTCCACTATCATGTACTATATTTTCTCTCTCCTTTCACTCTGACTCTGCTGTAGGGTTGCTGAGTGGTGCAGCAGACAGATCCCTGGTCCTGGGGCCAAGAAGCCCTGAGCCCCCATACCACCCCTTAGGCCCAGAATCCACCTGGCCCTATGGTCCTGGGCAAGCCCTCCAATCCCAGCCCCTTGCAAGAAGTAAAAAAGAAAATGTGTTATATCTGACCACTGTCCTCCCCATGGCCCATCCTCTCCTCCTTTATTCACTTCCCCACCCCTTCCCCCTGCTCCCCCCTCCTTCTTACTCCAGTTGTCTATACCCCATTGAGTATATTTGCTGTTTCCTCTCCTAGCCATCTCTGATGAGAGCAAAGGTTCCCTCATTCCCCCTTGCCTCCCCCCTTCCAGATCATTGCAATAGCTCATTGTAATAAAAAAAATCTTATTATGTGAAATATCTTGGACTATTCCCCCTCTCCTTTTTCTTTCTCCCATTCCATTTCCCTTTTTTTCTATTGACTCCATTTTTACACTATATTTTATCCTCGAATTCAGCTTTCTCCTGTGCTTCAACTATAAAAGCTCCCTCTACCTGCTCTATTAACTGAGATGGTTCATATGAATATTATCAGTATCATTTTTCTATACATGCAGTTCATCCTCATTAAGTCCCTCATATTTCCCCCCTCTCCTCCAATCTCTATGCTTCACCTGAGTCCTGTATCTGAAGATTGAACCTTCTGTTCAGCTCTGGCCATTCCAAAAGGAACCTTTGAAATTCCCCTGGTTCATTGAAAGTCCATCTTTTTCCTTGGAAGAGGACATTCAGCCTTGCTGGGTAGTTCATTCTTGGCTGCATTCTAAGCTCTTTTGCCTTCCGGTATATTGTATTCCAAGGCCTACAAGCTTCCAATGTAGCTGCTGCTAAGTCCTGTGTGATCCTGACTGCAGCTCCATGATATTTGAACTGTGTCCTTCTGGCTGCTTGTAATATTTTCTCTTTGACTTGGGAGTTCTGGAACTTGGCTATAATATTCCTAGGGGTTGGTTTTTTGGGATCTCTTTCTTGGGGGGGGATCGGTGGATTCTCTCCATTTCCATTTTGCCCTCTGCTTCTAGAATATCAGGGCAATTTTCCTGTAGTAATTCTTTGAAAATGATGTCAAGGCTCTTTTCCTGATCATGACTTTCAGGTATTCCAATAATTTTCAAATTATCTTTCCTAAGTCTGTTTTCCATATCAGTTGTTTTTTCAATGAGCTATTTCACATTTTCTTCTAATTTTTCATTTTTTTTGGTTTTGAAGTATTGATTCCTGATTTCTGGTAAATTCATCAATCTCCCTGAGTTCCATTCTTTGTCTGAAGGATTTGTTCTCCTCAGAGAGTTTTCTTATCTCTTTTTCCATCTGGCCAATTTTGCTTTTTAAAGCATTCTTCTCCTCAATAACTTTTTGAACTGTTTTATCCATTTGACCTAAGCTGGTTTTTAGCATGCTATTTTCTTCAGCATTTTTTTGGATTTCTTTGACTAAGCTGCTGACTTCATTTTCATGTTTTTCCTGCATCTCTCTCCTTTCTTTTCCCAGTTTTTCTTCCAATTCCCTCATTTGATTTTCAAAGTCTTTTTTGAGCTCTATCATAGCCTGAGCCCAATTTCTGTTTTTCTTGGAGTCTTTAGATGCAGGAGCTTGTGCTTCCTCATCTTCAGACTGAGTATTTTGATCCTTCTTGGGCTCATTTGCAAAATATTTCTCAATAGTCTTCCTCTTATTTCTTTGCTTGTTCATTTTCCCAGCCTAAGCCTGTTTTTTGGGGTGCTTCCTGAGCTTTTGGGACACTCCTACAAGGGTCTCAGTGTGTGAGGTTCTGTCCTCCCTCCTGGTCTGTGAATGACCATAAGCGCCCCCCCTCTGCCACGGGGCCGAGGTGGGGGGGCCCTGTTGTTCTATGGGGGGGCCTAGACTGGGATCAGGATCTGAATGTGTTCAGAGCCCCAGAGTCCTGTTCCAGGGGCAGAGGACAGAGCTAGGCAGTCTCTCTTTTCACTCCCCTCCCTCAGCTCAATGGGCTCATGCCCTGGGGGCTCCTCCTTACCAGCTCAGCCTGCTTCTGTTTGGGTCTAGGCTGCTGAAAGACCTAGCTGCTTGCTGTGTGTCCTGAGGGCTGGGCTCCACGTGCTTGCTCTGGCAGAGGTCCCCCGCTGTTCCCCCACTTTGTGCCTGGTGCTCCCCAGGGTGCAGTTCAGGAGACTCCCCCGCTGCTGTGAGCCGTGGCTCCCAGCGCCCTGGGGCTGCCTCTGGGAGGCTGAAGTTCTTTGGCTCTGGTGGGCCACCCCTCTGGCGGGCCATCCCTCCAACCCCGGGGAGCAGAGCCTTTCTGCTCTTTTCCAGGTTACCTTGAGTAGGAGAACTGCCTTACTGTGTCCCTTTGTGGGTTCTGTCTCTCGAAAGTTTAGTTAGAGTCCTTAGTTTATGAGTTTTATCAGAGAGCTCCTAAGACTCGATCCCTTCATGTCACCATCTTGGCTCCGCCCCCCCCCCCAATATCCTTGTTTCTTAACTGCTTGAACTAGAAACCTGTGTGGCTGTAGCCACATTGGTAAGAATCAGCCCTTTAGGAATATTCACCATCCATGTCACTCCTATCACTCTCCATACTTAGAAGGAAGTTATGCAGTAAGTAATCTGATGGGTTTCAAGCTTTTTAAATATTCACGTATTCAAGAGGTATCTCTGAAAGAACTGATCCGACTTGTAAAGGAAACCCTAGAAAGCAGATTGTCCAATTGTAGTCGAAAATAAAAGAGAAAAATGATTTTTGTGTGTAGTCAGTGGCTCGGTTCATTAGCAAAGACCTTTACTCAGCAAGGTCAGTAGTTAGAGAACATCCCCCCTCATCTTGATGGCCAGGGGCTCACTCTTCTCCCTTCTTTCCTACCAGATGGTAACAGCTTCCGAATGAGTGTCCTTGCCTTGTCTCTCACCATTTTCTCAACTCCAAGTTAGTGACTTTCAATTCAAGTAAGATCAATAAGCATTCCTATGTATGAAGTCCCGTGCTAAGCACTAGGGACACAAAGAAAGGTATAAGACAGGCCCTGCCCTCAAGGAGCTCCCATCAATTATGTACAGACAAGATATATCTATATCTATCTATATCTATCTGTCTTTATCTCTATCTCTATCTCTGTCTCTGTCCCTGTCTCTGTCTCTGTCTCTGTATCTGTATCTATATCTATATATCTCTATCTCTATTTCTATCTCTATTGCTATATGATCTACATCTACATCTATACCTACATCTATACCTACATCTATACCTACATCTATACCTACATCTATACCTATATCTATACCTATACCTATACCTATACCTATACCTATACCTATACCTATACCTATACTTATACTTATACCTATACCTATACCTATACTATACATCTACATCTACATCTACATCTACATCTACCTCTACCTCTGTCTCTGTCTCTGTCTCTGTCTCTGTCTATCTCTATCTGTATCTCTATCTCTGTCTCTCTATCTCTATCATCTCTCTTTCTATCTATCTATCTATCTATATAATGATAAACTGGAAAGAGTTAACACAGGATAGGTGCTAACATGAATGAAAGAATAAAGAAATGAGTGGAGGAAGCATATACCAAGTGTTTCTTATGTGCAACAAATCTGGCTAACCTATGGTGATACAAGAACAAGCTACTACAGGCCAGCAATGTGCTAAGCACTTTTTACAAATATTATCTCATTTGATCCTCACAACAATCCTGCAAAGTATTATTATTATTATCCCCTGCTTTCAGGTGAGGAAACAGACAAAGAGGAATTAAGTGAGTTGCTCAGGGTCATACAGTTAACAAGGATCTACAAGTGAATTTGAACTCAGGTCCTAATGAAGAACTGACACCTATAGCTGCAAATCAGTTGGAAAACTCTCAAGGTCCCTTAAGGTCTTTTCTTCAATGCCATTTCCTAGAAAATCCTATCAGTTTCTGATGTTGGACCAATTGACAAGCCCAGGACTTTGGTGATAGGAACTCTCCTTTCCAAGTCTTCAGTTTTGTCTGTATCTTGCCCTGTGGGAGCAGTGGCTCCATTAGAGCTGACTCTCAGTTTAGAGTCCTCAGTTGTCCCCATCAACATCTGATGGGAGATGGTGGTCAGCTCCTCAGGACTGTCTGACTTTCCCATTTAGCTTCCCAGAGCTTAGTCTGTGGAGTAGAAGTGAGAGAGCTGGACCTGGGGTCAGGAAGACCCGAGTCCAAGTTCAGTCCCAGACCCTTATTAGCTGGGTGATCTTGGATTATGAAACTTTGGCTAACCTGGCACATGTTGCTTCCTGCCATGCCTTTTTATCTCTCTCCATTAAGGGGAATCAGGAAAGGTTTCTTGTCAGCTGGGACTTTAAAGAAGCTAGGAGGCAGAGATGAGGAGGGGGCAATTTCACCATATGGGGAGTGCTAGTGAAAATGTGTAGGTAGGAGATGGTGGGTCTTGTATAAGGAACAGCCAGGAGGACAGTGTCATCAGATCCCAGAGTACTTGAGGGGTGATGGGGCAGGAGAGAAGGTGTAAGAAGACTGGAAAGGCAGGACACCAGTTTAGGAAGGGCTACTAAAAGAATTTTCCTTTAGTTGAGATATGACTATGTGAGTACTTTACTCAAACAAATCCAGTAGCTTCCTCTAGAATAAAATATAAATTCTGTTTAACTTTTAACATTATTAAACCCTGTTGGACATTATCTGCCCTTCCTTTAAGTCTATCACTTAGCTAAACTGGCTTTCCTTACACATGACCCTTCACCTCCCATCTCCATGCCTTTGTACTCACAGGTTACCCTCATCACCCCAGTCTCTTTGAGTTCCTCTCTTCTTTTAAGATGCAACTCAGGTACAAGTTTCTATATCAGGCCCTTCTGCCAAGGGCCATTTGAATATTTATAATGTCATTCTCATGCTATATTTGGTCAGACATGTAGCTAATTCACTGCTAAAAAGCTCCTAGATTTATTGAATTTCAAGACCCACCTGCAGTTGCTGAGGCAGCACCAGACCAAAAGGCGGACCATACTGTTCCCAGCCCCTGTTCTGCAGGATCTTCCCTCCCTTCTACTTCAACCCATCTGTAAGAACCATCACTCCCTTGTCTTTGTGTTTGTTGATTTCACATTCATGGTTTTATGTGTATTTATTATCTCCCCCATTTGAATGGAAGCTCCTGGTGAATGGAGATTATTTCCTTCTTTATATTTGTATCTTTGGTGCCTAGCAAAGGGTCTGGTACCTAACTGGTACTTAATAAATATCAATGCATTGATTGACCAATTGAGGCAGTTCTGTTGAAAAGAAAATTTTTTTTTTTTTAACTTTCTTCTGGTTATGAAGGGTGAAACCAAGGCTTATTAAATATATCCTCCGAGGTTAAGGTTGTTTCTTTGATGAAACCAGAAGAAACCATAAGTTAGCTGCACAAGAGAATGCTTTGGAAAAGGATTGGTATGACTTTAGAGGCCTGATGATAAAACATTTTCCTGTCCTTTTAGTAGGGAGTCTTGAGACTCTCAGCACAAAATGAAGCACAGGAAATCTAGCATATGTGGCCAATGTATTGCTTTGTTTTCGTAATCTTTGGGACAAGGGATAATGGTGGGGGGACTAATTGGGAAATATTTAATTTAAAAAAACTAGTGATGTTCTATAAGCAGACATCAAAAACAAAAAAAGAAGAGAGATAAGATTTACTGTGAATTATGCCTCTAAGGACATTTTGTTCTAAGCTTTTCTCATTTTTGGACACATGCATTAGCATACCTACAGAGCAGTTGAACTCATTGTTGAACAGTAGAAGAAGAGCCTGGATTACTGTTGGGAAATTGCAGAGTTCTTTCAGTGATCCTAAGCTTCTTTCTGAAACAAAAGGAAAAAGAAATTGGAACACTAGCCTCTCTCTGGTGACCTTGTCTGGCTGTGATGTCTGGAATACTACCACAGAATTCATTGGGCAAATCCCCAAAGGGCAGACAGAGGTGTTTGGTGGGTAGGAGCAGGCTGCAACACCTTTCAAATAAGGATTCTGCAGGAAAAGTGAAGTAAAGCAGTGGGATCAAACTCAAATAGAAACTGAGGCCATAGATTGGCACATAAGGATCCCTGGGAGGGGGCACAGTTTTCAAATGCAACATTTTCTATATTTTATTGTATTTTTATTTATTTGTTAAATGTTTCTCAGTTATGCTTTAATCTACTCCAGTTACACTCAAAAATGTGGTGGGTCTCATGTGGCAGTGGTTTGCATGTTTGACATTTTGCTGTAAAGAATGTCCCTGGGGGCGCAGCTAGGTGGCGCAGTGGATAGAGCACCAGCCCTGGAGTCAGGAGTACCTGGGTTCAAATCTGGTTTCAGACACTTAATAATTACCTAGCTTTGTGGCCTTGGGCAAGCCACTTAACCCCATTTGCCTTGCAAAAAAAAAAAAACCTAAAAAAAAAAAATAAAAGAATGTCCCTGGGGCAGCTAGGTGGTGCAGTGGATAGAACACCGGCCCTGGAGTCAGGAGGATCTGAGTTCAAATCTGACCTCAGACACTTAATAATTACCTAGCTGTGTGGCCCCAAAGAAGTATATGATTGAAAAAGAAGCCAGGATGGTCATGTGGAAAGATGAAGAAAAAAACCAATGGGCAAGCCTGAGTACTCTTTAAGGATCTTCAGGGGACCAAGAGAACTGAAGGAAGGCAACCAGTACATTGGGTGGACTCCATGTGGCATTCTTCTAGGAGGACCTGGATGAGAGTTACACATATGCTAGGTACAGAGCATTCACATCTGTGAGATCACAGGTCTATTGGACAATTTGAGAACAATAGATGTTCAGTTCTTTTCAGTTGTGTCCAACTCTCGCCATTTTGGGGTTTTCTTGGCAGAGATACTGGCGTGGTTTGTCATTTCCTTCTCCAGCTCATTTTACAGATGAGGAAACTGAGGCAAACAGGGTAAAGTGATTTGGCCAGAGTCACACTGCTAGTGTCTGGGTCCAGATTTGAAGAATAAGGAAGATGAGTCCTTCTGACTTCAGCTTCAGGACTCTATCCGCTACCTGCCCTTATTGAGAACAATGGCAGCAATAAAGAAAATATTTGCAGGTGGTAGAATTCCCACCAAGTATTACTGGGAGGTACATACACATTTCTCAAATTTGGAAGGATTTTTATCTGACAAGATAAAGTTCTAACAGGCTATTTCTGGTTCCCAAAGCACTTAGTAAAGATGTTCTCCTTTGACCTTCATAACACATCTGGAATGTAGGTACTAGTGTTCTTCTCACTTGGAGAGGAGAAAATCAAGGCTGAGCCACATCTCAACTCTAATGGTCACTCATCCAGTAAGAGGCAGAGGAAGAATACAAACCCAGGTTTTCTGACTCCACAATCCTAGCCTACCTCTCAGTGATCCTTCTTGAGACAATATGGAGCTATGCTATTAACTGGGTAAACCTTTTGACCCAGCAACACCACTACTAGGGCTGTACCTGTAAAGAGATCAAAGAAAGGGGAAAAGAACCCATATACACAAAAAATATTTATAGCAACTCTTTCTGTGGTAGCAAAGAATTGGAAACTGAGGGGATGCCCATGAATTGGGGAATGGCTGAACAAGTTATGGCATATGACTGTGATGGAATACTACTGTGCTTTAAGAACTGAGGAAAGTGGGGGACAGCTAAGTGGTACAATGAATAGACTCCAGGGCATGAGTTCAAATTCAGCCTCAAGAAACTTAATAATTACCTAGTTGTATGACCTTGGGCAAGTCACTTAATCCCATTGCCTTGCAAAAACCAACAAAAAAAAGAACTGAGGAAGGGGATGATTTCAGAAAAATCAGGGAAGAACTGTATGAACTAATACAGAATGAAGTGTAAAGAACCAGGAGAACAATCTACACAATGACAACAATATTGTAAGGATAAACAACTTTGAAAGGCTTAGTGACTCTGATAAACTCAATGCCACATGGAGTCTAACCAGTTCTGAAAGACTCTTGATGAAACTTGCTATCCACCTCCAGATAGAGAGTTGCTGGACTTAGGGCACAGACTGAGGCATATATTCATCATTTATTCTTGCCTTTTTTTTCTGAACATGATTTTTTTAAATTTATTTTTCCAATTATATGTAAAGATAATTTTCAGCATTCCTGAGGTGGTGCCTCATAGTGTTTTAATTTGCATTTCTCTCTCTCTCTCTCTCTCTCTCTCTCTCTCTCTCTCTCTCTCTCGTTTTCAAGGCAATGGGGTTAAGTGACTTGCCCAAGATCACACAGCTAGGCAATTATAAAGTGTCTGAGGTCGCCTTTGAACTCAGTTCCTTCTGACTCCAGGGCTGGTGCTCTATCCACTGTGCTACCTAGCTGCCCTAATTTGCATTTCTCTAAACAGAATATGATTAATATGAAAATTTATTTGCATGACTGTACATGTTTGTGATGAGTTTTATTTTTCTTGCCTTCTCAATGAAGAGGAAGGAAGAGGAAGAGAATTTGGAAATAAGAATAAAATAAAATTGAATTTTAAAAGTTATAAGGAGAGATTGAAAATAAAGGAAAGTAACTACCATTTTATGTTCTATGCAGTAAACTGGTAGAGTTAATTGCTTCAAGAGGTGGACAAACTACCTGCCTAAGGCAAGGGCCAATTAATTACCTGTGACAGCTTTGTTACTTTTTAGGGAAAACATAATAACTTTTGGGGGACAGAGGGGACACCCTGGTAAATATTGGTCCTATCACAGCATCCTCAATGTTAGCAGAGGAGAAACAGGCTTTCACAAATGATTTTTCACAGCAGAGCATTTCATTATTGACTCATAATTGACTGAAGCATGTTGAGAATACAAGATTCCACTCTGAATATTGTTCAGCATTTAAAAAAAAATCTTATTTGGTAGAACAAAATGCCACTTTAAATACTAAATAGTCCAACATGTTTTCTACCTTCCATATGTCCAAATCATTCAAGATTCTTCAAAAAATATAACAGCAGAAATAATCTTGTACTCCTTGTGCTCACTGACAGGGAAATTCATTCTCACCAAAAGTGTTTCCATTGCCATGGAAGAGAACCAGTGGAGAGTTGAGGTTGAAGACAAATTCCCTGTGAATGGTATAATCTTCCAGATGGCCTTCATGGAAAGTTGCAGGTGATTTGCTAAGAGTGGTAGCAGTGAAATTCAGGGAGAACCTTAATGAATCAGTGACAAGGCCCTCTTTTTCATAATTCTGGACAGGTAGCATCATTTGAACTGGAACAATACTGGATTTGGAGTCAGACAACATAGGTTCAGATTCCATTTTTGCTACATACTGACTGTGTGATTTTGGGCAAGTCACTTGCCTTCCTCTGAGTATCAGTTTCCTTTTGGATAAAATCATTGGGTTGGACTCAAGATCTCTTCCAGTTCTAAAGTTGTATTTCTTTTTTCTTTCTTTCTTTTTGCAAGGCAATGGGGTTAAGTGGCTTGCCCAAGGCCACACAGCTAGGTAATTATTAAGTGTCTGAGGTCGGATTTGAACTCCAGGTACTCCTGACTCCAGGGCTGGTGCTCTATCCACTGTGCCACCTAAAGTTGTATTTCAAATGAGTCTTAGGTTCTTTGACCTTACCCCTTCTGTTGGCATGGTCTGAAACCAGGTTTCTTTTAGTCTTAGGAGTTTTCCTATCTCATATTGGAGTAAGGTCTACCCCCTCTATAGGGGGAGGGGAAAAACAAATACTGTCTTGGTCTTTCCTTCCTTTGCCTTCACTAAGCTACCCAGGTCTCCTTTTCTGCCTGTGTCATCCTAGGAGAACCCTTCTCAGTTATGTGGTCCCATCTGAGGGTATGCTCAGTGTCTCTGCCCTCCAAAATATGTGTGAACAAGATAAAAAGTTACCTATTAAAACTGAAGTTAAACAGCATTAACTAGGCCTTAGTTTCCAATATCCATAACAGAAGGTGTTGGACTAGATAACTAGATGATCTTGAAGGTTCCTTCCAAGTCTTAGTATCCTATGACTTCAGCATTTGGCTGACCCTTTGCCCTAGGAAAAGAGCATGTGGTACAAGCAAGTAGGACCTAAGCCAAGGAAAGCTTTATTTTTTTCTTCTTTTTGGATGAGAACTCTAGGGGCTCCTCTCCAAGCAGTACACAGCACGTGGAATCATTTTAAGGAAAACACCCACCCCCGCAATACTTTAGATTTTTCTCCAGAACTTCCTCTGGTTGGGATAGGAAGTTTAAATTTTTTATGTTGAATTGTTCAAGAATTCTCTGGTGATGATGGCTTCCACTTTCTAAGTTTATTTCTCCTGGGTGCTACTGTGAAGATCCCTGGCCAGCTAGCTCTCAGAGGTCCATCCACCAGGATACCAAGTCACCTTGCCCAGGCAGGAAGACTCCAGGACAGACAACTGCACCCCATCCTCTGCAGTCCCTGGCATCATTAGCAATCTCCTTTAAAGAAGCCCCAGGTTCTGCTGGATCCAGATGAGCCAGTAAAAGCGAGGGCCTCGAAGCCAGTCAGCGCTCAAGGCCATGTTTGGGAACCTATGCCCCCCAGACCCATGAGCATCACTAGTACCCTCAGTGCTCTCCTTAGAGCCTGCTCTCTTGGTGGGTTTTGCTCTTACTCCACCTAACATCTGAACATAGTGCATAAGCTGCCTTTTTGCAGCCTCACCTATGTCCCAGGATGTACCTTAGGGAACATAGACCCCAAGACCCAGGATGGGACCATGACCCTGGTGACCCATCGGCAGGAACACCAGAGTTGGGACTAAGGGCTTTACTGAAACCATGTGCTCTTTAGGCTTCCTTCTCCTCACCCTCCCCCACCCCCACCCTCACCCACAGTTCCCATAACTATCTAAAGCAGCAAAGGAAAGGACATGTAAGAGCTGCCAACCTACTGATCCTTGATCTGGACCTGGGAGGAACTTGAGAAGTTGTCTGGTTCAATTAATCCCTTCAATTTACAGAAAAGGAGACTGAGGTTTAGGGAGGACAAGTGACCTGCTGAAGGCTATATAGACAAAGTAGCAAAGCGGCTGACTTCAAGGAAAGTTCAGCACTCATTCAGACCTCCATGCTCTCTCCTTCCCTGACCCCACACTGCCTGCCAAGATTGGTTAGAGCTGATTGTGTTTACTCTGGATTATTCTTTCTGCATTTGGAAATACTAAAATAAGATTGGTTTTCTTTTTAAAATAAATTTTTTATTGATGGCTTTTTTACATCATTGTAATTCCCACCAGTATCTCTCTTTTCTCTCAGCTTTCCAGAGAGCCATCTTATTTAATAAATATTTTTTAAAGAAAAAAGAAAAATAAGAGGAAAAAAAATCAGCTTAACTGATCAGTACATCAAAAAAGTTTGAAATTGTACGCAATGTACCATACTTGTGGATCTCCCACCTTTGCAAAGAGGGAGAATGCGAGTGTCTTCTCATATGTTTTCTTTTGAGTCATATTTATTTTTCCTAAGTTTGTTTAGATACATGTTCAGGGGGAAGCTAGGTGGTGCAGTGAATAGAACACCAACCCTGGAGTCAGGAGGACCTGAGTTCAAATCCAGACTCAGGCACGTAATAATTATCTAACTGTGTGGTCTTGAGCAAGTCACTTAACCTCACTGCCTTGCCAAAAAAAAAAAAAAAAACTAAGAAAAAAGAAACATGTGCATATGGACTATTTGTGCTCAATCTGTGTCAGAGTTCTCAGCTCATTGGTCTAATCAACCAGTCAGAAACACTGTACCTTAACTTCAACATAGCTATGTCATTTTGATCCTCTTCAAGAATGAAGAGCAACAGCCATCAGCTAAGCATTCTTTCTAATTTTGTAGCATTTACTTTTGAATTTTTTTGTATAGGTGACTATTCTTTCATTCACATTACTGTAATCATTCTGTATGTTATTTTCTTGGCTCGCTAACTTCACTGCACATCTAATTCATGTAAATGTTTCCATGTTTTCTGTATTCAGCATATTTGTAGATTCTCTTAGTATAGGGATATTCTATTACATTCATGTACCACAATTTGTCTAGCTATTGCCCAATCAATGGGTATTTGCTTTGTTTCTAGTTCTTTGCTAATACAAAAAATATAAATATTTTTGGTGTATATCAGGATTCTCTATTAATGACCTCTTTGCACTATAAGCCTAGTAGTGAAATCTCTGGATCAAAGAGTTTGGACATTTTAGTCACATTATTTGCATAATTGGAAATTGCTCTCCAAAACAGTTATACCAATTCATAGTTACACTAACAATATACTAGTATGCCTATTTTCCCACCACCCCTCTAACACTGAGCATCCCTACCTTTTTCATCTTTGCTAATTTGTAGGGTGTGAGGTAAAAATGCAGGGCTATTTCAATTTGCATTTCCCTTAATTTCAGTGATTTGGTACATTCTCTTGCATGGTTGATAATAATATACAAATTTCTTCTTGAAAATTTGTTCATATCCTATGAGCCCTTATCTTTTAGGGCATGGATTTTGGTCTTACATGTATCTTAATTAATTATCTTGGAAATCAAATCTTTATGAGAGAAATTTGACACAATGATTTTTTTTCTCATCTGCTTCCCTTTTTATTCTATGTGCATTGGTTTTGTTTGTGCAGAAGTTTTTCTGCTTGATATAATTAGTATTATTCATTTTTCTTTTGTAATTATCTCCATCTTTTAATTAAGAAATATATCTTCTTCCCATAATAATGAAAAGTATATGATTTGTTACTCTTCTAATTTTTTATGGTATGATTTTTTATATTAAAGTAGTATATCCATGTTAAATATATTGTGGAATATGGTATAAGATGCAAGTCTAAGGACTTATCAGACTGCTGTCTAGTTCTTAGCAAATAAGGGAGGATTTTCCAAAATAATTTTTGTTTTCTCTTTTGTCAAACACTGGGTTATTGATTTCCATTACTTTTGATTTTCCCACTGCTAGTTGGTTCCATTGATTGGCCTCTCTCCATTTTAACCAGTACCACATGGTTTTGATGACTGCTGCTTAATAAGATAGTTTGAGATCTGGAAGTGCTTTATGCCTATACTTTTCAATATTTCTCTTCATATTATAGATCTTTTATTTTTCCAAGTGAATTTGATTATTATTTTTTTGAGTTCTATAAAGTATGCCTTTGATAATTCAACTGGTAAAATATTAAAATTTTAAATTAACTTTGCTAGTATTGGGTTTTTTTTTTTGCAAGGCAGTGGGGTTAAATGGCTTGCCCAAGGCCACACAGCTAGGTAATTATTAAGTGTCTGAGGACAGATTTGAACTCAGGTACTCCTGACTCCAGGGCCTGTTTTTTATCCACTGTGCCACCTAGCGGCCCCCACTTTGCTAGTATTGTTGATGATTTTTATTATATTGTTAAGACCACCACAAACACTGAATATTCCTTCCAGCCGTTTAAAGTTTTTCTTTATTTAAGGAACACTTTGTAATTGAATCTATTCTATTATTTTATGTGCTTTAGAACATTTTTTAAAAAATATTTTTATATTTTGTAGTTATTTTAGGACAGCTAGGTGGCACAGTGAATAGAGTACCAAGCCTGGAATGAGGAAGATCTGAGTTCAAATTTGACCTCAGACACTAGCTATGTGACCCTGGTCACTTCATTCTGTTTGCCCTAGTTTCCTCATTTGTTAAATGAGCTGGAGAGGAAATGGCAAACCACTCCTGTATCTCTGCTAAGAAAATCCCAAATGGGGTCATAGAGAGTCAACTCAAAAGTTATTTTGAATGGGATTTCCCTTACTAGTACAGTCATTGTCATAGAGAAATGCAAATGATTTTTAAAAAACAACTATTTGTTTTTTCCAACTACATGCAAAGGTAATTTCTTTCCATTTTTTGGTAAGGTTTTGAGTTTTACATTTTTGTCTCTCCCTCCCTTCCTTCCCTACTCCCTCTGACAGAAAGCAATCTGATATGTTTCACTTTTATGACCATGTTGCACATAGATCCATATTGATCACATCATGAGAAAAGAATCAGATCAAAACAGAAGAAAACATTAGAGAGGAAAAAATGACATAATACATAAGATAACTTTTAAAAATTGAAGATAATATGCTTTGGTATTCATTTAAACTCCACAGTTCCTTTTCTGGATATGGATGGTATTTTCCAATACAAGTTTTTTAAAACTGTCTTTATTGTACTGCTGAAATGAACAAGTCCATCATTGTTGATCATCACCCCATGTTGTTGTTAAGGTATTAAATGTTTCTTCTGGTTCTGCTCATCTCACTCAGCATCAATTCTTGCAAGTCTTTCCAGGTTTTTCTGAAATCCCGTCCCTCATGATTTCTTACAGAACAATAGTGCTCCATCACATCCATATGCCACAATTTGTTCAGCCATTCCCCAATTGATGGGCATCCCCTCAATTTCCAATTCTTTGCCACTCCAAAAAGAGATGCTGAGAATATTTTTGTTTATGTGGAGTTTTTACCCTTTTTCATGATCTCTATAGGATACAGACCCAGTAGTGGCATTGCTGATCAAAGGGTATGGACATTTTATTGCACTTTAGACATAATTCCAAATTGCTGCTCAGAAAGGTTGGATCAGTTCACAGCTTCACCAACAACATATTAGTGACCCAGATTCCTCACATCCCTTCCAACACTGATCATTTTCCTTTCTGGTCATATTGACCAATCTGAGAGGTGTGAGGTACCTCAGAGATGTTTTAATTTGCATTTCTCCAATCAATAATTGTTAGAGCAATTTTTCATACAGATAGCTTTGATTTTTTTTAACCTATCTTTTTGCCTTTAATTTCTTTTCCTTGTCTTATTGGTGGTATTGCTAGCGTTTCTATGACTGTATAAATAATAGAGAGGAGAGTGGCCATCTTTTTATCATTCATTTAGGTCCTAGATTCAGAGAGACTTCTGGCCAAGATGGTGGCGAGAAGACAGTCACAGTTCTAAAGTCTCCTGATCTTTCCCCGTCTATGATATGAAAGATTCAAATGTATCTTCATTGTATATGATGCTTACTTTTGGCTTTGGATATTTTTTATCTTAAAAAAAACCAATCTATACTTTGAAGGATTAAACACTGATGAGTGTTGTACTTTGTCAAAGGTTTTTAACCTATCTAGTGAGTTTTTGGATGCTTTTATTTGTAATACAGTTAATTATGTTGATTGTTTTCCTAATGTTAAACTACCATTGTATATTTAGTATAAATCTAACTTGATCATAATGAATGATTTCTTGTATGAATAGCCATTGTCTGTTTAACATTTTAATAAAAATTTTTGAATTGATATTCATTAATGACATTGGTCTATAGCTCGGTGTTTTACTCTTCTCTGGTTTAAGTTCGAGACTATATTTGTTTCATAAAGGAGTCTGGTAGAGTACTTTGTTTCTCAGGTTTTTTTTTTAGATTTTTTTGCAAGGGAGTGGGGTTAAGTGGCTTGCCCAAGGCCACACAGCTAGGTAATTATTAAGTGTCTGAGGCCAGATTTTAACTCAGGTACTCCGGACTCCAGGGCTGGCGCTCTATCCACTGCACCACCTACCTGCCCCCTGTTTCTCAATTTTTGAGAATAATTTGTGTAATATTGATATTAGTTGTATTTAAAAGTGTGATAGAATTCTCCCAGAAATCAATTATGAATAGGAGTTTTTTTCTTTTGTACTTCCTTTACATTTTGATATATTTTCTTTTCTGAGATAGAATTATTTAATGTGTCTCTGTTAATTTGGGCTTCTGTTGTTTTGGGTATTTTATATTTGTAAAAGTACTCTTATCTTTTTTGTTCTGTTTTCTTAATATAGTAGATGACTATATTTCTTTTGATTTTGTTGTGATTTTACCTTATTCATTTGCTATTTTTTTTATTAACTTTTCATCCTCTTCTTTTAAATCAGTTAGGCTAATGTTTTAGGAATTTTATGAGTCTTTTTAAAACATCAGCTTTTAGTTTTATTTATCATTTCTAAAGGTATTTTGGTTTCCAATTTTTGTATTTCCCCCTCGAATTTTAAATATCTCCATTGTATATATTTTAGGTTGGTTTGTTTGCTAATTTTTGAAAATGCATATTCAGTTAATCAATTCTCTTTTTTATTTTGTTAATGTATGTTTGTAGAGATATGATTTTCCCCCTGAGGACTGCTTTAACTACATCCCAGAAATACTGGTATGTGGTTTCATTTATCAGTTTGTTTTGCATAATTATTAATTTTTTCAAATTATTTGTTCTTTTACACACACACATCTTCATGATTTAGAATTTAATTGTTAAATCTCTATTTGGGTCTGTGTCTTTTGTTTGTGCATCCTGAATATATGAATATTTTTATTGCATTATAGTTTATACAGGATATATTTGCTATTTATGCCTTTTTTATGTTTTTTTGCAATATCTCTCAGCCCTGATACATGATCAATCTTTCTAAAAGTTCCATGCTGTTAAAAAAAAAAGTTGTCCCCTCACTGGCATTTCAATTCAATTGACCAAGCACTTGAGTACTGCTAATGAAGTGTGTGTGTATGCATCCACGTGTGTCCATGTGCGTGTCCATCCACACATGTGTACACATGCATAAATCAGATCCTTAAGTTTCTCAGGGCACTTTGTCTGGCCTTGTCACTTTGGTACCTTTCTCAGTACTCCTTGTACTATAGCTTCCTGTTACTTTAAAGTTGAAGTGACAAGACAAAACCGAAATACCAATTGGTGAAAAGTAACTGGAGGATTCTAGATCTAGAGCTGGAAGGGACCTCAGAGGCCATTTAGTCCTCTTCTCTCTTCTTACAGATGAGGAAGCTGAGGCCCAGGGATGTTACAAGTGACTTGCCCAAGATCACATAGCTAGTAAGCATCTGAGTCAGGATTTGAACTCAGGGCCTCTGTTCAAATCCAGTACTTTTTCCACTGCTGCACACTTGGCCATTGAAAGCATGTGTCTCAAGAAAACACATGCCCAGTCAGTTCATTTCAGTCAGTCAGTAAGCATGTATTAAGCCCCTGCTAGATGCAAAGCACCCCGGATAGAAAGGTATAAGGCAGTCCCTGCTCTCTGAAGATTACATTCACCAAATGGGTTACAAATCCCCAAAGTAAAACCCTCCAGGACCAGTGGAGTCTCTTCAAATCAGGTCACGACACTACGCAAGGTGATCTTTCCTTTCAGTGAGGCTGGGGCTGGGGCCATAAGGTCATGGGAAGGGTCACTAGAAAAACCAGGTGGGTAGCCTGCTTCAGGCTTGGAGGGCAGTGGGAATGGCTTTGGGGAATGGCTTTCTAAACCCAGGCGCTGTGCCCTTCAGCTCCTGTTTGAATGGTGCTCCCAGGGCTCAGCTCAGCATTGCCAGTTGCTGAATTTGGAGGAACAAGAACATTTCTATTGCCTATTGATGGATGCTTTTGGCAAAACTGAAGAAAAAAAGGAGGCGAATGACTCAGTGATGTGGTCTCCAGATTGGCTAGAGTATGAAGTGTGGCAATACTTTATTTGGAAATAGGACAGTATATGGAATCCACTAGCAATTTGAACAGTTCCTTTTTAACTCTGCTGCCCAGGAGATGGAGTTACTTAGAATCAGGGGTTCCGAGCTGAAAGTCCCTAAAGAGCAGGGACTGACTTACACCTTTCTTTCTATCCCGGGTGCTTTGCATCTAGCAGGGGCTTAATACATGCTGACTGACTGACTGGAATGAACTGAATGTGGATGTGTATTCTTGAGACACATGCTTTCAGGGGCTAAGTGCAAAACCTTGTTTTGTGGCCCAGTGCTGTGGGCAGTCTGGGACAGCCCATGGACTTTTCAGAGTCATGATTTTAAATGTATAAAATGAAGTATAGGATGTCAAAAGAGGAAAACAATTATAAGGAAACAGTTGTCAAAATATGTTTAAAAGCAAACAAATAAACGAACAAATAGGTCCAGGGGCCTTTGTTGTTAGACAACAAAGAAGCATAGAATTTTAAAAGGGAAGGGCATTAGAAAATCAAAACTAGTCCCAGCCAGAGAAGGGAATTTTCAGTGTCCCCATTCTCAGTGGGGGCCACCCTTTTTCCCTACTGTGGACCAAAGACCTCTGTCCCCATGCCCCAAACATGATGGTCCACTGGTCCCTGGCTTCTGAAAGGTGAGAGGAGGAAGGCAGGTCTTAGGAGGGGGAAAGAAAGTGGGGTCCTGTGCCAGAAGAAAGATGGAGGCTGCCTCCTCTCTTGGGATAATTACACCTTTTGTCAGACTATCCCTTGGGTAGGCCTCATGGTCCCCTCCACCCATCATCTTCTGTGTGTATCACCATCCCTGATCACCAGCTGATTTTGATGTAGGTGGGGAAAAAATGCCTCTGTCATCTAGTCCAATCCTTTTATTTTACAAAGCAGGAAACTGAGGCTCATTATTTCACATTAGTACTATTAAGGGGCAATACAGAACATGTATGCATTCTGTTTTAAGAAATGAATAAAAGAACCAAAAAAAATCAATCCAATTTCTGGAGTATTTTACTGTCCACAACGTGCTTGTCTCACAACAACCCGTCGAGGTAGATAGAGACGACAAGTGTTAGTGTCATCCCCACTATACAAATACTGAAAGATCTGTGATCTCCTGAGATGCACTGTGGCGTGCTCATCCCTCCTACCAATGTGGGCCTAATTCCTGAAAGAAGAACAAACTACAAATATTCTGTTGACTAGAAAAAATGTGGCTCAACTTTTGTTATGGGGAGATTTTTCTTTTGATGCTGACCCCAGGACACTTTTCTCACCTCCTAATTTGAAGTGAAGCATCCTAACAAAATGTAACCAATGTGTTTTTATAAGGCTGCTCAGTCCCTTTTTAATTATTATTTTATTTTGCT
Organism: Macrotis lagotis; assembly: GCF_037893015.1. Classification (NCBI taxonomy): domain Eukaryota; kingdom Metazoa; phylum Chordata; class Mammalia; order Peramelemorphia; family Peramelidae; genus Macrotis; species Macrotis lagotis. The sequence goes on from NC_133666.1 coordinate 30,802,627, forward strand.
GAGCTTTCCAAAACCTGTCATAGAGTTAAATCTGAATCCCTTTTTAAAACTGGAAGCTCAGGGCCATCAATGTTATTCACTGCCTCAGGCAGATAGATACAAATACCTTGATGCCATTGATCAGCCCAATGCAAATGCACTATAAATGGTAGTTGTGACTATGACTATTATTTTATTGTAATACCCTGTGTTGGGGGGAGGCATGTGACAGGGGAGTGGGAAGGTGGCCCAATCCCATCTCCCCTTGGACAGTAGGCCAAATTGTTTATTTTCAATGCATTGCTAGGCACTTTCTTTGAAGGGAAGGCACCAGATTCCATACATACTCCTGCCTGTCATCAGAAAAGCTCAGCTACATCACCAAACCACAGAATTTCAGAGATGGTGCTTCAGTGGGCATCCAGTCCAACATGTATACTACAGTACTTCTAAAAGTACTTCTCTAAAAATAGCTGCAGAAGGAAATGGCAAATCCTTCCAGTATCTGTGCTAAGGAAACACTGAATGGAATAACAACATGACTGAATAACAACACTCCTATTCCACGTGATGGCCCTCTTAAACACTTCAATTGATCCTTCAGCTTAGTTTTTTCAGTGCCTACCATTGTGCCACTCACCAGGGATACAAATATCAGACAGTCCTTGCCTAGAGGAGTCTATATTCTACTGGAGGAGAGGTCATAAGAACATGCTCCCCAATAATAAGAAAACAGACAATATAAATGAAAGGCAGCTATCCCACCTCCTCAGAGTCTCCACCAGATAACGCATTTCCAGTACCTTTTGCCCAGTGTTCCCATGAAGTGGACTTGGAGCCCTTCATCTTCTGGCTGCCTTCCTCTGAACAGTCTCCACCTTGCCAACGTCCTTCCTGAGCAGTGGTATCCTGATCCAGGTACAATGCTGCAAGTAGTCTGAGTTGAGTTGGGGGAGTGTGTTGCCCTATGTTTATCCATGTTGTGCTTTCTGGGTTGGGGCTCCCTCGTTCTCTTAAAGGTGCCTGAAGCTGGAAGTGCTCAGCCTTCAGGGAAAATCCTGACACTGCCATAAGCCTGGTGTAGCCCCTCTTTACACCCCCCCCACCTTGGACTGTTGCAAGAACCTACTGACTGGCAGGTTGTCTCGAGGGTCTCCTGCGCATACTGCACTTCGAAGTCCAATGAATCTTCCCCACACCTGGGTCTGACCACCTCACCCTTCCCCCTTCCCTCAACTCCAGGGGCTCCCTCTTATCCCCAGGATCTTCTGTTTGACTTTCAAAGAGGTTCATTACCTGGGCCCTCATTCTCTTTTTGTCAGCCATTCCCAGACCTCCTTCATCTTCAAGCCGTGAATGATCCACCATCTACCTGTCTGTGTCCGGCTTGTGGGGGTGGTGTCTTCCCACGAGGTAGCTCTGCCAGGGAAGGGCCTGAATTTTGCCTTTCTCTCCAACCTTAGCCTGGCACACCCTGGGTGAGGAATAAATGCTTGTTACCTGAGAAACCCTCAGCCTCTTTGGCTTCCTTCTTTCTTTCTTTTTTTTCAATTTCTTTTTTTATTCTCATTTTGTACAAATGTTTTTTTACATTAATAAAATATTCTTGTTTACAAGTAAACAAAATACCCCCCCCCCATGAATATAGATAGACTTGCTTGGGCGAATAAAGTAAAGGGGAGAGAAAAAAATTAAAATTAAAAAAAATAATAGTACTAATTGTAGGTATGGCCAGGTGGTGCAATGGACGAAGCACCAGCCCTGGAGCCACGAGCACCCGAGCCCATATCCAGCCTCGTAAACCCAATAGTCACCCAGCCATGTGACATGCAAGCCACCCAATCCCCACTGCCCTGCAAAAACCAAAAAGAAGGAAAAAAAAGACACAAAATAAAATAAAATAGTAATAATAGTAGGGGTGGCTGGGTGGCAGACAGAGCATTGGCCCTTGAGCCAGGAGCACCTGGGTCCAAATCCAGCCCCAGACACCCAAAGATCACCCTGCTATGTGGCCCCAGGCAGGCCACCCAGCCCCACTTGCCCTGCACCCTCCCCCAAATAATAATAACAAAAAATGTGCTTCAGTCTTTGTTCCAACACCAACAACTCTGTCGCGGGTGGATCACATTCTTTATGATAAGTCCATCACAAAAGTTGCTTCCATATTTTTCCAACGTTGCCATTGCTGATCGCAACTCCCTCCTTTCTTATTTCTCCACTACCATGTACTATATTTTCTCTCTCCTTTCACTCTGACTCTGCTGTAGGGTTGCTGAGTGGCGCAGCAGACAGATCCCTGGTCCTGGGGCCAAGAAGCCCTGAGCCCCCATACCACCCCTTAGTTGGCCTCCCTCTTTCTATAACCATCTCCTGGGTGAGCAGAATATTCCCAATAAAACCATTTCAGGGTTAATATTCCTAGTGAAGTCCTGTCAGGGAAGAAAGCACAAACTATTATTCTTAAACTATGTCTAGAAGAAAGGCCCTTGTATTCCAAACAGGTGGCTCTCTCCTAACTTTTGATAAGACTACTTTTATTGACTCCTAGAAGGATAGTAGACTTTTTCCCATGAGAAAAACCTTCCATTCCAAGGAAGCTCATAAGCCTCCTCTTGTTTGGTGATAGACTGTCCCTAGACTTTGCAGTTCCAAGACAAGTTACATGACTTCAATTAAGACAGTTATAATCCTGCAGGTTATTCTCACTGTCTGGACAGTGAGGTCATATTCTATGAAAACTTTTCATTCTTTTCTTCGTTGCTGGGTAGATTTTCACTAGTAGAATGTAACTCTGAAGACTAGCCAATGAGTCGACAAAGAGGGACGATAGGGAGGCGGAGGAGGGGATCGCGTTAGACCATGTAATCTTGCTAGACTGTCAATTCTAACCAACACCTTCACTACTTTTGTGAGACTTGGGGTATGCCCTTTGCTTAAGAAAAGCCAAAATAAACTTATTTTTTTTTGCTCAGAGGAGTCTCTCTCTATATTTTTTTTAGTTTTTTCAAGGCAATAGGGTTAAGTGGCTTGCCCAAGGCCACACAGCTAGGTAATTATTAAGTGTCTGAGGTCAGATTTGAACTCAGGTCCCCCGGACTCCAGGGCCGGTGCTCTATCCACTGCACCACCTAGGCACCCCAAGAGTCTATTTTTTAAGTGGATTTTTATGGGCAGAAGGGAGAAAGAAATGCTACTGTCTTTGCTTTTTGTTCTTCTGCCTTTGCTGGGTCACCTAGACATTCTCTTCTGCTCACACCTGCCCAGGACCACCCTCTCAGTTAAGTGGTCCTATCACAGGGTCTCCTCAGGGTATGGGTCTTAGCCCCCAGGATGTGTGTAGACAAGGTCAGAAAAACGGCACTCTTTAATAAAACTGGGGTTAAGCAGTGTCAAGGATGGGGTTGGATTAGACGATAGGGGGGTCATGAAGCTTTCTAGGATCCCAGCCTTTGACTCCCTTTGCAATGCATAAAGTTGCAAAATTCACATGTGGAATCCTGGAGTAGGCCCAAGGCCCAGCAGGGAACCTCCCCCACCTCATCCCCTTGGCTGCAATGTCACCAGGCCCAGTGAGAAGAGAATTCTTATGCACATGTGTAAAGGGCTCCCTTTGTCTATAGGCTGTGGTGTTCCCCAGCCCTATATATACTGTACCCCAGCCTTGTGAAACCTTAGTCGTCGCTTGCACACTGGCTGAGTAGGTGGGGAGAGGGGTTCCAAATTATTTCTCCTGGGGCAATTAGACCTGGGTGGGCAGATGGGGAGGAGGGGGGGAAGCTCTGAGTAGGCAGGATCAGGACAAAGCCCTGGGTGGGAAATATTCTGAACAGGTAGGGAGGTGGGCAAAGGAAAAAGAGGTTTTGGAGGGATGGGTGGGTAGTCCTTGTCCTAAATGACCTTGTGAGGGTCCTGTTGATGCTCAGGCTGTATACCACTTGTAATTTCCCTTTTGTGACTAGAAACTGTAGAACTCAGAACTCAGTTTCCTGAAGGCATGATTTGCCCCCACTCCTCCCTACCCATCCTCCCACAGGGAGGCAGTCTAAAGGCTGCCTGCCTCACATCTCCCTCAGATGTAGGGGACAGAACAGCACAGAACTGCGGGGAGACTTCCCGACAACTGGTGAGTAATCCAGGACACATGGGCACGGGAGAACCGGTCTGTGAAACCTTCTTAGTTGACTTTCCTTCCCTTTTCTCTCGTGTAGTGTGTGCATGTGCCCCCGTGGGTGAATGCAAGCGTGAGTGAAGACTGTTCACGGTTGGGAGGTTCTGTGGAAAGAGTAAGGAAAGCTTCTAGAAAGCAATGGAAAGAAAAAGAAGGGGAGGGAAGAAAGTGTAGGCTTAGAGAAGGGAGGCTGCTGAGGAGGATAGTAAGGAAAGAGAATGGTAGAAAGGGAAATGTTTTAGGGCAATGTTTTCGAACAACAGCCAGAGGAGAGGTCAGGTCCCATGGAAGGGAAGAAAGGAAAGGGGTGGGGGGAGGAAGGTGCTGATGAAAAGGAAGGGCAAGAAAGAAGAATTTGTGGTGCTTGGTGTCAGGGTCTTAGTGGGGGATATTAAGCAAGGACCTGGGGAAAGTAGGGGGAATCTGGGCAGGCTCCCCCCCCCCAGCAATGCGTGCAGGGGGAGAAAAGCAAGAAAATGGAAAAATATTAGCAGCTTCTGGAGGTGGAGACTGTAAAAAGGGAGGCAAATGCTTGGGGTTTTGAGTCATAGGAGGAGCAAAGGAAGGACACAGGAAAAAGGTTGAATTTAAGCTTTTGCTGGGGGGGAGCAGGGTGAGATTGGCCATGAGGCCACGTGCTTTGGATAGTGGATCGAGGGGAAAAAAGGAAAGTGTGCTTGTGAGGGGAGGGTGCTTCGAGTGGCTCGTGGATCCACGGGAAAAAGGAAAGTGTACATTCGCAGCAGGCAAGGATCCATGTGCTTCGGCATAGGGTAGCTGAGAGGAGAGAAAGGAAAGTGTTTGCAACAAAGGGTGTGGCAGGGGATTTTGCAAATAAGGGTGTGGCCGGGAAGTACACCTGCTTGGAGAGGCCGGGGGATGGAGGATGAAGAGGATGGTGAGCGCGTGCGCAGTAGGCATGACTCCATGTGCTCGGGCATAGGTTAATGGATCAAGGAGAAAAAGGAAAGTGTGCTAAAGGGTGCTTGTGCGGCGAGGGTAGTGGCAGGCAAATTCACGTGCTTCGAGTGGCTCGTGGATCGAGGCGGGGAAAGGGTTTGGTGGGGAAGTTTACCTGCTTCGAGATGGTGGCGGATGGAGGAGAAAAAGGGAAGTGCCCATGTGCTGTAGGTATGTATCTGTGTGTTTAGGTATAGGCTAACTGATCGAGGCGTAAAAGGAAAGTGTGCTTGCGGGGCGAGGTTGGCGGTGGGTAAGTTCAGGTGCTTAGGGAGCCTATTAGAACTGTTTGACTCCTGTGTCTAGGCAGCCATGGAGGGCGCTCTGGCATCAACCCCAGCCACCCTGCCTCCTCCATTTCTGGTCCCTCCCTTCCAGCCGCGCCCCCACCCCCTCTTCTTGGCTGCAACAATTCTTCTCACTCCAGGTGCTCCATCTTTCTTCTTGTGGTGTGTTATCCAGGCAGTGGCTGCCACCTGACCTTCCTCCTCAGAGGGCTCCTCACCACCAACAGCAGCAGCAGCAGTAGCTCCAGCTGCTCCAGCAGCTCTCCCAGTCTCAGACTCACAGTAAGCTGCCTTGTTCTCCTCTCCTTTTTCCATGACTGGGCAGGGCATATGAGGGAGGGGGCCAAAGGGTGAGCTTGGGGTGAGTGCCAGTTAGGTACCCTGCAGTCCTGGATTCCAGTTCTACCTTCCTCCCTTCTCACTGGCAAGGCCATGAGAAGGTCACTTCCCAGGATCATAGACAATGAATGCCCTGCTATGTAATGGATCAACCTTCAGAAATGAGTGCGTGCTTAAGAAATCAGCTTTGCTGTTCTCCCTTATTTTACAGAGGAAGAAATTGAGGCTCAGCGAGCCCAAGTCATATGTCCAAGGTCACTCAGTTCCTAGTTAGTAAGCATCAGGTTTGACCAAGAGCCACTGAATCCCAGCAAGTCCCAGCCTTCTTTCTTTCTCCTGTGTGTCAGCCCTTCTGATTGGCTTCATTTTCTTATTGGGTAAAGATGGGAAGGGGAGATGATGAGAATACATCTGGATTACTGTCTTCATGAGACAAAGAAAGATCTGAGTGCCATAGAGCTCTGGGTCAGGATCTATGAGTTCAACCTTCCTTGCTTTTCTCTTCCATCTCTCAGAGCTTTACATATAGCAGAGCAGATGAGACTTTCTCAGAGAAGGAACCAACTCGGGGGTTCAAGACCATGCAATTTGTGGGTCCAAGATGAATGGGTTTTAGGGTAATAGACCAGGGTTTTCATAGCGCTTCTCTAAATTCAAGGAACTTGGCCCGGCCTAAGGTTTTTGGAGAAGGTTTTAGTTTTTGAAGCTTTTAAAATCCACCAATAACTATTTTTCGGGAAGCAAAGCACTTTTCTCAGCATAGCCCAGTCAGGGAGGCTGAAGAGCCCTTTTTCTTTTTACTCACCTGCCCATTGATGGGGGCAGAGATGTGACAATCCTTAACATTGAGAGAAAAAAAAATCAGTGAGCAGAGATCAGTGGCATGTTTTGTGGGAGTATACTATATCTTTAAAATCTAGTTGAAAAACATGTTTGTTTTCGCTCCTTGTCATTTGAACTTGGAGTGTTTTCAGTTTTACTGAACATCAATATATCTACGTTTTGTTAAAAAAATGTTCTAGGAATCCTCTCTAATGAAATGGTTATTTCAAATGAATTTTCTACCTGCTTTCTCCAAATGGTCTTGTTATAAGATGAACATGAATGTGTCTGCTTAAATAGCTTAACATTTGTATAATTTCCAAATGTAGTTTCCAAGGCAAAACGTTGTCATCTTCAAAAATACTCTTGCTGTGAATCCTAGAAAGATTCTTTATACTCCAAGAACTAGAGGAGGACTAATTTTGCTGTTAGAGTATAGAAACCCAGGCATGTAAACATTTGCCTTTATGCATACACATCATGCATACAAATACATGCTGTGTATATGTACATATATGTATATTACATAACAAATTTACCACTTTGGTTTTATATTATTTCTTTCTTTGTTTTGAAATTATTTTTGGCATATGATGCTGTTTTTCCAGGAGATCTGCTGTTTGTGAAAGTTGCTTAGAGACCTGAGGTTAGAAGGTATGGTATTTGGGCTCCCACAGCCTATGTGTCAGATGGCTTCTAGGCATTCTCTCTGCTCTTCCCTGTGCCAACCAACCTGTAGTGGTGCTCTTTCCTTGATCAGGAATTCCCTGGAAGAATGAAATCCTGAGTTCAGTCCCTATCACCCTAAGATAGGGTCCATAACCTGAGGTCTCTGAATATAAAAAAATTAATAACTACATTACAACATAGTTGACTCTATAGGTTTCATCAGATTGCTGAATGGTCCAAGATCCAAAAAAGAATTACAATTCCCTGCCCTATGATATATAACCTGAAGGTCACCTTTATGATAAGTACATGTTCTAAAATAATCATATAGCTTTTGCAACCAAGATTGGGGGGAGGGCAAACATTTGGACCTATTTGATTTCATGAGTTTGGAAGCTGTTTCAGCTGTGCCCATTGTTAAGCAAAGGGGAAGGGAAGAAACCATTATACATTTCCTACTATGTATGTGGCTGTACAAAAATCATCTCACTTGATATTAACAACTGCTATTATGACCATTTTACAGTTGGGTAAATTGAGGCAACATTGTCCTGGCCACTGTGAAAGCTAATATGGTAGCTGCTAGTGTTAGGTTACTTGTTCATGGTCACAGCTAATATGTATCAGAGGTAGGATTTGAACCCATGACTACCTGATGTCCACCACTGACCCTTTCCAGGCTAGACTGCTTTTGATATCTTAAGCCTGGTGTTCTCAAACTTCATTTTTTTGGGAAAAACTCTCTCAATAGTCTAAATTTCTGAATGAGACTCAGTTTCTTTCTTTCTTTCTTTCTTTCTTTCTTTCTTTCTTTCTTTCTTTCTTTCTTTCTTTCTTTCTTTCGCAAGGCAATGGGGTTAAGTGGCTTGCCCAGGGCCACACAGCTAGGTAATTATTAAGTGTCTGAGACCAGATTTGAACCCAGGTACTCCTGACTCCAGGGCCGGTGTTTTATCCACTACGCCACCTAGCCGCCCCAATAGAATCATTTTTACAATATAAAGTGTACATACAGAGAGCAGTTTTGTTCATTGACCCTCTAACCTCTTGTGATCCTTATGATCCTATGGAAGTTAAAGCTACATTTGTAGGAGTATGTAGACCTTGGGGGCATCTAGGTGGAGCAGTGGATAGAGCACTAGCCTTGGACCCGAGTTTAAATCCAGCCTCAGATGCCTGATGTGTATGACCTTGGGCAAGTCACTTAACCCTATTGCTTCACAAAAATGAAAAAAAAGAAAAGAGGAGTATCTGGATCAGCCTTACAGGGATTCTTTTTGTGTGTTTGTGAAGTATTAATAGTTAGGCAGCTGCTTTTTTCAAACCACTTTTGTATGTGTCCTCTCTAATGCTCTCCACTGAGGTAGATGGGCAGTTTCTCATCTTAACTGACAGGCATTTTCAGGACAAGTCCTAAAGTGATTGTGCATTTATTGAAGCCTGAGGTGTGCCAACCATGGGTGGGACCAAGTGCTGAAGAGACAAAGAAAGAGCAAATGGTTCCAATCCCCTAGGAATCCCCTATCTAATGGGAGAGGCTGCAGGCCAACAAACTATGTCCAGACAAGATATGTGTGTATAGGCACATATATGTATCCTCTCTGAGAAAACTGGATGTCATTTCTGCAGGAAGACCCTAATGCCTTCTGGGCTAGCTAGTGCATCCCCTCAGAGGTCATCTGGATTGAACAAGAGTCCCCCTGAAGGAATTGAGATTCTCATAGATTGGCTTAGGTTAAGTGACTACTAGCTCTTGGGGTCACTGGTGATTTGGGGAAGCCTGTACTTGACCCCAGAACTTTTAGGTTCAGGCCATTCAATGAATCTTTGTGTTTGCCATTCTTTATGATAATTTCTGTGGTCTTGGTTTAGTGACCTAATCTCCCACTTCCCCAGCTGGAGTTTTCTTTATTCAAGAAATGTTCCTTAAGGTTTCTCTTAGCCCTTCCAAGTTGTGACATGTCCTGTGTGATGAGTTCTTTTCATTTTTTCATTTTTTTTAGGTTTTGGCAAGGCAAATGGGGTTAGGTAGCTTACCCAAGGCCACATGGCTAGGTAATTATCAAATGTCTGAGACTGGATTTGAACCCAGGTTCCTGACTCCAGGGCTGGTGCTTTATCCACTGCACCACCTAGCTGCCCTGGAGTTCTTTTTAATATAACACAATCTTTTCCCTTATTTCCTCTCCCACTTGGTGTTTGAGGAGGATCCCCATTTAGTGCAGCTGATTATAGCATAGTTATAAAAATCAATTGGAGCCTGATCTAAGGAAAAGCTGCCCATCACTGGTAGGGCTGGAAGTGGAGTGGACTTGCATGGAACAGCTACCTCACTGGAGGGTTTCAAGGAGAAACTTAAGAGAACCCACTTGTTGAAAATGTTCTAGAAGTGATTCCTATCTCTATCACCTGGACTATGTCATATTTCCCTAGAAAGATTATCCTTCCTCCTACCCCCACCCTTCCCCCTACCCCATATTCTATTCACCTCAGGTACTATAGGGATTTTCATACCCCTGCTCTGAAGCTTTAATTGAGGTATTCTTCATCTTTTGAGAGCCAATAATCTGGTGAAACCTATGGATAGACTCCTCAGAAATATAGTTGTAAATGCATAAAATAAAATCCAGAGGATTACCAAGGAAAGCAATGATATTGAAATACAATGATTAAAATGTTTTTTGAAAAAGTTCATAGACACCCCCCTCCCCGGGTAAGAACCTCTGTTTTAGTACTTTGAACCTGGGGTCTTCAAGATGCTTCCCAAGTCTGACACACCTTTTTTTAATTCACAGAATATGTTGAGTACAGTAGGAAATTTTTTCTGTAACTTTTGGAAAACAACAACATTGTTAATTAGAGATAACACTTCTTGAATTATCATCTTAACTAGTTATTTTAAAGTTATTTTCATAGCTAAATATTAAAAATGAAATAATTTAAAAGTATGGTGAATTTAAGATTGAATCCAATACAATTAATTAAATTTCCTTTGTCAAATGATTTTACCATAGAAACTGATCATCATGTTTGAATCATCTCCCAGGGATTCTTCCCCTGTTTATTGCTGTTTTGCTTTTCACTCTTTGGTCATAGTGAGTACTCTGTTTTTTTTGTTTTGTTTTTGTTTTTGTTTTTTGTTTTTTTGTGTTTTGTTTTTTTATTTAATATTATTTCATTAAAGTCAGTTCAGATTTTTTAAAGCTATTATGCTTATCAGTCTTAGTTTTATTATGTAAATGTGTCCAAATTGATTGAACCTTTCCCCTATTGATCATTTAGATTACTGCCCAGTTTTTTTTGTAAGGATAGGTAATACTGCCATGAAAACTCCAAATAGCTTTTTTTGGGGGGGGAGGGGGGAACATGATTGTTATACTTTCAGAGTATATTCCCAGAATGGGATTATTGATTAGTAATTTTTTCTGCAGGAACTAAAAAAACAGTTAGTGGTGAAAGCAGTGGGGCCTTTTATTTGGTGCATTTAGAGAGAGGACCAGCTAGTTTAAATGTAATCACCCAAGGGAGCAAGAGGCAGGGTAATAAGCAAAAGGTACTAGGGCAATACCTCAAGCTCCTCACACTGGGACCAAGAATAACATCTCCTAGACAAGGTAGTTCATTGTGTCCTCATCTTGGGACAGGGACCACCACTCTCTGAATGGAACTGGAAAAGGAATACATCTAGGAATGTCACCAGAAAACTTCAGATAGGTTTTTTTTAAAAAGATTATAGTAGCTTGCAGCATAAAGAGGGATTATTTGACATTCAGCATGAATGAAATTAATAGTTAGAATTAGGAGAGAGTAGGGTAAAAGATTCCTTGTTTCAAATGTATCTTGATAAGTCTAATATCCAAGTTATGTAAGGAATTGTTCCAAGTCTGTAAGACTGAGAACCATTTCTTGGTTGATAAATGGGAAAAAGATATTTATAGGTTTCAGAAGAAGAAATACAGATCTGTGAATGGCCATAAGGAAGATTGCTTCAGCTTACTACTGAGAGAAATGCAAATTAGAGCCAACAGAAATGACAGGTTTTACCTCATGCATGAAATTGGCAAAGAAGATAAAGGAGAAATGCGATGGTGGAAAGACTCCAGGCTAGGTAGCCAAACTTCCTATTAGGTTCAGTGTATTTCACTGGAGTTGAGCATGTGACTTTGGTCCAACCATCTGAAAACAGTTTGGAATTCTAGGAGAAAAGTTAGTAAATGTCCATCCCCTCAATTTCCAATTCTTTGTCACTATGAAAAGAGTTGCTATGAATATTTTTGTACATGTAGGTTTTTTTTACCCTTTTTTGTGATCTCATGGGATACAGATCTAGTAGTGGTATTGCTGGGTCAAAGGGTATGCACGTTTTTATAGCCCTTTGGGCATAATTCCAAATGCTTGTTTGATTCTAGGTCTGTGACCCTGGGCAATCACTTCCCTTGGAGAGAGTCCTAGGGAACTCTCCAAGACTGAAGTTACAAAGAAGAGTTGCCTAGGTATTCACAGAGGGAATCATGGGTCTAGATCTCCCAATCCTGACAACACCCCTTCCCCCCGCGCCCCCCAAAAAAAAGAAAAGAGAAAGTTTAAGAAGCAAAAACAATAGGATAATTGATGGTCTATAGAATGGATAATGGTTCAACCATTTTGGTTAATTTACAGTGACAGGAAGGGTATGGTTGCAGGCACAATTGTTGGCAATGACTTTCTTATCTGCAGGATTTCAGGGAGGTCTATGATTTTGGGGTGAAAGTGGTATTCACACATATTTAAAAAAAACTAAAGTTAACTTTCCCTGCAAACACAGAACATGGACTAAATTGTTTTTATTGAAATCTTTTGTTTTAATGTCACCTATGTTTTCCAGTGTATCCTCATGCTATTTATTTTTACAAATGACTACAGAAGAGAAGGATTCAACAAAACTAAGGAACACATTAAGCAGGACCTCCATTTTATGCAGTTACACAATCATCTCTCCCCAGCCCTCCTATCCCACCCCTGGCAAAAGCACTGTATTGCTTTGCTTTTAATATTTCCCATGGAAAATCTCTTTCTACCAAACCAGGGCCTGAAGTCTCCTTAATCCTATTTCTTTCCTTGTCCTCTCTTCCCCCTAGCTTGGGACTTGTGCTGCTGCTTTCTTTTTAAATTTATGGACTAAAGTAAGCATGTCCGTAACATAGTGCAATAAAAAAGCAGATCATTGTAAATGCAACTACTAACCTCCTATGCACAACTTTCTGTCCTTTCAAATATACAACAAAATGATTGTGCAAATTTCCCCCTCCCCCACTCATATCAATTAATAATAAGCCACAAGTTTAAGAACTCCTGGTGCCACCCTAGCCCTTCTTCTAACATTATAATCTTTATTTTGCAAGTCCAGACAGCTTTACATAGGCTACCAGGTACATTTTTAGGATTGCTATCCCTAAACAGGAAGCGATCCTTGTTCAAAACTCCCCACCAGCCTTGGTCACTGTGATATTTCTTCAATCTCTCCTATTGGTTTGCTCCAAACCCTGAAGGCTTGCTGTCACACTTGGATTCCTAAAAAAGGCAGAAATTTGGAACAAATAGAGGATGATGTTTTCCCTCTTACCTACATGGATTTTTCACATTCCTCAATATCTTTCCCTCCCTTTCATTTGCTTAGGAGAGCAGTGGATCTTGGTGGGAAGAGGTTAGACCAGAGACTCAATCTGGGATGGGTTTTGAAAAGCAGCCCCTAAAATGGTTTTCGAGGCATCCAGGGTATACTTGGGGATTAACTGAAGTTGGAGGGGATTTGATAAATCTAGTTAGAGGTTTTGGATGGAAACATTACTCCTTGTAAGGTGCAGAAAAGTTCCTTGACAGATGAATGTCTGTGGAATCTTAACTAGTGTTTGCTACTTCAAAAAAAGAGAAAGGTTATTTGACCTCTGGTAGCAAAGACTATTCTAGAAGAGAAGAAAGGTTTTTGGGAAGCCAATTTACAACTGACTGAAGAGCAGGATTCTAGAACTCTTAAGTCTGATGGGTGCCTGTGACAGAGACATTGTTCTTGACCCAGGTTCACAGACTCCTAAAACCTTGGGCCCACCTGGTTGGTCTGTGACCTAAGACCCCTGAAGGCAAAGATTCTTCTGTCCTAGGAAGCCAAACCCTTCATCGCTGGTGGCATTCTTCTTAGTCTGATGCCTGGGCCTTGGCTGGAACCCCCTGGTTCTGGTTTGAGAGGGATGGTGACTGAACCCACTCCTCTTCTGGGGGGCTGAGGGAGCAGCTCCACTCAGGAGTCAACCTGGCAGCAGAGAGAAACTGTACTCTCCTTTGCACCCAACAGGGTCCTGCCCAACCACTCCAAGAGACCAGTGACTGCCAGGCTCAGCCAGGATTCCCAGACCAGTGAGGAGCGGACTGCCCAAGCAGTTCATCACCACAGCAAGCATTCAGGGCTGCAGCCATGTCTTTCCAAATGTCTTCCAGAGGCATGAGCTCTTCTGATCAGGTCCCCTTGGAGCCCTTCCAAGAAGGTGTTCTGGTCCCTGTGCTGCCCGAGCAGGCACCACCCCCATTATCCTCTGTGGCCCCTGTGCCCTCCCCTCCTTTGCTCCTACCTGAGCATGTCCAGGTATTTGTGCCCTGCTCAGGAGTTTTTCCATGTGGGTGCCCCTGCCCATGTGTGGCCTGGCCATCCTTGGGTTGCAGCATCCCTGTTTCTGCTGTGGAGCCTCCCATCCCTATGGTAGTTGCCCAGCCAGAGGTTCCTCCACAAGTTGGGAACCCTCCTCCTGACTTCTGGCCACAGAGGGCTGCCTCTGCTGCTGCAGCTGCACAGGATGATCCCTATTCTGATTACCCCATGGTCACAGTTGTGCCCCATGCGGAATACTTCAGTGCAGAAACCCAGTTCTGTGTTGTGGCTGCCCAAATGAATGAGCCTATGAATGATCCTCAGTATGCCCCACTTGCCCAGATGCATGCTCCTATGCCTGAGCTGCCTGCCCAGGTGGGCATCATTCAGCAGTCTCTGCCTGTTCACATGGAAGCTGCTTGTATGCTCCCTGTTCAGTCTGATCCCCCTTCAGCTGTGCTGCCTGTCCCCTCAGGAGCCACACAGATGGTTCCAAGTGGAAACCCCTCCATGTTGGTTGCCAGAGGAGAGCCTTACCATGATTTTTTCAATGTACCTTTCCATATACTTACTGATCCTAATGTTTACCCCACAAATCCTTATACCTAGGAACCTTGCTCCATATGCTGTATCCTATGAGTGTTGTCTATATAGGAGTAACTTGAGGCTTAAGACCTTAAGATCTGTGTTTCTTCATAAGTGTACCCTGGCCATTGTTACATTTTTATTTTCTAGGCATACATTGCATTGAGTCATACATGTTTTTCCAAGAGAGAATACCCAAATTTATGGTGACAGAGTATTTTGATGTTTATACTTTTAATAAAGTTTTTTCAAACTATGTGTGTCATTTGTCTCACTCAAAAAGATGAAAGTAACAATGGAGCTTTGATAGGTCTAATTTTGGAGTGGCTGTAATCCCATAGAGTATCTCGAACCCACAGTAACTTCTTTTGGAAGGGGAGAGACCTGAGTGGGAAGGTGGAGTAGCCTGAGATGCTCAGGTAGAGGTCTCTGACCAGTGTTCTCATTTGAGTCGCCCTGATACTTTGAGGCTTGCTATTTTTGTGATTGGACGGTAATGATTCAGATATTTTTCTTTTTTAATACAACAGACCAGTTGCTTTCAAATAATTATGGTGTGATGGCATGTTTATGTATGGCTCTCTGTTGAATCATGGTGTATATCTGACTATAATTTAAACAAAATGAACATGATAGGGGTGTGTGGTGAGGCATGTGGAAGCCTGATATTCAAGGTACACTCCATGATCCTGGAGATGAGGTCATTGAATGAATGTACCTTATGAAACAAATGAATGAAAAATCCTCTTTTAAATGCCTGTTGCAAACCAGACCCTGTGCTTTGTACAGGAGATAAAAATGAAGGTCTTCAAGTCTTAGGTCCTCAGGAAGTTTACTTCTAATACTTGAAGACAATGCATAGGGAAACAGTTAATAAACATTTATTAAGTACCTACAGTATATATACCAGGCTCTCTACAGATTACTGGGGAGACAAATACTGCAGAAAAGGCCTTCCTGAAATTTGCAATCTCATGAGAGAAGGCAATACACAAAAGGAAGTTGGAAAAGATTAGGGATAGGTAGAGAAGGTGCCTGGGGGAGCATGACAGCAAAATTCAGAGGAGTGTAGCTGTATGTAAAGTGAAGACATGATTGGTCTGGGCATCCTCTTTAAATGGAGGCTTTTGGGAGGAACTCTGCTCTTCAGAACCCTCCCCTTCCCCTCCCAGGGCCATCAGAAGGACCCCAGGGACATATTGTACTGAATGAAGGAGGGGTAAGTATGAAGGCTGCTCCCATCTTGCAGAAAAAAAGAGGTTTTTGGTGCATGATAGGGGAAGTCCAGAGGAGTACCACCAGTTGGAGAGTAAAACAGTGGCTGGGGAAAGGAGTATTGGTCTAGGCATGGTGAGGTGAGTGGTACCATGGTCTGTTCAACTCTCACTGTCTTTTAAATTTAAAATCCTGCTCTTAAACAAGAAAAAGAATTTTCATATACATAGCAGAACACAGAAAAAGAATTCTGTGTGAAATTTCCCCAGAAAATTTCTATTTTCAAAATTTGCTTTTTTTTTTGCAAGGCAATAGGGTTAAATGGCTTGTCCAAGGCCACACAGCTAGGTAATTATTAAATATTTGAGACCGGATTTGAACTCAGATATTCCTTACTCCAGGGCCAGTGCTCTATCCACTGTGCCACCTAGCTGCCCATAATTCACTTTTTTAATAAGTGCATAATTCTACCCATCACTTCAGAAACTGTCTGCTTAACTGTACTTCCTTCTGTTCTTCCTTTTTTCCTCTCCATTTTTTCCTCCTTACCCCCTTTCTCTGTCTCCCTTTTTCTCTTCCCAATGTCTGTCTCTCTGTTTCTCTCTTGCCACCACTACTGCTGCCCTCCTCTTAACTAGGAATAACAAAAGAAAAAAATTTTCTAACAGATAAACATGGTTGAGCAAAACCAATCCCTACACTTCCTGTGTCCAGAACTTTTAATTTTCCTTCCCCCTTTCCCTAGTTGTTTCCTTGTTGAATTTAATGTATTTTTCACACCAAACTCTGTATGTAGGTGTGTGTATATTCAACCCTTTTTTTGCCCATTTCAGTTAAGCCCATCCACTCCCTTTACCCCTTCCACAATATTTATATTTTCTCTTGCCCTCTCTCTTGATGAGAATTGGCAAGTTCCATTCTCTCCTTCCTTTATTGTTTCCTCCTATCTTCCCTTCTCATTTCCTTCCTGAAACCTTTGGAACAGAACCAGCCCAAACCCCAGACCCCTGTTTTTATTATTTAACTCTCTTCCATTAAAGGTCCATTTTACTTCCCCCCCCCCCCAGGATTATACTCAGTTTTACAAAGCAAGTTATTCTTGACTTTAAGCTTATCTCTTTCTCCTTCATTTTTGAATTGCTTCTTTTCAGGATGCTTGTGGTATTATGTTTTTTTAATTATTTATTTTAAAAACTACATACAACAGTAATTTTTTTGTTAGGTTTTTGCAAAGCAATGGGGTTAAATGGCTTGCCCAAGGCCACACAACTAGGTCATTATTAAGTGTCTGAGGCCAGATTTGAACTCCATTACTCCTGACTCCAGGACCCGTGCTCTATCCACTGTGCAACCTAGTCACCCAGCAACAGCAGTTTTTAATAATCATTTTTTGGCAAGGTTTTTAGTTTCACATTTTTCTTCCTCCCTCCCCAACAGAAAACAGTCTAATATAGGCTGTACATATAGAACTATGCTAAACGTAAATCCATATTAATCATGTTTTGAATGAAGAATCAAATCGAAATGGGTTAAAACATTAGAGAAAAAGCATAATATATAAGATAACTTTTAAAAACTGAAGATAGTAAGCTTTGGTCCTGAATTTAAACTGGATATGGATGGTATTTTCCATCACAAGTCTTTTAGAATTGTCTTTGATTATTGTACTGATGAAATGAACATCATAGTTGATCATAATCCCATGTAGTTAGTGTAGTGTGTACAATGTTCTCCTGGTTCTACTCATTTCACTTGGCATCAGTTCATACAAGTCTTTCCAGGCTATTCTGCAGTCCCACCCCTCACGATTTCTTACAGAACAGTAATCCTCCATCACATTCATATAATTTATTCAGCCATTTTCCACTTGCTGAGGCATCTTAATTTTTGCCATTATGAAAAGAACTGTTATAAATATTTTTAGTGTGGTTTTTTTTACCCTTTTTTATGATCTTTTTGAGATATAGAACTAGTAGTGATATTGATCTCAACTTCTTTTTCCAGGTCAATTATTATTTTTTTAGAAAGATTTTATTTATTTTGAGTTTTACAATTTTTCCCCCATTCTTGCTACCCTCCCTCCACCCCCCACGAAAGGCATTCTGTTAGTCTTTACATTGTTTCCATGGTATACAGTCAATTATTTTTTATATCAGATATCTTATAGTTTCTTCTGTTTTTTAAAAACTTTTGATTTTATTCTAATATTTCTTGATGTCTCATAGAGTCATTGATTTCTATTTGGTCTCTTTTGGTTTGCAGGGATTCCATTTCTTGGGCAAAATTTGCTACTTTTTCTTCTTCATTATTTATTCTAGCAGTTCTTTACTCTAAAGTCTTTGTTTCAGGTTTTGTCTTTTGCCTCGTATTTCCAGGTATTCATGTAATCCTTGTGGACAATCCATTTTTTTTTCTTTTGAGTCTCTGCTTATAGTTTTCCTGGAGTTAGATTTGAAACAATTTTTAATATAGGGTATGTGTGATGTTTCTTGAATGTATTCCTCTCCAGCTTTAGGTCCTACATCCTATCAGGGCTCTGGCATCTGCTGCACTTTTGGATCAGGAGGTCCCTGTTCAGTTATCCCTTAGGTTCTTCTGCTGATCTCTACCTCTCAGGGTTCAACCCCTCTGGCTCTTGGAGGTTCTTCAGGGTTCTCTCTGGTATCCCAGAGCACAGCATTAAAGATCTCAGAGCCCCTGGACCCATTCCCCTTTGAGCTCTATGCCAGTGTCTGCCTCCTTCCCCTCCCCAGAACTCCCATTCTGGAACTTTCCCAACCCCTGGAGTTTTTACAGTGCATCCTTCTGCTCCTTCTGCCTCCAGACACAGAGTCATGCAGGCACACGGATGTATCTGGTTCTGTGTGGTACCCAGCCATGAAGTACCAATGTGAACTTAGCTGGGGTTCATAGGGGAGGGTCCTTTCCTATTTCTCATGGGTTACCGGCTGGCTTTGTGCAGTCCTAGAGTGGGAGTGTCTCACTAGATTGCTTGATCCTTAGTGGCCTGGTAGAAATCTCAGTGTTTTGCTAAAGTGTGAATGTGGGACTTGGGAAACCTGCCTGCCATAGTGGCTAGCCTTAGATTACTGTTCCTAGAGTGAGGAGGAGGGGGGTGAGTCCTGTGCTCATGGTAGGGAGGCTGGTTGGAGGGTGGAATAGGATGAAGCATGGCCTGGGGCCTGCTAGAGTAGGTAGGGTGGCTTGGGTCACATCTGTACTCACCATTCTGGACAGTCCAGCCCCTGGACAGAGATCCAAAGCTGAGTGGATTCACTCTACTTGGGGTAAAGATTCATAGTCTTTAGAGGTGGGGCCAGTGTTAGCCAGGTAGAGCAAAGGGAGCCTCAGGCTAGTCCCTCTGAACTCTAGGTCCAAATAGTAATAAAAGTGCATTACATTCCATCCTAGCATATCTGTCAGCCCCATATGTAAATGAAAGATAATATAACAACTATCATACTTTGCATAAAAACATAACAAAGACAACAACTAACATGTTGTAGTTTACATACAATCCACACATTATGTGCCATTTACTCCAGTAACAAACATGGCCTTATTAAGCCATTAACCACTCCTCTTCCTTAAGACTTCCAAGTTAACTTGATCATTAGTCATAGACCTGGCACTTCTTGTATTCTCTGAGTCTATGGATGATCCAAACTATCAATCTCCACAGGTCTACTGACCTTTAATGATAATAATAGTAATAATAATAAAAATAATAGGTTGTATCTGATTGCAACGCCCTCCTCTCAGTGTGTGAAGCTCTGTCTTCCCTCCTGGTCTGTGAATGACCACAATAGCTTTAAAATTTGCAAAAAATACTTTATTTTTTTACTTTTTTATATTTTTTATTTTTGTATAAATGTTATTTTTTATACATTACTAAAATATTCTTGTTTAAGAGTAAACATAATGCCTCCTCCCCACAAAAATATAGACCCTCATGAGCAATAAAGTAGAGAAAAAAACAAAAATTAAAAAATTAAAAAATGTGCTTCAGTCTGCGTTCCAACACCACCAGCTCTGTTGTGGATGGATCACATTCTTTAGGATAATTCCATCACAAAAGCTACTTCCATCTTTTCCCACCATTGCCATTGCTGATCACAACTCCCTCCATTCACACCTCTCCACTACCATATTTTCTCTTTCCTTTCACTCTGTCCCTCTTCTTAAATGTGCCGCAGGGTAGCTGAGTGGAACAACAGACTGATCACTGGCCCTGGGGCCAAGAGACCCCGAGCCCACATACCATCCCTTAGGCCCAGCAACCACCTGGCCCTGTGGTCCTGGACAGACCATCCAATCCAAGTCCCTTGCAAGAAGTAAAAAAGAAAATGTGTTATATCTGGACCACTCTCCCCCCATGGTCCATCCTCTCCTCCATCACTCACATCTCCCCTTTCCCCTGTCCCCCTTCTCTCCTTTTTACTCTAGATGTCTATACCCCATTGAGTATATATTCTGTTTCCTCTCCGAGCCACCTCTGATGAGAGCTAAGGCTCCCTCATTCCCCCTTGCCTTCCCCGCTTCCATATCATTGCAGTAGCTTATTGAAATAATAAAAAATATCTTAGCCTGTTCCAACTCTTCTTTCTCTTATTCTCAGTACATTTCCCTTTTAGCCATTGACTCCATTTTTACAATATATTATATATTTTAAAATTCAACTCTCTCCTGTGCTTCATCTATAAAAGCTCCTTTTACTTGCTCTATTAAATGAGAAGGTTCATATGAGTATTATCAGTATCATTTTTCTATGCAGGTATACATGCAGTTCATCATCAAGTCCCTCATATTTTACCCTTCTCCACTCTCTGTGCTTCACCTGAGTCCTGTATTTGAAGGTCAAACTTTCTTTTCAGCTGTGTTTGTTTCAACAGGAACAATTGAAATTCCCCTGCTTCATTGAAAGTCCAACTTTTACCCTGGAAGAGGATGTTCAGTTTTGCTGGGTAGTTGATTCTTGGTTGCATTCCGAGCTCTTTTGTCTTCCAGAATATTATATTCCAAGCCCTACGAGGCTTTAATGTAGTTGCTGCTAATTCTTGTGTGATCCTGACTGCAGCTCCATGATATTCGAATTGTGTCCTTCTGGATGCTTGCAATACGTTCTCTTTGACTTGGGAGTTCTGGAACTTGGCTATAATATTCCTGAGGATTGGTTTTTTTTGGATCTCTTTCCAGGGGCGATAAGTGGATTCTCTCAATTTTTCTTTTGCCCTCTGCTTCTAGAATATCTGGGAAATTTTCCTGTAGGAATTCTTTAAAAATGAGGTCAAGGCTCTTTTCCTGATCATGACTTTCAGGTATCCCAATAATTTTTAAATTATCTTTCCTGAATCTGTTTTCCAGATCAATTGTTTTTTTCAATGAGATGTTTTACATTTTCTTCTAATTTTTCATTCTGCTGGTGTTGAAGTATTGTGTCCTGATTTCTTGTAAAATCAATAACCTCAGGGCGGCTAGGTGGCATAGTAGATAAAGCACCGGCCTTGGAGTCAGGAGCACCTGGGTTCAAATCCTGTCTCAGACGTTAATGATTACCTAGCTGTGTGGCCTTGGGCAAGCCACTTAACCCCATTTGCCTTGCAAAAATGTAAAAAAAAATTAGCAACCTCCCTCAGTTCTATTCTTTGTCTGAAGGATTTGTTTTCCTCAGAGTACTTTCTTATCTCCTTTTCCATCTGGTCAATTCTGCTTTTTAAAGTGTTCTTCTCCTCAATAAATTT
Organism: Macrotis lagotis; assembly: GCF_037893015.1. Taxonomy (NCBI): domain Eukaryota; kingdom Metazoa; phylum Chordata; class Mammalia; order Peramelemorphia; family Peramelidae; genus Macrotis; species Macrotis lagotis. The sequence continues at coordinate 30,824,011 of NC_133666.1, forward strand.
TTGAACTTTCTTCTCCATTTGACCTAAGCTGGTTTTTAACATGCTATTTTCTTCAGCATTTTTTTGGATCTCGACTAAGCTGCTGACTTCTTATTCATGTTTTTCCTGCATCTCTCTCATTTCTTTTCACAATTTTTCTTTTATCTCCCTTACTTGATTTTCAAAATCTTTTTTGAGCTCTGTCATATCCTGAACCCAATTTCTGTTTTTCTTGGAGTCTTTAGATGCAGGAGATTGAATACTTTGATCCTTCTTGGGATCATAGACAATGCATTTCTCCTGAACCCAATTTCTGTTTTTCTTAGAGTCTTTACATGCAGGAGATTGAATATTTTGATCCTTCTTGGGATCATAGACAATGCATTTCTCAATGGTGTTCCTCTTTTTTCTCTGTTTACTCATTTCCCCAGCCTGTGCCTGGTTTAGGAGTGCTTACTGAGCTTTTGACTATTATTGGGACACTCCACACAAGGATCTCCACATGTGAAGCTCTGTCTTCCCTCCTGGTCTGTGAATGACCATAAGCGCCCCCCTCTGCCATGGGGCTGAGGTGGGAGGGGCTCTGCTGTTCTATGGGAGTCCTAGACTACGATCAGAATGTGAATGTGGTCAGAGCCTCAGCGTCCTGTTCCATGTACAGAGGACAGACTTTGGAAGTCTCTCTCTACTCCCCTACCTTCAGTGGGCTGAGCACTCAAGGCTCAGTTGCCTGGGGGCTCCTGCTTACCAGCTCCACATGCTTCTGTTTCCTGGATCTGGGCTTCTGTGGCCATCACTGCTTGCTGAGTGCCCTGAGGGCTGGGCTTCACACGTTCGCTCTGGCAGTGGTTCCCCCACATCTTCCAAGTTGTGTCCGGTGCTCCCCCGGGGTGTAGGTCAGGAAACTGCCCCCGCTGCGGTGAACCGCGGCTCCCAGCTCCCTGGGACTGCCTCCAGGAGGCTGAAGTTCCTTCATTCTGGCTGGCTGCCCCTCTAACCCTGTGGAGTGGAGCCTTTTCACTATTTTCCAGGTTACCTTGCTCTGGAGAACTGCCTCACTGGATCCCTCTGTGGGTTCTGTCTCAAAAATTTAGTAAGAGTTATAATTTTATGATTTTTGAAATATTATGGCAAGCGCACCTAAGAGAGGCTCTTCTCCTGTCACCATCTTGACTTCACCCCCCCCCAATGTTTTATATATGATATCTTTCCCAGGAATTTCATTATCAGGCAGATTGCATCAGGTTTGGTACTTCTATCTCATCAATATTTTCTGTAGTCTGTGCCCTTTGGTTGGAGTGCCAGAGGGTAGAACCAAAAACTCCTACAAAAGTCTCTATATAAAGAGAGTGCAAAAACCCAGTCAAATCTTCAATTCCTAGCAACCGTACTCTTTGAATTCACTCTTCCATGATCACACCCCTGTGCCAACTCCCTTTACCCCTTTGCAGCTTTTGTGGGTTGAATTTCATATTGGATTGTAAGTCCCTTGAGGGCAAGTACTTTTCATTTCTTATTAGTATCCCCACTGCTTAATGGAGTGCCTGACATATACTCTGTATGTGCTTAATAAATGATTGTGTGATTTCATTTGATTCTTATAACAACCCTCTCAGGAAGATGCTGTTATTAATTAGCAGTTGAGCCCAGGAGTCTCCTGACTGCTACTCCACTACTTCCTCTCTACCAAATAACCTCTGGGCATTGTAGAATGATGGACTGTATCAAATCTGGAAGAGACTTCTAGCCATACCTCTTCTGGAATGCTTTCTTCCATAGGTGACAAACTGAATTTCATCTCACTACTTTCATCTTCTGGCATGCACTCAGACCTGGTTCCTTCCTGATTACAAAACCAGATGTTGTTTAGCCTTACCAGCCCTGATTAAGCTTTCTCTAATTATTTTCTGACTTATAAGATGAGTTGGGGGAGTCTAACTATTCCTTGCTCCCATTACCACTCCCCAAATCTCCTTTACTACCATCACTGAGTAACTTCAATTCCTTTGAGATTCACTAAATTTCTCATTAAATCAAGATTCTGGTAGCTGTTATCCTCTAGGATGTACTCCTTCCTTCTTTATTGATTTCAGTGCCTGGATCACAGTTTTTCTCCACAACAATTTGCATTCTCATTCTAAGGGACTTCAATATACATACTTATACTCCTTCAAACAGCACATCTTCCTGATTCATCAGTCTATTTAAATCACATAGCCTGCTCCTTCATTTACCTCAGCTATGTGTAGAGATGGTCATACCTTTGATCTTTCCATCATCTAAGAGTATTCTGCCTTCATGCTCATGAACTCCAAAATTCCTTATTTTATTATTACCTGTTGTCAATCAGTGTTTTCCTCTGCCCTATCACCACTGTACCTTGCATTAACAATGACTTCTAATCCCTTCATATCTTAGTTTTTTTCCCAAGATATCACCCTTGCACTGTCTAGACTGTTATCCTTTTCTTGGTTGTTATTGAACCTCTCTGTGGGAGTTGAACTGCCAGCATAATAAAATTGAAGGGAAGTTGGGCGGGACCTTCAACAAGTAGTCAAAATCATCAGCTTTTAAGCAATGTGCAGTGATGACTGAGGGGCAACTAAGGGAACTGGTGGCCAAGGAAGTGATGACATCTTTCCAGATGGTACTAAGGGGGGGTCAGCTAGGTGGTGCAGTGGATAGAGCACCGGTCCTGGAGTCAGGAGTACCTGAGTTCAAATCCAACCTCAGACATTTAATATTTACCTAACTTTGTGGTTTTGGGCAAGCCACCTCACCCCATTGCCTTGCAAAAGCCAAACAAACAAGCAAACAAACAATCAAACAAACAAAAAACCAGATGGTACTAAGGACTGACAGACCTCTCACTGGAATGGTTTCCAATATAGAATTGCTCTATCTCTATCTCACTAGAATCAAAGCCATGAGAAAGGAGAATGAAAGCAGAAGTGAAAGAGACTTGGCAACTCTACCCAGATTTTTTAAGACCCAAACATCTTATTGCTTCTGAGCAGAGGATGATTTCCTCTACTGAGGGAGCAGAGAATGAGTAGGTCTTTATCATTAAGGGGCTGGGCAAGTAGCATGAGATTCTGTGTGGGTACTTTCAATATCTGCTCTAAGTATGGGTAGGGTCAGATGAAACTCCTTAGAGTTACCCAAAACATTCCATATGGTTAATACCAGACAATATTGGCTTCCTGGAGGATGAAAGAAGCAGATGAAGACATATCTTTTCCAGTGATGAAGAGGAAGGAAGCTGGAGAATTTTTTTATACCAGTTTCTCTTACACCAGCCCAGCATGGATGATAGGGAGCTGAACAAATTCATCATGCCAATCACTAGAGCTGACCTTATTGGTGTCATAGACCAGGTAGCTCAGGGGTACTGTGGAGCTACTGACTTCACAAATGCTTTTTTCTCTATTCCTATGATTGACACTAGTTAGGAACAATTTGCTTTCAAGTAGAACAGGGCTGTCCAACCTTGCTTTGAAAGCTTTTATTGAAACAATAGACAATATATTTTGATTTGCCATTTTAGTGAAAGCTCTGCATTTACTAAAACATTAGGGGGGCACATAAAATCTTATGTGGGCTCCATGGCCCACAGGCAACATTTTGGACAGCCCTAACCTAGGAGTCAGGTATACTTTTTTTGCCCTCCAGAGCTTTCTGAATTCTCCCTCATAATGCCACAGTATGGTAAGCAGAGAGGCCTCTTCCTAAGAGCATTGCTATATACTTCTATTGATGACATAATGTTGACTACACCAGATGAAGTCATGTTGGCAGAAGCCCTAAATCAAGTGGTGGTTCATATAAGGCACAAGAGGCAAGAAATAAATCCTAAGAAAAATTCAGGGTCCAGCATGTTCAATAAACTTTTAGGGAATCCAATGAGTAGGGAAAACTGAGGATTCTGGGTTTTCTGAAATAAGCGACTGACATTCTTTTCCATGATCTAAGAAGATAAATATAGAGACTTATTGAACTCTTGAGGCTTTCCAGAGCCTTCATTTTCTACCTGGTATCTTGATAGTCCTATTTACCTAGTCATTCACAAGTCTCCTTTTTTCCCTTGTGGCCCAGAACAGGCTTCTTCCATGGAAGATGTGAAGTAGGCTATCTAGCATTCTCTCCCCTTGAGCCCTTATGACCCTGCAAAGCTCATGTTGCTGAAGGAGTCTGACCACAGGCACTAGGCTGAGTGAAACCTTTGGCAGACCCCAAGAAATGGCCAGAGTGAGTATTGGACTTCTGTAGCTGCAAGTTCCCCAAAGCAACCTCTTTTGAATAGTGAGTGAAGTGAGCAGAATCAGGAGAACATCACCTCCTACTGGAAGTTGCTCACATGTTATTGAGTCCCAGTTGCTACTGAACAGTTGACACAGGATTGTACAACTTCTTTTTGTCCAGAGTTGCCTCTTATAGGTTGAATGATTCAAGATGTCCCTCTCATGATATGGCTAAGACTCAGGAAATTTATTTTGCCAAATGGAAATAGTACATTCAACTCATTCTTGCCTGGGGTTTCCAGTCTTTGTCCTCTTCACAGGTGACAGAGACTGAGGGTTCCAGTCTATATCCTGGATCTCCTTGCCTTTTCTGCTAGCCTTAAAAAGGACCTCCACCTATAAAGACCTAGTGCATCAGGAATGCCATTTTGTCTGGTTTACCAGGGACTCCACTATAGGAGAGGCATTTACAACTGGGCTTTAGCAGCTACAGATCTGGTAGCAAAAGATTATCTAGGACAGAGGTGTTAAACATAGATTGCATAGGAGTGCCTGTGGTCCCCAACATTCCTGAATGATGCCTCAACTAGATAAAAATGTAATTAGAAATATTTAACAAGATAAATAAAAATATAATAAATCATAATATTTCAATTTAAAATGGTCATTATCAGCCTGCAGGAATCCTTATATATATGGTTTAGTGCTTCTCTTTTTTTTTAAATTTTATTTATTTAAGGCAATGGGGTTAAGTGACTTGCCCAAGGTCACACAGCTAGGCAATTATTAAGTATCTGAGGTCGAATTTGAACTCAGGTCCTCCTGACTCCAGGGCTGGTACTCTATCCACTTGCACCACCTAGCTACCTCCTAGTGTCTCTCTTTCTATTTGAGTTTGACATTACTGATAGAAGGAGTGTGATATGTGGCAATTCCTTTCAGACTACTGAGTTCCAGACTGCATGGTTGCCATATGAGAGAGTCTTGAGAACTGGGGCAGAAAAAATCTTTGTAACTAATTCCATGGTCTGGGACATGGAGAGCACATGACTGCATAATCAAAGGTTCTCTACTCAAGTCAAGACCAATGGGGAAATTTTGCTATTGCTTCCCACTGCATTTTGACTATTGTACCCATTACTATTCATCTGCCACCATGGCTTCATTTGGTCATGTTAACCTTATGCCATCATTGTAGTAATTTATAACAGTGTCACTATCCATCAGAGACATTATATGCTAAACAACAAAATTGAAGCTGTCACAAGAACCACAAAGGTTGGGGATATGATGATATGGATGTTGGAGTGGTGATGCCATATTGTGCTGAGCATTAGACCATATGATCCCCCTAATTAAGAAGAAGCACTTTGTCCTTTCAGCTGTATTCCTTATACCAATTGGAGCATCCTATTAACCTGTGACCCTCAATTTTTCCCACATGACAAAATGATACTCTCCCCTCTCAGATCAACAGATTTGCTCCTGCTAAACAGCTACATCATTATGAATCTGACTGCCCAGGCCATGTGTTCAACTTTCCAGAAGCCAGTTCTTTGACAATGCCACCTTAGTAAGGGAAAGGACTCTCTGTTCCAGTGATTCTGAGATCCAGTCTCCAGGAAGACTTACCTGATAAGAATAGGCTGGTTTTGGATATGGAATTGGGGAAGTTTTAAAAAAATAAATATAAATACAATAAACCATAGATAACATTTTAAAACTAGATCAGTAGTGATTTGAAGGAATTCTTATGTACAGATTAGCAGTCCCTATTTCTATTCTGTTTGACCTCACTACTCTAGAAGATCTTCAGGACTTGCTACCATGATGCTAGTATGTGATGGATGAATATCTGTCTGATCCCCCCCCCCTTGCAATTGGGATAATTTTTCCCTCAAGTATGACATAACTGTTGCTAGGACCAAATTGTCTTTCTTTTTAAATTTTTTAAATGTTATGTTATTTTATTTTTTCCAGTTACATGTGGAAATACTTTTCAGCACTGATCTTTTTGTAAGTTTTTGAGTTCCACATTTTTCTACTTCGCTCCCTTCCCTTCCCTTCCCTCCCCATGACTGCAAGTAATCTGATATAGGTTATACATGGACACAGATTTTTCTCTTACCTTTCTTGACATAACTTCCTCGTTACCCAGGGTCATGAAAAGTTTCATCTGTGTGGATATGTCTAAAAACCATAGGAGTCATTATTATACTCTAGACCCCTCTTACCTTTTCCATTTTTCTTACACCTTATTCTTCAACATGTAGTTTTCAATCCAGTGACAATGGCCTCCCAGCTGTTCTGTGAACAAAACCTTCTTTGGTTCTGGACATTTTCTCTGGCTGTCTCCCATGCCTAGGATGCTCTTTCCTCCTCCATTCTAACTGATAACCTCCCTGCTTCCTTTAAGTCCTAACTAAAATCTCACCTCCTACTGGAATTTTTCCCTAACCCCTCTTAATTCCACTGCTTTCCCTCTTTTAATTTATTCTATCATGTATATAGTTTGCTTTTCATATATTTGCATGTTGTCTCTTTTGCTAGATTGTAAATTCTTTAAGGGCAACAACTATCCTCTGCTTCTTTTTATGTCCTCAGCACTTAGCTGTGCTTGGAACACAGGAGTGTTTAATAAATGTTTATTAAATGAATATTGACCAGGTACAATTCCATATGAAGACAAAAGGGACTATGTCTAGAAGCTCAGTGCTGATGTAACCTTGTTGCATAAACTTGCCATGTTATGGCTATGTAAACTTCTTTTCTTCTTTAACTGTTCATTGACTTAAAAATACTGCATTTCATCCCAGTATTGAACCTGAATGAACAGAGTGGAAGGATCAAGCCTGCCATCAACACCACTCCTGATCTCCTTTGTTGGATCTTTTTTTGTAAGGCAAAGGGGGTTAAGTGGCTTGCCCAAGGCCACACAGCTAGGTAATTATTAAATGTCTGAGGCCGGATTTGAACCCAGGTACTCCTGACTCCAGGGCCAGTGCTCTATCCACTGTGCCACCTAGCCACCCCCCTTTGTTGGATCTTTATTCTAATCATAACTGTGAGTATATCCCAAGATTCTGTCCTGTGCCCCCTTCTCTTCTCCCTCAATATTAGGAATTTCTTTCTTTTTTTGGTGGGACAAGAAGTTAAGTGATTTTCTCAAGGTCACAATTCTCTAAACTACATGTTGGAGAATAAGGTTTAAGAAGACTAGAAAGGTAGGAGGGGACTAGAAGATAATAATGTCTCCTATGGTTTTTAGACATAAACCATTATGTCAAGACCATTCCAGATCCACATGGATGAGACTTTTCATGACCCTGGGTAACCAGGAAGTTGTGTTAAGGAAGGTAAAAGACAATCTGTGCACATGTATCAAGTGTCTGAGGCTGCATTTGAACTCAGGTCCTCCTTACTCCAGGGCTGGTGCTCTATCCACTGCATCACCCAGCTGCCCCTATGCCAGGGATTTTTAAGGTTTTTTAAGTCTTATTGACTCCTTTGGCAGTCTGGAAAAGTCTAAGAATTCCTTCTTAGAATACAATTTTTATTAACAATAATTGAAAGAAATGCTAAATTTCAGCTAGAACTCAGAAAAAATATTTTTTCCCCTTCTGAATTAACAGATGAAAACTATCCATATGGATTATCCCCTGGTTAAAACCCCTGGGCTACAAATCAAACCAATGCAAACAAGATTAAAAGGAACACAGAAATCTGGGAAACAATTTTTTGTAGCTAGCATTTCTGATAAAAGACTCATTTCTGGGAGCGGCTAGGTGGCACAGTGGATAGAGCACTGGCCCTGAAGTCAGGAGTACCTGAGTTCAAACCTGGCCTCAGACACTTAATAGTTACCTAGCTGTGTGACCTTGGGCAAGCCACTTAACCCCATTGCCTTGCAAAAAAAGACTCATTTCTAAAATGTATTGAGAACTGAATCAAATTTATAAGAACACAAGTCATTCTCCAATTGATCATTTTATTGAAGAATATGAACAAGTAGTTTTCAGATGAAATTAAAGCTATTTTATAGGCAAATGAAAAAAGTTCAATTATTATTAATCAGAGAAATGCAAATTAAAGCATCTCTGAGGTGCCACCTTACACCTATCATATTGGCTCAAATGACAAAGAAGGAAAACAAAATTGGAGGGGATGTGGGAAAAGTGGGACACTGTTGCATTGTTGATGGAGTTGTGAACTAATTCAACCACTCTGGAAAGCAATTTGGTACTATGCCCAAAGGGTTATAAAACCGTGCATATCCTACTAAGTCTATATCTCAAAGAGATCATAAAAAGGGGGAAAAGATCCACATGTACAAAAATAATTATAGCTGCCCTTTTTGTATTGACAAAGAATTGGAAAATGAGGGGATGCCCATCAATTGGGGAATGGCTGAACAAGTTATGGTATATGAATTAAATCATGACAGGTAGACTTCAGAAAAACTTGCAAGGACTTGCATGAACTGATGCTGAGTGAAGTGAGCAGAATCAGGAGAACATCATACATATTATGATCAACTATGATCGACTTTGCTCCTCTCAGTAGTTCAGTGATCAAGGATAATTAACTGTGGAGTCTGAATGCAGAACAAAGCTTACTATTTGCACTTTTCAAAACTTGTTTTATGTTTTTCCCCTTTTCTCATGCTTTCCCCCCTTTAGTTCTAATTCTTCTTTCACAACATGACTGATATGGAAATGTGTTGAACATGATTACTCATGTATAACCCATATCAGATTACTCATTGCCATGGAGAGGGAAGAAAGAAAGGTAGAAAAATGTGGAACTCAAAAGCTTACAAAAAGATGAATGCTGAAAACTATCTTTGTATGTGAATGAAAAATTAAAATATCATTAAAAAAATCATACCTCTGCTACATTAACTCACTTGGTGATCTCTTCAGTTCCTGTTTTCACTTGTCATACAGATGTTTTCCAGATTTATATCCAGTCTCTCTTTTTAGCACCAGTATCCTGTCTTTGATATCTTAAACTGGGTGTCACATAGGCATATTGTAATAATTTAAAAAATTAAGGTAAAGTTCCAAGCATAAGCAATTTATTAATACAGTTTAAATTTACCAGTAAATCAGATCTCAGCTTTTCCAGCCAAGCTAAGACCCAGTTATGGGGTTAACAGCACTTTTTATAGTTTTAGGGAGTACAGAAAATAAGAAATCTGGCATCATAGAAGGAAGAACATAAGATTGGATGGAAATTGGTAATGACAGCTAGCAACAAACAAATTTAGAGCATTTTTTAGAGTATTCTTTTCTTTCTGTGACTAAGAAATGTACATGGTTTGAGTCCAGCTGCACTTGCAAGGACAGAGAAAGCACACTAGACTTCTTTGGATGACAAACCAGATATTCTTGGAGGATAACTTGGTGGTGTAAAGATTTTACACCAGAATTTCAGAAAAACCTGTAATGATCCACATGCACTGATGCTGATTAAAGTGAGCAGATCCAAGAGAACATTGTACATAGTAACAGCAACATTGTGTAATGATCACCTATGATAGACTTAGATTTTTTCAGCAACGCAATGATCAAAGACAATTCTGAAAGACTTGTGATAGAACATACATCCACATCCAGAGACAGAACTATGAAGCCTGAATGCAGATCAAAGCATACTATTTTCACTTTTTCTTATTTTTTCTCATGGTTTTCCCTTTGGTTCTGATTCTTCTTTCACACCATAAGTAATATGGAAATGTTTATAGTATTGTGAATGTATAACCTGTATCAAATTACTTGTCTTGGGGAGATGGGAGGGAAGGGGAGGGAGAAAATTTTGCAAAAATCAATGTTGAAAACTCTCTACATGTAATTGGAAAAAATACTATTAAGATAAATAAAAAGAAATTAGACTAGACTCCCTATTCCATTTACATCCTTCAAGGGTAAAATATTTCCTTGACATAAGAGTAGAAAGAGTGATTAACAGGAAAACTGGATTTCTAAACTTAATTAATTACAGGGCAGCTAAATTTCTGAATTAAATTTAGAGTCAAAGATCATGACTTAGGCAGTTTCAGGAGAAAAACAATTAAATGTAAATACATTCAATAAGAAAAACATAATCAGTCTGATAATTTCAAACCCACTCTAATCAATGAAAGACATGTGTGTCTGTCTCTATTAGATCATTTAAATATAGGCTAACTCTAGAAAATTTTTTAACATAGTCATGATTAATAATACATACTAACACCAGTTTTTTTCTGGTATGACTTTAGAATTGGTATAACACAGCAACTAATGCAAAGTTAAAGAAAGTTTATAAGGCAGAAGGCAATAAATTCCCCTTTGCCAAGGGTGGCTAACAGGCTGTTTCCCTGCAGTCAAGTGAACCAAGAGGCTACCCGAGGGGGATGGTTTAATTTCTGCTATAACTTGTTGGATCTTATGTCACAATTTCTACTGACTAATGTAAAAACAGAAAAATTGATTAATCATAGCACAAACCATAGTAGAATATTTAAAACTGAATTAATTTTAGAGGAAAGATTTACATGTCATCAAGTTAACCAAGAAAACTCAGCAAATATAGATACCATGAAATAAAGTAAATAGAAAGTAACACAGTAGTGATCATCAATATTAACTAACATCAAGTCTCCTTGTAATCCACTCTCAATGTCAATTTAATCAATCTACTTCATCTTGAATCCCAAATGTCCCATAGAATCATCTGCTCTTTGGAAGCATTAGTTCATTTAAATATAATCTTGGACATTTTGGAAGAGAACTCATTCTCAGGGCAGCTCTGAAGGGAACTCCTCTTCAGTAAAGCAGCTTCTGTCGTTCAAAGTCAAAGTTATCAGCAGGAATTCCTAGGCAATTCTGTTAACATCTGGCAGTAATAAGACTCAAAAAAATTTAGTATAACCTTGTAAATTTTGCTTTTTCAAATCTAGTTCATTTGGTAAAAACAACTCAAATCTTATGGTTTTAATCCATAAACAATTGAGCTATAAGAACATCAAATTACGAACCCATAGTTCATTTGAAATTCCAGAGAATTTAAGTTTTTACATATCCCTTGCTGTTTCTTTCTTTATCTAAATAAACCCAGATATAGTTATATGTACCAGATATAGACACTACCAACAACAGACTGAAAAAGGATTCTTTTTTTATGTTTTTATAAGGCAGCTGGGTTAAGTGACTTGCCCAAGGTCATGCTGCTAGGTAATGATTATGTGTCTGAGATCAGATTTGAACTCAGGTTCTCCTGACTCCAGGACCAGTGCTCTTTCCACTGCGCCACCTAGCTTCCCCTTGAAGGAGTAATCTCTTTTTGGTTTGTTTGGGTTTTTTTTGCAAGGCAAATGGAGATAAGTGGCTTGCCCAAGGACACACAACTAGGTAATTATTAAGTGTCTGAGGCTGGATTTGAACTCAGGTGTACTCCTGACTCCAGGGCCGGTGCTCTATCCATTGCACCACCTAGCTGCCCCCTGAAGGAATAATCTTTTTTTTTTTGGATTTAATATTTATTTATTCTCATTTTGGACAAATAGTGGTTTTTTATACATTAATAAAATATTCTTGTTTAATAGTAAACAAAATACCCCCCTCCCAAAAAAGTATAGCTTTGCTTGAGCGATAAAGGGGAGAAAAAAATTAAAAAAAATAATAGTAATAATTTTGGGTATGGCCAGGTGGCGCAATGGACGGAGCACCAGCCCTGGAGCCAGGAGTACCCGAGCCCATATCCGGCCCCGTAAACCCAACAATCACCCAGCTGTGTGACATGTAAGCCACCCCAACCCCGTTGCCCTGGAAAAACCTAAAAAAAAAAAAGAAAAAAATGACCCAAAATAAAATAAAATAGTAAGAATAGTAGGGGTGGCTGGGTGGCAGACAGAGCATTGGCCCTTGAGCCAGGAGCACCTGGGTACAAATCCGGCCTCAGACACCCAACAGTCACCCTGCTATGCGGCTCCAGGCAGGCCACCCAGCCCCATTTGCCCTGCATCCCCCCAAAAATAATAATAATAAAAAATGTGCTTCAGTCTTTGTTCCAACACCAACAACTCTGTTGCGGGTGGGTCACATTCTTTATGGTAAGTCCATCGCAAAAGTTACTTCCATATTTTTCCACCGTTGCCATTGCTGATCGCAACTCCCTCCTTTCGTATTTCTCCACTACCATGTACTATATTTTCTCTCTCATTTCACTCTGACTCTGCTGTAGGGTAGCTGAGTGGCGCAGCAGACAGATCCCTGGTCCTGGGGCCAAGAGGCCCTGAGCCCCCATACCACCCCTTAGGCCCAGCATCCACTTAGCCCTATGGTCCTGGACAGGTAATCCAATTCCAGCCCCTTGAAAGAAGTAAAAAAAAATGTATTATATCTGACCACTCTCCTCCCATAGTCCATTCTCTCCTCCATCACTCACATCTCCCCCTTCCCCTGTCCCCCCCTCCTTCTTACTCTAGATGCCTATACCCCATTGAGTATATATGCTGTTTCCTCTCCTAGACACTTCTGATGAGAGCTAAGATTCCCTCATTCCCCCTTGCCTTCCCCACTTCCATATCATTACAATAGCTCATTGTAATTAAGAAAAATCTTATTATATGAAATTTCTTGGCCTATTCCCCCCTCTCCTTTTTTTTAGGCTTTTGCAAGGCAAATGGGGTTAAGTGGCTTGCCCAAGGCCACACAGCTAGGTAATTATCAAGTGTCTGAGGCCGGATTTGCATTCAGGTACTCCTGACTTCAGGGCCAGTGCTCCATCCACTGTGCCACCTAGCCACCCCAACTGTGCCACCTAGCTACCCCTCCTCTGCTTTTTCTTTCTCCCATTACATTTCCCTTTTTTCTATTGACTCCATTTTTACACCATATTTTATCTTCAAATTCAGCTTTCTCCTGTGCTTCAACTATAAAAGCTCCTTTTACCTGCTCTATTAACTGAGAAGTTTCATGTGAGTATTATCAGTGTCATTTTTCTATGCATGAATACATGCAGTTCATCATCATTAAGTCCCTCATATTTTCTCCTTCTCCTCTACTCTCTATGCTTCACCTGAGTCTTGTATTTGAAGATCAAACCTTCTGTTCAGCTCTGGCCATTCCAACAGGAACATTTGAAATTCCCCTGGTTCATTGAAAGTTCATCCTTTTCCCTGTAAGAGGACATTCAGTTTTGCTGGGTAGTTGATTCTTGGTTGCATTCTAAGCTCTTTTGCCTTCTGGTATATTATATTCCAAGCCCTACGAGCTTTTAATGTAGTTGCTGCTAAGTCCTGTGAGCTCCTGACTGCAGCTCCACGATATTTGAATTGTGTCCTTCTGGGTGCTTGTAATATTTTCTTTTTTACTTGGGAGTTCTGGAACTTGGCTGTAATATTCCTAGGTGTTGGTTTTTTGGGATCTCTTTCTCAGGGGGATCGGTGGATTCTCTCCATTTCTACTTTGCCCTCTGCTTCTAGGATATTTGGGCAATTTTTCTGTAGTAATTCTTTGAAAATGAGGTCAAGGATTTTTTCCTGATCATGACTTTCAGGTATTCCAATAATTTTTAAATTATCTTTCCTAAATCTGTTTTCCATATCTGTTGTTTATTCAACGAGATGTTTCACATTTTCTTCTAATTTTTCATTTTTTTGGTTTTGAAGTATTGAGTCCTGATTTCTCATAAATTCATCAATCTCCCTGAGTTCTATTCTTTGTCTGAAGGATTTGTCTTCCTCAGAGAGTTTTCTTGTTTCTTTTTCCATCTGGCCCATTCTGCTTTTTAAAGCATTCTTCTCCTCAATAACTTTTTGAAATGTTTTATCCATTTGACCTAAGCTGGTTTTTAGCATGCTATTTTCTTCAGCAGTTTTTTGGATTTCCTTGACTAAGCTGCTGACTTCATTTTCATGTTTTTCCTGCATCTCTCTCATTTCTTTTCCCAGTTTTTCTTCTAACTCCCTCATTTGATTTTCAAAGCCTTTTTTGAGCTCTGTCATAGCCTGAGCCCAATTTCTGTTTTTCTTGGATTCTTTAGATGCAGGAGCTTGTGCTTCCTTATCTTCAGCCTGAGTGTTTCGATCCTTCTTGGGCTCATATGCAAAATATTTCTCAATGGTGTTCTTTTTTCTCTGCTTGCTCATTTTCCCAGCCTAAGCCTGTTTTTTGGGGTGCTTCCTGAGCTTTTGGGACACTCCTACAAGGATCTCAGTGTGTGAGGCTCTATCCTCCCTCCTGGTCTGTGAATGACCATATGTGCCCACCTCTGCCACGGGGCTGAGGTGGGGGGGCCCTGCTCTTCTGTGGAGGGGCCTAGACTGCGATCAGGATCTGAATGTGGTCAGAGCTCCAGAGTACTGTTCCAGGGGTAGAGCTCTGCAGTCTCTCTCTCTTTACTCTCCTCCTTAGGTTCAATGGGCTCATGCCCTGGGGGCTCCTGCTTACTGGCTCCACCTGCTTCTGTTTCCTGGATCTGGGCTGCAGTTGCCATGCTGCTCGTTGTGTGCCATGAGGGCTGGGCTTCATGTGCTCTCTCTGGCAGAGGTCCCCCAGCTGTTCCCCCAATTTGTGCCAAGTGCTCCCCAGGGTGTAGGTCAGGAAACTCCCCCACTGCTGTGAGCCACTGCTCCCAGCACCCTGGGGCTGCTTCCGGGAGGCTGAAGTTCTTTCTCTCTGGTGGGCCACCCCTCTGGCAGGCCACCCCTCCAACCCCGGGGACCAGAGCCTTTCTGCTCTTTTCCAGGTTACCTTGAGTAAAAGAACTGCCTCACTGGGTCCCTCTGTGGGTTCTGTCTCTTGAAAATTTAGAGTCATTAGTTTCGAACATTTATGAGAGAGAGCCTAAGACATGGTCTGCTCTTGTCTTCATCTTGGCTCTGCCCCTGAAGGAATAATCTTAAAAAGAATCTGAAGATCTTTTGTTCAAAGAGTTAAGATTTATCAAAGTAGATGTATATGCTAAAGTTAGGAGTGCTTTTCTAAATTGGCATTGACTCCATTATCATTTCACTTTTAAAGACTAGTTTTCATTTATTTCATTCTTTTTTTTTTAATTTAAGGCAATAAAGTTAAGTGGCTTGCCCAAGGCCACACAGCTAAGTAATTAAGTGTCTGAGACTAAATTTGAACTCAGGTACTCCTGACTCTAGGACCGGTGCTCTATCCACTCTGCCACCTAGCTGCCCCCCCCCTTTTTTTTTTTTATCAAATTAAGCTTCATTTTTACTACTTATAGTAAAGGTGATGTTAGTAAATTCTTATATTGTTATAAATAATAAATTCAAATAACAAGATATTTAAAAATACCTAAACATTTAAAAGTGCCACAGAAGGCAGAACTCTGAAAACTTTTAAAATTGTACTTAAAAAAGCAACAGAAAATGCCTGCTGTGTGCAGAGGGTGAACAGTGCAGTTTTATATATAAAGTCCTGATCTCAGTTTTTAGAACTACTTATTAGAAAATCCTCAAGGTCTGTATAGTCTGTTAGAATCATATATATTTTACATATATAACCATCTGATCTTGTTGCTTTCTCAATTTCTATTCCAGCTAATTTCCCTTAGGGGGATGAGCTACTTTAGAGATCTGATCCTAAATATGAACACATAGCTATTATTCCTTTGCAAGTAGATAATTTTTGTCTCTAAGTTTGTAGTCTATGCAAATGGATTTTCACAAAAGGTGCTTATTTAACTTTAATTGTAACAGACAACAACTAGATCTGGACGTGTTAATATTATAAGTACTTATGTAATCTTAGATTAAGTTATAAAGATTTGCTATCAAAGGAAGAAGAAGGAACATTGTTATAACAGCATGAAGACTAGTCCTCCAGCCCTAAGTCTGAGGGCACAGAATGACTAAACATAGGCCTAATAAGACCAAACATCTTAGTTCTGTTTGATTTCAAGTAAGAGTCGTATTTATGGGGCGGCTAGGTGGCATAGTGGATAGAGCACCGGCCCTGGCATCAGGTGTACCTGGGTTCAAATCCAGTCTCAGACACTTAATAATTACCTAGCTGTGTGGCCTTGGGCAAGCCACTTAACCCCATTTGCCTTACAAAAAACCCCAAAGAGTCGTATTTAGTATTTGGAACTGGCAATCATATATAAAGTTCCACCTCATTCACAGGGTGTAATTGCCAGGTTAAGGTTTAATCAGGTAGGAAACATTCCTGTTGGAAAGGAAATGGCATGATGGGAAAACTGAGTCAAGAAGCTCCTACCATAGTTCACACCAAAGTCATCTCTTCAACTTTTCCCAGGCACAGAATCCATTTCAATTAGTGGATTACTCACTTAATGATCTTGCAGAAAATTGTACCTGAATTCAAAACTCAAGAATAATATCAGATTAAAGTCCCATAAGATCTCACCTCAAAAAACAAAGTTTCACCAATCATAGTTAGGGCTGGAGACAGTTATTTCTACTCTCATGTTGTTGTAATAAATTAGTTAACAGAAAAATGTTATCAAGTCTACTAAAAAAATCCCTCAACATCATTTTCTTCTTTTTTCAACACAGTAATTATTATTCTTTTCATTTAAAACATGCCCCATTAAATTCTTGATAAGTTCTTACATTATGACAATAGTCTCTACTAATCTAATTAACAATTTCACAATATCCAAATCAAAAGGAATTAAATTCTCCAGTGTTAGAATTTTATCATCCTCCTGTCAGCATTTCTCATAAAACGTTTTCTAGAATTTAGAGAAGGAAATTTAGAACACAATAATAACGTTCACAATACCATGAATTTAAAACATGGAAACAAAAACTTATTACTAATTGGATGACATCAAATCAGTCAAATGCATTTCATAATTATCGCATGTAGAAAATCATTATCTTATCACCTTTAGCATTTTATTGTAGTCATGTCTAAAACCTAGTACAGCATTCAATTACAGAAATAATAATAATAATTAACATTTATATAGTGCTTACCATATGCCAATTTTTATGTTAAAAACTTCAAAATCTTGTGATTCATGCAATAACCTTGGGAGGTGGGTACTCTTTTTATACCTTTTACAGATTAGTAAAATGAGGTAAGGAAAGATGAGATTATATACTTAAAATTGCACATCCAAGAAATTTAGAGATAGGATTTCTTAACTCATATTTTCTTCTATTTATGTTCTTTCATCATTTTGCATTAACACCAAAACATACTATGATTTAGTTTTAGGACAAATTTTTACCATATCAAATCTGAATTTACAAGGACAAAATCAAAATATCAAATTTTCTAAAGGCCACATACTCCTAGTATTTCCCTTATAGAGTTCACTACTCTCAGTGTAATGCCAAAGATCTAAAGTGTCATTCTTTTGTTCTCATCCCCCTCTTTAGAGTCCATGAGGATTTTATATAACAAAAAATACTCTCCTGATGGTCTTTCAAGGACAGAATTGTAGTATACCATCTTCGAATAATTATATGTTGCAAATGTATTACTGTGGTTCCTATATCAGAAAGAATAATCATGTAACATTTCTTATATCCTTATGTCAAAGGATCAAAAAATCTTCCTCAAACCTCTCTTCACAAAACTCTAAATCCCTTTAAATTACAAGCTCTACTTGCTCAAATTTTCTCTCTTAGCTTCTTTGTATGTTAAAACCCTTAAAACAGGAATTTCTTGTTCTTTCATATTTTTATCTGCTTCTTCTCTTTTATATCCCAGACTATCTACAAAACTCATTTTCACTCCACTGAATTTCTCCTTTGTAATTTGGCAACAAAATTTTATTTCAACATAACCTTGGTTAATTCCAATACCGTTGCCTTTGGAGTTTTAAAGAGCTTAAAAACATATGGTTTATTCAAATCCCTTTTGTTAACTTACTTCTTATTTACCCAAACAATTAAGTTCTGTTATATTATTCACTGAAGTAACACAAAGCATTTCTCCAAATTTAATTTTACTTACATTCATGTTATTCCATTAAATAATTTCCTTTTTTATGAGCAAGAATAAAGACTGTTCTTAAAATCCAAATTATAGACTGGTTTTGAAATTTAGCACAAAACGGACCTCCTCTTCTTTAACCTGTGGTTTTGTGATGTAATATAGGGGAGCAAGAGTTTAACCCCCTTGTGGAGATGTTCATTCAGATTTTTCCTTTCCCTTGTTCAGTCTCACACATATATCTTTGGGGATGCTCCTAAGTTTGTCTGTACCCTTCTCATGCCACCCAGGGTAGAAAACATAGATATACCACTTAATTCTTAGCACAGATTGATTGCAAAAACAGAATCAAAAATTTCTACATCATGTAGTTTGAGTGGATCTAGCCTCAAATCCCACTTAGTGCTTCTACATAATCTATTATTAAAATTAGTAAGAGTCTCATTCTCTTCTTGACAAGTTGTTAGAAATTTTCTCCAATTAATATACATACACAAATCAGGGAGTCTAATATAATTTATTGTAAAATTTCTAATTTCAAAACACAAAACAATTTTTAAAATTACTTTTTAATTTAATTTGTACTTAACTTAAATCTGTAAAACTTCTAAGTATCTAATTAGATGTTGTAATAAAATTTATTTACTTTTTGGTTGTTCCTTGTTTTATGCAAACTTTTCTCTTTTCTGAGAGTCAGGAAAGAGTTAATAATAGGCAGTTATTCCTAAGTGCCATAGATATTAAAAATGCAAATCATAACCTATTTTCTTTTCATTTGGGAATTTCATTGATACTATTTAAATTATCTCCCCCCCCCGCACTAATACAACAAATTTATTACTGTCCAGGCAAAAAGAAATATGAGATTTAAGAATTTTTTCTTTAACTTTCACGGTTCTATTTTCATTTTTCTTTTTCTTTTTTTTTTTAGATTTTTTGCAAGGCAATGGGGCCAAGTGGCTTGCCCAAGCCCACACAGCTAGGTAATTATTTAAGTGTCTGAGGCTAGATTTGAACCCAGGTACTCCTGACTCCAGGGCTGGTACTCTATCCACTGTGCCACCTAGCCGCCCCTTCATTTTTCTTTTAAACAAATTCTACAGAGAGTTAAAACTCACTAAAACATTTCAGCATTTATTAAAAAATTCAAACTATACTTTGGAATTCACAGTGGAGAGCTTGTATTTTAGTCTTTGATTTGTTTATTATGCTATAAATTTCTGTAGACTGGGGAGAAAGTCCTGTTTCTATTATCTATGTTTCTCTTGTCTGCTTTCTTGTTGGCCAGAGTTGGGAGAGAGAGAGAGAGAGAGAGAGAGAGAGAGAGAGAGAGAGAGAGAGAGAGAGAGAGAGATTCTGTCTCACAAAAAAAGTTTTTTACTCTTTCTCCTAGAGTTGATAAGGTCCCAGGAAAAGACTAGTTTGATTTTCAAACATGGATGATATGATAAGCCAGACACAAAAGTACTTGCTAACAAAATTCCTTAAAAAAATTTAGTATGCGCAAATGGAAGTCCCCTTTTTAGGTCGAATTCTGGAACCTTTTGAGATTCTTATTTTGGTTTCCCCCCCTTTCCAACTGGGAAGAATAATGGTTTTCTAGTCACTCACCAGCTATGGTTATTTTTTGACTGCCAGCCTGCCACTTGCCAATAACGGTTAACTAAGACATAGGACTTTTCCAGTCCCTTTTAAAAAATAGTTTGCTTCTGTTTCTTCAGCTTTCTGGAGTGGAAGTGAGCAAATTCTCTAAGGGGTGTCTCAATGTTACAATACTTCCCTAAAGGAAGAAGAAAATTTCTCCAAGGGTCTCTTAATATCTAATTCTGATTCCCAGAATGTCAAATACTAATGTCAAATATTGTCAGTCACATTTGAAAACATAACTAGGACACCAAGACAAACAAGTAAAGTTGCACTTTCTCCAACAGTGTTTGGGGCTAACTTTCAGCTCAGAAAGACTAAGGCTGAGGCAGGGAGAGTGATCTCAGTGCAGCTTTCGGTTAAAAAGTTATTTGGTGGAAAATCTCACCTGAGTACTCTTAAAGGGGAATTATCTCCAGAGACTACCCTGAAAAATTAACTTTCCTTTCCCAGAACCATTTGTGTTTGCCAAGCTGCAATAGTTAAAAAAAATTAAGGTAGACCGAGGCATAAAATTCCAAGCATAATCAATTTATTAGTAAATTTTGAGCTTGCCAATTTAATAGCTTCCCTAGCAAAGCTAGGGAATATTAATATTCTTGGGGAGTACTAAAAATAGGAAGGATGGCATCATAGAATTAAGAAAATAGGATTACATAAAAATTGAGAAGGAAGACTAGCAACAACCCCCTCCTTCTCTCCTGTGACTAAGAAATATTCATAGTTTGAGTTTAATTGCATCTGCAAAGACAGAGAAAGCAAGTCAGACATCTTTCTCTAAAACTTTTTTTGAGTGTACTATCATCTTTATTTATTTTTTATTAAAGATTTTATTTGAGTTTTACAATTTTTCTCTCCCAATCTTACTTCCTTCCCACCCCCCACCCCCACAGAAAGCAATCTGTCAATCTTTACTTTGTTTCCATGTTGTACATTCATCCAAATTGAGTGTGATGAGAGAGAAATCATATCCTTAAGGAAGAAACAACAAGTATAAGAGATAACAAGATCAGACAATAAGATATCTGTTTTTTCCCCTATATTAAAGGGAATAGGGGTGGCTAGGTGGCGCAGTGGATAAAGCACAGGCCCTGGAGTCAGGAGTACCTGGGTTCAAATCTGCTCTCAGAAACTTAATAATTACCTAGCTGTGTGGCCTTGGGCAAGCCACTTTAACCCTATTTGCCTTGCAAAAACCTAAACAAAAATAGTAAAAGAATAAACTAAAGGGAATAGTCCTTGAACTTTGTTCAAACTCCACGGCTCTTTATCTGGATACAGATGGCACTCTCCATTGCAGACAGCCCAAAATTGTCCCTGATTGTTGCACTGATGGAATGAGCAAGTCCATCAAGGTTGATCATAACCCCATGTTGCTGTTAGGGTGTATAGTGTTTTTCTGGTTCTGCTCATCTCACTCAGTATCAGTTCATGCAAATCCCTCCAAGCTTCCCTGAATTCCCATCCCTCCTGGTTTCTAATAGAACAATAGTGTTCCATGACATACATATACCACAGTTTGCTAAGCCATTCCCCAATTGAAGGACATTTACTTGATTTCCAATTTTTTTGCCACCACAAACAGGACTGCTATGAATATTTTTGTACAAGTGATGTTTTTACCCTTTTTCATCAAGTTAGACATCTTTGAAGGATAGTTTGGTGGTGTAAAGATACTAGACCAGACTCCCTGGTGTCCACCCACATCCTTCAAGGATAACACATTTTCTTGACACAAACATAGAAAGAATGATTTACAGGAGAACTAGATTTCTAAACTTAACTTATTATAGGCCACTAAACATGTGAATTAAAATTAGAGACAAAGAATCATGACTGAGGCAGGTACAAGACAAAATCAATTAATTGCAAATAGGATCAATTAAAAAGACAGGATCATTTTGATTGTTTCAATGTCAAACTCATCATATCCAAAATGGAACTCATTATTTTTATTTTTTAAAATTTAAATATATTTGTTATCCTAATTACATGCAAAGATAATTTTCAACATTCACCGTTTTGTAAAATTTTGAGTTCCACCTTTTTCTCCTTCTCTCCTTTCCCTTCTCTCTACTTGATAGGGAACAATCTGATATAGGTTTTATATATATATATGTATATAACTATGTTAAACACGTTTCCATATTAACCATGGTGTGAAAGATAAATCAGAACAAAAGGGAACAAAAAGACATGAGAGGGTTTAAAAAAACCATAAACCATAAAGCAAATTTTTAAAATGGATTCAGTCTGCATTTAGACTCCATAGTTTTTTCTCTGGACATGGATGATATTTTCCATCACAGGTCCTTTAGCATTATCTTTGATTACTGTACTTATTGAGGAGAATTAAGGCCATCCTATCTGATTATCATACAGTGTTGCTGTTAATGTATACAGTGTTCTTCGGTTCTGTTCACTCCATGAGCATCAGTTCATGCAAGTCTTTCTAGATTTTTCTGAAGTCCAACCACTCATGAGTTCTTACTGAGCAATAGTAATCCACATTCATATACCACAATTTGTTCAGACAATCCCCAATTGATGGGCAATCCCTCAATTTCCAGTTCTTTGCCACTACAAAAAAGAACTGCTATAAATATTTTTGTACATATGGGTCTTTCCCCCTTTTTTATAATCTCTGGAATACAGACTTAGTAGAATTATTGCTGGATCAAAGAGTATGCACAATTTATTGCCCTTTGGACATAGGAACTCATTATATTTAACCCCAAAACCTCTTCTCTTTAAAACTTTCATTTTCTTCAAAGCATTCCATAGTCATATGAAAATTGCTCTAAATCACTACTTATTAGACAAATGCAAATTAAAGTATCTCTGACATACCACCTCACACCTCTCAGACTAAGCAATATGACCAGAAAGGATAATAATCAGTGTTGGAAGGGATGTGGGACTTCTGGGATACTAATACATTGTTGGTGGAGGTGTGAATTCATCCAACCTTTCTGAAGAGCAATTTGGAATTATGGCCAAAAGGTAACAAAATGTACATATTCTTTGATCCAGCAATACCACTACTGAGTCTATACCCTGAAGAGATTATGAAAAAGGGTCAAAACATCACTTGTACAAAAATATTCATAGCAGCTCTGTTTATAGTGGCAAAGAAATGGAAACTGAGAGAATGTCTATCAATTGGGGAACGGCTTGACAAACTGTGGTATATGTATGTCATGGAACACTATTGTTCTATTAGAAACCAGGAGGGATGGGAATTCAAGGAAGCATGGAAGGATTTGCATGAACTGATGCTGAGCGAGATGAGCAGAACCAGAGGAACATTGTACACTCTAATAGCAACATGGGGGTGATGATCAACCTTAATGGACTTGCTTATACCAACAGGGCAACAAGTCAGATACAATTTTGGAATATCTGCGACAGAGAATGCCATCTGTATCCTGAGGAAGAATTGTGGAGTTTCAACCAAGACCAAAGACTGTTACTTTTAATTTAATTTAAAAAATTGTCTTATTATGTAATCCTGCTATATCTCATACGATATGTTTCTTCCTTAAGGATATGATTTCTCTCTCATCACATTCAACTTAGATCAATGCATTCTATGGGAATGATGTAAAGAATAGCAAACTGCCTTCTCTGGGGTATGGGGGAGGGAAGCAAGTTTGGGGTAAAAATTGTAAAACTGAAAATAAAACCTTTCTAAAACTTTAAAAAATAAATAAAATTTCCTTTTCTATTGAGGACACTACCATTATCTTAGTCATCCAGATTTGTAGCCTTCATATCAACTTTGACTTCTTGAACACATATTTTTCATACAATCAATCTCAAATCTTATGATTTATATCTTCATTGAATTTCCTGTGTACATATCACTTTCCACCCTGGTGCAGGTTTGCATTACCTCATGCCTAGATTCTTGTAGTAGCCTTCTGGTTGGTCTCCCTACCTCAAGTCTCTCTCCAGTTCAATACATCTACTTAGTTGCCAAAGGGATTTTTCTAAAGCTTAGGGCTGACTGTGATCATCTTACTCAGTTTTCTGTTGCTCTCTATCACTTCCAGGATCAAATCTAAAATCTTCTTTGACATTTAAAGCCCTTTTACAACATGACCCCTTCCTACCTTTGCAATGTAATTATACTTTATTTCCTTCCACATCATGTGGAATCCACCAACCCTGCCTTTTTGCTGCTCATCCCACTGAGTACTTTATCTTCCAACTCTTTACTTTTGTACTTGGCTTCCCTCAGGCTTTCTCTCCTTTCCACTTCCTGGCTTTCATTGGCTTCCTTCAAGATTCTGTTTAAATACTGCCCCTCGAGCCCCCTCCCCATCTTTTGATTCCTCCCATTACTAGTAACTTCACTTTGAAATTTCTTTCCATCTATTCTCTATGTATTTGGTTGTGCAGATTGTTTGCATATTATTTTGACAATTATAATGTGAGCTTCTTGAAGGCACAGATCATAGTTTTTGCCTTTATTGCTTTCCCAGTGTTTAACACTCTGCCTGCCATTTACTAAATATTTGTTGACTGACATTCACCTGTAAATCCATCTGGACCAAGGTTATCCCCTATTCCTCACACCCCAGGGGTGTCTTAATGGCTTGTTCAATTTCAATTTTTGTAATTAGGTTGACTAAGCTTTCTATTTTGTGTTTTTGTTAATTTGATTATTTTTACTTTTTTTAACTAATCCTGCATTTCCTTTTAATTCTCAGTTTTGTGAGCACATAATTACACATTGTAGGTTCTGAAAATAATTTTTTCTTCTCTCCTTGCTGTGAATTTGCCTTGTTTATTTTTCATTTGAGTAATTTGATTTTCCTTCTTCTCTTTTAGATAAAATTTAATTAAAAATTCAAAGAATTCAAAGAACCACTTTCATTATTTCTGTTGTTTTTTATTTTCTATCTTTAATTTTCAAGATTTTCTATTTTGTGTTTATTGTTTTATTTCCTTGATTTTTTTAGTTTTAAAAATTGTCTACTCATTTTGTTAATCTTCTCATTTTCTCTTTTGTTAATAGAGCACCTTTTCTGAACTACCTCACTGATTTAGCATTCTCTGGTCTTTACAGGTTTGGTGCACAAGGGGATGACTATTCTCAGGTTTCAGGGTTTTAGCTTGTAGGGCCACCTGTCTAATTCTTTAGCTCACCAGCCCTCACCAGGGTGCTTTCCATTAGCAATCAGTGAATAGACATAGTTAACTCTTAGCAAAGGCATTTATTTAAAATATTGTCTGAACTGTAGATACAAAATATATTCTTTACCAGGACTTAAGTCAGTGAAGCTTGTAATCTTAAATACAAACTGAATTTATTGGCTTTCAAGTAGGCTGTCACTGAGAAGTTTTTAAAAACTTCTTTTTTCTTTATTAAAGATTTTATTTGAATTTTTGAGTTTTACAATTTTTCCCCAATCGTACTTCCCTCCCCCCCCCACTGAAAGCAATCTGTCAGTCTTTACTTTGTTTCCATGTTGTACATTGATCCAAATTGAGTGTGATGAGAGAGAAATCATGTCCTTAAGGAAAAAATAAAAAGTCTTAGAGATAACAAGATCAGACAATAAGATATCTGGTTTTTTAGGGGGTAGCTTAATCACTTTATTATTAGACTAAAGACAATCATGACTGCAGGCTCAGGGTTTATATGTTCTTTTGGAAGAGGAATGATAAACAACTCTGGTTAATAGTGATAGAAAGAATCTTACGGTGAGGGGATGTAATTAATATCATGTCACCTTTGGACAGAGAGATTTTTTTCTATACGAACCACCCCCAGCTTTGAGCTGTTTGTTTAAAAGATTTTTTTTTTTTAAATTTTTGCAAGGCAATGGGGTTAGGTGGCTTTCCCAAGGCCACACAGCTAGGTAATTATTAAGTGTCTGAGGCTGGATTTGAACCCAGAAAGTTTGGATGAGTTCACAGCTCTACCAACAATGTAATAGTGTCCCAGATTTCCCACAATCCTTCCAACAATGATCATTATCCTTTCTGGTTATATTGGCCAATCCGAGAGGTGTGAGGTGGTACCTCAGAGAAGCTTTAATTTGCATTTCTCTAATAATTAATGATTTAGAGCAATTTTTCATATGGCTATGGATTGCTTTGATCTCCTCATCTGTAAATTGCCTTTGCATATCCTTTGACCATTTCTTAATTGGGGAATGGCTTTTTGTTAAAAACTTCTTTTTAAAACTTGAACAGACAACAAATTCACTGACATACATTTTGACCAGTGCCAGGTTGGATGTTACTTGCGACATCTGCCAACTATGAATTCATATCGCTCGTCATCCAAAGAAGACTAATGTTTTTTGTTTTTAGTTTTTTAGTTTTTGCAAGGCAGTGAGGTTAAGTGGCTTGCCCAAGGCCACACAGCCAGGTAATTATTAAGTGTCCTGAAGCTGGATTTGAACTCAGGTACTCCTGACTCTAGGGCTGGTACTCTATCCACTGCGCCACCTAGCCACCCCCAGAGAATACTAATGTTGAAGAAGATGTTATTTCTGTGCATATCTGACTATAAAGGTATACCCCTAGAAAGGGTAAAGCCCATATATATTCAGGGAATGGATCTGTGATTTTACTATAATAAGTAAAGAAACTCCTTCTCAATGTAGGCTGGTATTTTCTGTGCAGTTTCTAGTCCTAGAGAGTTACCCAGAACACTAAAATGACTTGCTCAGGATCACATTATCCAATATGTTTAAGAACTGAGACCTCAGGGAGTTGGACCACCCAATCAGAGGTGTAGTTGAAAGTTTGGGACTCTCACCAGAGGATATTTCATCTTTGTTTGCCACCTCTGTAGCTTTAAATCAGTCCTCTTTGGCTTGACTTTGGATGACTGTCAGCAAAACAATTATATAATAAAGGACTACAAGAAATGATAAAAAGTTACAAAGGAAGGAAATGTCCCTCAGAGATACAAGCTTCATTCCCTAGAAGGCATCTTTTTTAGAGAGACAATGTAGAAGTTAAAATTATGTAACATGGGGCCTTTGTAATGCATGTATATGATGCATGATGCCAGCCACTTTAGTTTTTAGGTTTTTTGTAAGACAAATGGGGTTAAGTGGCTTGCCCAAGGCCACACAGCTAGGCAATTATTAAGTGTCTGAGGGCAGATCTGAACTCAGGTACTCCGAACTCCAGGGCCAGTGCTCTATTCACTGCACCACCTAATTGCCCCAGATGCCAACCACTTTAAATCATACCTACTGATGTTTTGGAGAGAGTCACACTTGATTATTGAATTTGCAGTTTCAGAAGTTGGGAAAAAACAATAAAACCCCAGAAATTGGAAAAAGACACATAGCTGGTGCATTTCTTAGCTAGAAATAACATCTGCTCTGAAAAGCTTGATAGAAATTAAAATGAAGATTGCAATTATTGTCAAGATCTTAACCAGGTGATAGAATTAATAAGAAATCTTGACGTGTAGAGAATACACAAATTAGCAGAGCAATGGAATGCCAATTAATTGAAAGATCAGACAATCTGCCATTTTACAAAATAACCATGGAGAACGGTGAGGGATCTATAAAGATAATATAACATGAACATCTATTGCATATTAGAGAGTTGAACTCCCTAATGAGCAGGACAAAATGGGTGCTGGCAAGTCAGCCAAGTGGATCATCAGATCATAGATTCATAATTGAAGAGACCTTAGGGACCATCTAGTACAACCCTCTCATTTTATAGATGAGGAAACTGAAGTGTAGGGAAATTGAATAACTTGCCCAAAGTCTCACAACTGGTAAGTGGCAGAGCCAGGATTAGAAACCACAGTTCTCTGATTCCCAGGCTACCTCTAAGAAGCATTCTGTACTCTGGAAATAAGAGCCCTCTCATAATCAATCACCAAATATTTATTAAATGACTGTTATAATCCAGGCTAGATATTGGGGCTGCAAAAACAAAAGTCAAATAACTCCTGAGTCTACATTCAGAGTGTGTTTGTCTTTATACAAATATGTATATGCATATGGCGCATGAAGGAAAAATAAACACAACTTAAAAACAAGGAAGTTAGAGAGGAAAGGTAAAAGACAGGAAGGAAATCAAAAGCAATTAAAAAAATGAAATATTTTATTTGTTTGTTTTTCCAACTACATGCAATTGTAGTTTTTACCAATCATTTTTTGCAAAGTTTTGAGTTTTACAATTTTTCTTCCTCCCTCCCTTTCCTTCCCTCCTCCCCTTGAAATAAAGCAATCTACTATAGGGTCTATATTTAAAACATACTAAACATAGATTGATATTGATCATGTTGTGAGAGATGAATCAGATCCAAATGGAAGAAAAAACATTAGAAAGAAAAAATTGACATAATACATAAGACAACTTTTAAAGATTGAAGATAAGCTCTTCATTTAAACTTCACAGTTCCTTTTCTGGATATGGATGGTATTTTCCATCACAAATATTTGAAAATTGTCTTCGATTATTGTACTGCTGAAATGAACAAGTCCATCATGGTTGATCATTATTCCACATTGTAGTTTAATAACATTCTTCTGCTTCTGCTCATTTCACTCAGGGCAACTAGGTGATGCAGTAGATAGAGCACTGGCCTTGGAGTCTGGAGGACAGGAGTTTGAATCTACCCTCAGACACTTACTAGCTGTGTGACCTTGGGCAAGTCACTTCACCTTGATTGCCTTGCATCCAAGGCCACCTCCAGTCATCCTGATTCTTTTCTAGTTACTGGACTCAGATGGCTCTGGAGGAGAAAGTGAGGCTAGTGATTTAGCACAGGCCCCCTCCCCCGACTCAAATCCAATTCATGTTTTTGTCATGGCATCACCTCCCTGATGTCATGATCTTCTTTGAGAGTGAAGGACAAAAACATTAAACATTTTATTCAGCATCAATTCATGCAAGTCTTTCTAGGCTTTTATGAAATCCTATCCCTCATAATTTCTTATAGAACAATAGTGTTCCATCACATACATACATCACATTTTGTTTGCCCATTCCCTAATTGGTGGGCATCCTCTCAATTTCCAATTCTTTGCCACTATAAAAAGAGTTGCCAAGAATATTTTTGTACATGTGAGATTTTTACCTTTTCAAAAGAGATTTTTTTTAAAAAAAGAAACTTATAGTCTTTATCTGACTCTTGAAGCTAAGTGTTGTCAGGTAGAGTGAGGAAGGAGTATATGTTAGGCACAGCAAACAGTAAACATAAAGGCAAGGAGATGGAGGATGAAATAATCTGCACAGAACTATCAGAGTGAGCTAAGTAATACCTTTGAAGATGATGAAGAAGAAACTGGGGTTTGGTACCTGCTAGAATATTTTGAATCTATTGTTACCACAGGGGTACCTTTTTCAAACAGGGAGAAGGACTGAATGCAGAGGTATCCTCTTTTCTTGTATACCTTCTCAAATTGTAGAGGCATTTAAGAAATAGAGGGAACATAGAGCTGGCAACAATGATATTTTGTGCCAGTTTACAGGCTCAGCTTGGAACTTCAAGCTTGTCAGTTACATGAATGCTCATAGACTCACCCACAAGCTTGAGAAGGGAAGTTAGACTTGTCAGACCTTCATTTATAAAAGAAATGAAATAAACAGTTAACCCTGCAACTAAATGACATCCTGTATAATAAGTCATATTATATGCAGTTTGTGTATAATTGGAAGATATGCCAGTGGAATGTATGTTTCATATGATTTGTGTTTGCTATTTATTGCTGTGTTAAAGATTATTGTCCCAGAGACTTTTATGAAAATGTTATACATTACTGTAGTACATACTCTATTTTCTGCATGTAATCTATGTATTTAGTCATTGGATAAAATTCTGTCATATGATGCTGTGTGCTTTCTTCCAAGTCAAGATTCATGCCCTGAGTTTAATATAAATTGTTATAATATATACTACTAATTACATGCTATATATTCTATTAACCTATAGGCGTTAATGTTAGCTGCCGACAGTCTTTTTTGTTGTGGTCATTTTTTGTTTTTGATTTTTTTTTGTAAGGCAATGGGGTCATGCCCAAGGTCATGCAGCTAGACAATTATTACTTATCTGAGGCTGGATTTGAACTCAGATCCTTCTGACTCCAGGGCCGGTACTCTATCCCCTGCACCACCTAGCTGCCCCTGCAGACAGTTAATATGAATGCTATATTAACAATCAGCTTATGCATTACACTATAGGTTATCTTATCAATTTAGGTGGATGATATATGTTCTAGTTGACTGAGAGATATGTACCCTGATAATCTTCAGGGACTGGAAATTTTTTACTGGGGGCGGGAATTTAGGAAGATTGAGATTTTCTCTGGCCAAAGAACTAAGGCTTTGCTGTTCACTTATGCTTAATAATGACAGGAATTCTGAATAGCCTGCCTTTTGTTCTAACTCAAATTCATTCACAGTTGAGCCAGAGAAGATCTTGGAAGTGTGGCAAAATGTCTGAACTCGAATTTTGATAGACATCTTTTTTATTTTATTAATATTTTATTTATTTTCCAACTATGTACAATAGTTTCTACCTATCATTTTTTTGGTAAGGTTTTGAATGTTACAATTACCCCCTTCCCTCCCCCAACCCCCCCCACAGGAGGCAGTCTGATCAGCTTTACATTGTTTCTATGCTCTACATTGATCTGATAGAGATCTTTAAAAGAATTTCCTCTTTGCCTACACAGAAGTTGAAAAGGGAAGGCAATCTTAGTCTGACAACACTCTGCCTAACTTTTATTGACTGGATCAGCTAAAACTAAGGAACTGTCATCCTGCCTTTATCAGGGAATTTTAGCCACTATAGCCCAGGGTACTAAAACTAAGATAATGGAATTGACCCCGAGACAGCTAGGAAGCTATCAAAGCTTAATGGACCCATGTGATCAGTAAGGAACAAGCCAGGCAGAGATGAACTACCCCAAGGAAGTAACAGGATCTTCTGAGGTTCTGTGCCTAGTAAAGAGCAGGCCCAGCAATGATTATGTACCCATAGAGAACAATGCAATAATATCACCAGGAAACACTGGGAGTCTTGAACTGTCTGAAATATGAGGTACCTCTCCATAATTACTTCTCATCTGTAGGCCTCTCAAGTGTGATCCCTATTCATGATCACTCTTTGCACTGTTTCCATAGTTGAGGAAGAATATACCCTTAAGAGGGAAATGGTTTATTGAAATCTTATGCATTTTCTATTATAGTTATTTATATTCCATTAATTAAATTCCTTTGATTTGAACCAATGGTATCTTCTGACTGATGATAAAAAGTAAATCCTTTCATGGGAACTCATGAGGCAGCATTTTGAATCTATGTGGACCCACAGAGTACCTTGAATGTAGGATAGCTTTTCTGAGGTTCCCACATGTGAGGAGGGTATCATATTTAATAGGTCAGGATGGAGTTATTTTAATTGCATGCCTTATAGGTTTCTCATTTTTATGATCTCCCCTCTTTTTGAGAGATGGCATGATAAAATAGATAAAGAACCAACCTCAAAACCAGGAAGGCTTGGGTTCAGGGACCTTGCTCTGACACAGATTAGTCATGTGACCTTGCTTAAGTCACTTAACTCTTAGTTCTCTAGGACAACTTTTAAACACTATAAATTGCAGAGAAGGTGTGAACTCACAATGATAGAGGAACATTTCTAATCTAAGTGTTCTCTATACTCATGAAAAATAAGTCTGGTCTGTATCCCATTTCCATTCTAATTTTCTCCCCATTTTGATCTTGTGTTTTGATATATGGATATATTCTTAGAGAAATTCATGATGGCTAGGCTATACTGGATAGTCTGCAAGTCCAATTTCTCTCTTTACTTTTTCCTGATCTCTATTTTACTACATCTTTTCTTGGTCATCCTCTCCTGATATTGAGGAAAACTCCAGTGAATATTGATAAACTTGAGAGTATCTTGTGGAGGCAACCAGGATGATGAAGGATCTTGAGCTCATAACCCATGTAGATACATTGAAGGAAATGGGCATATATAGACTGAAGGGAAAGAAGAATCAGGGAATCTTGATAGCTGTTTTCAGATGTGAAGAAGGAAATAGACTTGTTACATTTAGACCTGAAGGTTAGAATGAAAAGCAGTGACAAAGAGGTAAATTTAGGATTTCTGTCAAGAAAATCTCTTAATAATGAGAACTGTCTAAAAGAGGAATAAATTGCCTGGAGAATTAATAATCTCTCTCCTTGGAGATCTTCAAGCAGACTCAAATGACCCTTTGTTGGGTAAGTTATAGTGGGAATTACTGTGGTACAGACTAGGTGGCTACTGAGGTCACTTCCATACCTCAATTCTGTGATTCTTTGTACATCCAACAACATATACTGCTAATTAGTGTAATTTGCTTCTACTAAATTGCTCTTTTTTTGTCTAATACCAGATCACAAGTAATTACCCTTTCTTTCCTTTTAAACTCTGCTTCCCAATCTATGTTCAGAGGTTGCAGTTTGTTTTGTTTATGACTAATTTCTCCTTGAATCCTCTCTTAATACCACCTATTTTCATATTAGGTTTAATATATTTCTATACCAAACTCTGTGTGTGAGTAACATGTGTGTGATCAATTTTTCTTTGGTTCAAATGAAAGATAAGTTCATGTGATGTTTGCTCCCCCTTTTTCTTTCACATCCTAATTATCTGAGATAATGAGTTTTCTTCCCTACCTCTCCTTTCTTCCCTAGTGTATTCATTTACTTCCTCCTTTTTCTTTCTCTGAATATCATCAAAATATAACAAAACCATTCACAAATTCTGTCGTATTTACTTAATTCCCTCTATGACCCTTAAAGATAATAGTTTCAGAGGGAATTTTTTTCCTCCTCTCCCTATTGTAATATATGCACTCATCATTATATAATTTTTTGGGTTTTTTTTGCAAGGCAATGTGGTTAAATGACTTGTCCAAGGTCATACAGCTAAATAATTTTTAAGTGTCTGAGGTCAAATTTGAATTCAGGTCCTCCTGACTCCAGGGTCGATGCTCTATCCACTGCGCCACCTAGCGGCCCTATTGTGTAACTTTTTCCCATTGATCAAATTTATTTACCTTTCTGTGTTTCTTTTGATTTCTGTATTTGTATTTCAATGTTTTTACTCAGCTCTTGTATTTTTTTAGGTTTTTGCTAGGCAAATGGGGTTAAGTGGCTTGCCCAAGGCCACACAGCTAGGTCATTATTAAGTGTCTGAGGCTGCATTTGAACTCAGGTACTCCTGACTCCAGGGCCGGTGCTCTATCCACTGCGCCACCTAGCCACCCTTAGCTCTTGTCTTTTCAATGGGAATGCTTTGAAGACCTCAGTTTAATCAAAAATCTATTTTTTCCCTTCCTATTGGATTATGCTCAGTTTTTTTACTGGATAAGTTATTCTTGGTTATAAGTATTTCTCTTTTGCCTTTTGGAATATCATCTAATATTATGAACTCTTCTCTTTATTGTAATAGGTCCATTTCTTTTGTGATCTGACTGAGGCTACTCAATAGTGGAACTCTTTTCTTCGTGGTTCTTTGTTGCATTTTCCTTTTGACCTGAAAGTTCTGGATTTTGTCTGTGGCATTCCTTGGAGTTTTCATTTTGGAGTTTCTTTCAGGAGGTAATTGATAGAGTATTTCTGTTTTCATTTCCACCCTGGTTTTGGCAGTTTCCACCAATGATTTCTTTTAATGTGGTACCTACTTTTTTTTAAAAAATTGGTTATGGGGGTGGCTAGGTGGCTCAGTGGATAGAGCACCGGCCCTGGAGTCAGGAGTACCTGAGTTCAAATGCAGCCTCAGACACTTAATAATGACCTAGCTTTGTGGCCTTGGGCAAGCCACTTAACCCCATTGTCTTGCCAAAACCCCCTAAAATATGGTTATGATTTTTAGGTAGTATGACTTGTCTGAGATTACATTATTTCTTTTTAACCTGTTTGTTTTTCAGGACAATTTTTGATATGTGATGCTTTAACATTTTCTTCTATCAATCTTGATTCCCCCCCCAGCAGTTCTTGTTTTCTCATGGAATCATTGATTTCTATTTAATCCATTTTAATTATCGTGGAGTCTATTACTTAGACAAGTTTTTGTATCTCCTTTTTTTTTCAACGCAATGAGGTTATGTAGCTTGCCCAAGGTCACACAGCTAGGTCATTATTAAGTGTCTGAGGTTGGATTTGAACTCAGGTCCTCCTGACTCCAGGGCCTGTGCTCTATCCACTGCGCCACCTAGCCATCCCTGTATCTCCTCTTCTAAACTGTTCATTATCTTTCAAATTCTTTATCTTGATATCTTTACAATATATTTTACAGGTATGTCCAACTTGCAGCCTGAAGCATGCAGCCTGTGGGGCCTATTCATGGACCCTCTGGGTGTCCAATCTTTTAACTGTTCTGGGCTGCATCAAGCAACAAAAACCCCTCAAGTGCTGCATACAGAATTTAATGTTTGTTTATGATGATGATGTAACCCATATTACTAATGAATATAAATAATAAAATGCAATAAGAAATAATAAAATGTGATAATAATGAATGGACTTTGAGGGCTGCATGCAACCCACAGTCTGCAGGTTGAACATGACTGCTCTGGAGCTTTTAATTAATTACTAGTTTTTCTAGTGTTCTCACTTACAATATAATTTTTAATCTCTTGCTTAATTTTTTCCCCCAGGAATTCATTAGAATTAGGTTAGAGAATTCTAATGATGAAGCTATAATTTTGTTTGTGCCTTTGTTTGTAGATGTTGAGGAGTTGCTCTTTTCTTCTGGGATCAAATTTGGGATATTTCTGGATCCATGTCATTTCTTTATCATCATTATATTCTTCTGTTTATTCATCATTGCCTGAATGAGAACTTTGTGTCAGAGACTGACATCATGCACTTCTAGAAGAAACAAGCAGGATCTTGTTTGGTCCTGATTTATATACAGACAGACAATGACATATGTATATGTATATGTATATGTATATGTATATGTATATGTATATGTATATGTATATGTATATGTATATGTATATGTATATGTATATATACATGCATATATAATGCTTCAAATCACTAATAATAGAAGTGAAAAATCTAAATAATTCTGAGGTTTCACTTCACATCCTGCCAATTGGCAAAGATGACAAAAGATGAGAAGAGTCAAGTTGGAGGAATTGTGAGAAGATAGGCACACTAGTGCATTGTATTGCTTCTGTGAATCAGTGCAACCACTTTGGAAAGGAATTTGGAATTGTCCATGTGTTTTGACTCAGAATCTACTATAAGACTTATGCCCCAGGGAGTTCATTTAATAAGAAGAAAGTTCCTATATACACTAAAATATTTTTTTTGCTACGTAAAAGGATTTTATTGAGGTATTTTATTGCAGAATAGGATTGAAAGGTAAACTTTCAACAACATACCCAGTGAAACTCTTTTGTCCTTTCTCTATTTTTATCATTCACTTCTTGTCTTAAATGTACACTAAAATATTTATAGCTGCACTTTTTAAAATAGCAAAATATTGAAAACAAAGTTAATGCCCATGAATTGGGGAATGGTTGAACAAATTATGCTACATGAATATAATGAAATATTCCTTTGCCATAATAAATGGAGAATGTGAAAAATACAGAGAGTGAACTATGGAAAGATCTAAATGAACTGATTCAGTGAAGTAAGTAGAACCAAGAAAATCATATACACAGTGACTACAACAATATAAATAGAAAGAAACAACCACAAAACCATCAAAAGCATATGTTTCAAAATGATCAAGAACGAGCATGGCTTGAAAGAAGAAATATGAGAAGATGATCTCGTGTCACACTTTTTTTTAGGTTTTTGCAAAGCAAATGGGGTTAAGTGGCTTGCCCAAGGCCACACAGCTAGGTAATTATTAAGTGTCTGAGACCGCATTTGAACCCAGGTACTCCTGACTCCAGGGCCAGTGCTTTATCCACTGTGCCACCCAGCCACCCCTCATGTCACACTTCTGCAGGGGTAGGTGGTTCATGAATTTGGATATAGCATATATTTTGGAACTTATTTTTCAATGTATTGATCATTGATGCTATTTTTGTCCTTTTTTATCTTTAAAAACTTTATTATATGGGATGGCTCTCTGAGAGGAGTAAGGGAGGGGATACTTGAGGAAGTTACAATGATGTAAAAAAGTAAAGAAATCATTAAACTCTTTTCTTAAACAAACTATTGCAAGCTTCTGACTGGGGAACATGGGGCAGCAGGGTTACCGACCCTGGGGAACTAAAGACTAATGTGGGAGAGGTGACAATGGTGATTTCAGGATGGAGTTAATCTCCCAGCTCACTTAAAGACTGGCATCCTGTGGCTGAGGGAAGGAGGGAATGACCATGAAGGAAACTCTGGGCTACCACTGAAGCCATTCCCTTGGTACTGTAAGAGAGTTTGGGTTATCTAGTTGCCAAGTGCTTCTGCCAGCTGCTGTTTAAAGAGTTAGACCCATTTAGCATCTTGGCCTGAGACCAAGTAGCAGCGGTAGCAGCAAGGCAAGAAGCATGATCAAGTGGTGGAAGTAGTGGTGACAATAAAGGTTCTTCTCTTCTGACCCCAACAGCTTTGGAGGAGACCCACAGCTGATAGTCAAACATGAGTCAATAAAAGAGAAGAGCATAAGGCATAAAATGATAACTAGGGAGCAGGTAGAAAACTTTTTTCTTTAGAAGTTTTTATTGATATCTTCAGTTTCCAGCATCACCACTTATAACCCATGTATTCCATCCCCCCCCTCTTCCAAGGGCAAATTATATTTTTAGAGAGAAAAAGAAATAAGCACAAGTCTAAAAATGTGGATTTTATAACCTCTGTAGATATCTTACCTTCATTTGGGGGGGGGTGTTTTCTCATCTGTCTTCATTTAAATTCTATTTAATCTTTATAATATTATTTCATTTATTTTTTATTTTTTGGTGTGTTGATTATTTCATTTACATTGCTGTAATTACTATGCATTTTGTTTTCTTGGCTCTGTGTACATCACTCTAGATAAATCTTTCCATGCTTCTATGAATTTATCATATACATCATTTTTTACAACACAATAATATTCCATTATGTTCATGTACCACAATTTGTTTAGTTATTCCCCAAATTAATAGGATCTATTTTGTTTCCAATTCTTAGCAATCACAAAAAAATGTTGTTATAGATCTTTGGGAGCATATAGGGACTTTTCCCCCTTATCAATGACTTCCTTGGGGTAAAAGTCCAGTAAGGAGACTCTGATTTAAAGGGTATAGCATTTTAATTACTTTATTTGCATAATTCCAAATTGCTTTCCAAAGTGATCATGCCATTTCACAACTCTAACAATATCTTAGTATATTTGTCATTCCAGAATCCCTCCAACATTGACTTGTCAATTTTCATCATTTTTGGCAATTTCCATGTTGAAACCTCACAGCTGTTTTGATTTGCATTTCTCTTAATAGTAATTATATTATTTTATTATTAAAATATATTATTAAAATAATATATAATAAAATATAATTATATTCATTAATATTAATAATTTGGAACATCTTTTCATGTGATTATGAATATCTTTCAGTTCTTTTGAAAACTGTTGATATTCTTTGACCATTTATCTATTGGGGAATAGCTATTAGTTGTATTTATTTATTAACTGTTTATAAATTTTGCATACCAAACACTTATCAGAGAACTTGAACCAAGGATTTTTTATCTATTCAATCACTTCCCTTTTTAACCTAGATGCATTGTCTGTGCAGAAGCTTTTCAGTTTCAAGTAATCAAACCTATTTTTTATTTTTTTATTCCTACCCATAACAATGAGATATATCTTATCTGCTTCTCTTCTAATTTTTTGATAGTATGATCTTACATGAAGGCTATGTATTACTTTAGAATATATTGTGGAATTCAGTTTCTAAAGTCTTATTATTGGCATACTGCTTTCCAATTTTCTCTAAGTTTTGCCAAATAGAGAGTTTTTCCCTAAGTAGTTTATATTTTCTCCTTTATCAAGCACTGGGTCCATTATTCCTGAATCTCCTTTGTCCAGTTGACTTCACTGATTGATCTCTCTATTCTTGAACCAAAATCAAATGACTGATATTTTATAATATAATTTGAGATCTTGAAGTGCTATTGTTCCTTCATCCCTGCTTTTTTCATTATTTCCCTTGATATTATAGATCTTTTTAAAAATGAATTCTGCTATGATTTTTTATCAAGTTCTATGCAATATTCCCTTGGAAATTTGATTGGTGTACCATTAGAATGCAATTAATTTTGGTAGTATTTTTATTTGTATTATATTGACATGGCCTTACCATGAGCACTGAATATTTCTTTTTTAAAAAATTTGAATATTTTATTTATTTGTTTTTCAACTACATGCAATGATAGTTTTTACCAGTCATTTCTTTAAAACTATTTTTTGTTTTCTCTATATTCATTTTTCCAACTACATGCAATGGTAATTTTTACCAATCATTTTTTTGCAAGGTTTTGAGTTTTACAATTTTTCTCCCTCCCTCCCTTCCCTCCACCCTCCCCCTGACAGAAAGTAATCTAATGTAGGCTTTATATGTATAATTATGATAAACATAGATCCATATTAATCATATTGTGAAA
Source organism: Macrotis lagotis (assembly GCF_037893015.1). Classification (NCBI taxonomy): domain Eukaryota; kingdom Metazoa; phylum Chordata; class Mammalia; order Peramelemorphia; family Peramelidae; genus Macrotis; species Macrotis lagotis. The sequence goes on from NC_133666.1 coordinate 30,862,394, forward strand.
GAAGAATCAAACCTAAATGAAAAAATCAGAGAGAAAATAATGACATAATACATAAGACAACTTTTGAAAATTGAAGATAGTAAGCTTTGGTCTTCATTTAAACTCCACAGTTCCCTCTCCAGATATGGATGATATTTTCCATCACAAGTTTTTTAGAATTGTCTTTGATTCAAAACCACTGTAATCAAGATCAAAAGAAATGTAGTAAATTGGGAAACAATTTTTACAACTTGTATTTCTGACAAAAGATTAATTTCTAAAATATACAGAGAATGGAGTCAAATTTTCAAAGAAACAAGCCATCCCCCAATTGACAAATGGTCAAAGGATATGCAAAGGCAATTTACAGATGAGGAAATCAAAGCCATCCATAGTCATATGAAAAATTGCTCTAAATCACTACTTATTAGAGAAATGAAAATTAAAGCATCTCTGAGGTACCACCTCACATCTCTCAGACTGGCCAATATGACCAGAAAGGACAATGATCAATGTTGGAAGGGATGTGGGAAATCTGGGACACTAATGCATTGTTGGTGGAGATGTGAACTCATCCAACCTTTCTAGAGAGAAATTTGGGATTATGCCCAAAGGGCAACAAAAATGTGCATACCCTTTGATCCAGCAATGCCACTACTGGGCCTATACTGTGATGACATCATGAAAAAGGGTAAAAACATAACTTGTACAAAAATATTCATAGCAACTCTGTGGTGGCAAAGAATTGGAAATCAAGTAAATGTCCTTCCATTGGGGAATGGTTTAGCAAACTGTGGTATATGTATGTCATGGAACACTATTGTTCTATTAGAAACCAGGAAGGATGGGAATTCAGGGAAGCCTGGAGGGATTTGAATGAACTGATGCTGAGTGAGATGAGCAGAACCAGAAAAAAACACTGTACACCCTAACAGCAACATGGAGGTGATGATCAACCTTGATGGACTTGCTCATTCCATCAGTGCAGCAATCAGGGACAATTTGGGGCTGTCTGCAATGGAGAATGCCATCTGTATCCAGATAAAGAATTGTGGAGTTTGAACAAAGACCGAAGACTATTAGCTTTAATTTAAAAAAGCCATTATCTAAGAAAATCTGTTATCTTATTATGTAATTTTGCTATCTCTTATACTTTATGTTTTTTCCTTAAGGATATGATTTTTCTGTCATCACATTCAACTTATATCAATGTATACCATGGAAACAATGTAAAGACTAACAGACTGCCTTCTGTGGAGGGTGGGGAGAGGGAAGCAAGATTAGAGGGAAAATTGTAAAACTCAAAATAAATAAAATCTTTCTTTTATTTAAAATAATTCTGAATGCAGAAAAAAGAATTGTCTTTGATTATTGTACTGCTGAAATGAACAAGTCCATAAGAATTGATCATCATTCAGTGTTGCTAGTGTATATAATGTTCTTCTGGTTCTGCTTGTCTCACACAGCATCAATTCATGCAAGTTTTTCCAGACTTATCTGAAATCCCATTCCTCATGATTTCTTTTTTCTTTTTTTGTATTAAAATTCTTTTAGGTTTTTGCAAGGCAGTGGGGTTAAGTCACTTGCCCAAGGTCACACAGCTAGGTAATTAGTAAATATCAGAGGTCGATTTTGAACTCAAGACCTCCTGACTCCAGGGCCAGAGCTCTATTCACTGCACCACCTAGCTGCCCCCACTATATATATCCTCATGATTTCTTAAAGAAAAATAGTATTCCATTACATACATATGCCACAGTTTGTTTAGCCATTCCCAAATTGATGAGCATTCCCTCAATTTCCAATTCTTTGCCACCATAAACAGAGCTGCTATGAATATTTTTGTACATGTGAGATTTTTACCCTTTTTGTGATCTCTTCAGGATACAGACCCAGTAGTGGTATTGCTGAATTAAAGGGGATGCACATTTTTATTACCCTTTGGATATAATTCCAAATTGCTCTCCAGAAGGGTTGGATCAATTCACAACTCCACTAACAAAATATGTGTTTAAGTTTTTACATATCCCCTCCAACATTGATCATTATCCTTTCTAAAACATATTAGCCAATCTGAGAGTCATGGGGTGGTATCTCAGAGATGCTTTAATTTGTATTTCTCTAATCAATAATGATTTAGAGCATTTTTTCATATGACTATAGATAGGTTTGATTTCTTTTTTGGAGAATTGTCTTTACATAGCCTTTTACTATTTATCAATTCCAGAATGACTTGTTTGTTTTTTTCCCTAAATTTGACTCAGTTCTCTATATATTTTAGAAATGAATCCTTTCAGAAACACTAGTTGTAAAAAATGTTTCCCAACTTAAGGCATTCCTTTTAATCTTAGTTACAGTGGTTTTCTTTGTGTAAAACCCTTTTAATTTAATGTAATCAAAGTTATCCAGTTTTTTTATAATGTTCTCTAACTCTTCTTTGCTCATAAACTGCTCCCATTTCCATAGATCTGACAGGTAAACTATTCCTTGTTCTTCTAATTGGCTTATAATATTACCTTTTATGTCTAAATCTTGTACCCATTTCAACCCTGTTTTGGTATAGGGTGTGAGTTATTGGTCTATGCCTAGTTTCTGCCATACTGTCTTCCAGTTTTCCCAGCAGTTTTTATCTGAGTGAGTTTTTATTCCAGAAGCTGGAATCTTTGGGTTTATCAAACAGCAGATTACTATAATCATTCCCTGTTGTCTCTTTTGCACCTCATCTATTCCACTGTTCTACCACTCTATTTCTTAGCCAGTACCAAACAATTTTGATGACTGATGCTTTATAATACAAATTAAAATCTACCAGTCATCTTTTTTTTTAGGATTTTGCAAGACAAATGGGGTTAAGTGGCTTGCCCAAGGTCACACAGCTAGGTAATTATTAAGTGTCTGAGACCAGATTTGAATCCAGGTACTCCTGACTCCAACGCCGGTGCTTTATCCACTACGCCACCTAGCCGCCCCCCAGTCATCTTTTTGCAAGGTTTTGAGTTTTACATTTTTCTCCCTCCCTCTTCCTCCCCCCTCCCCCGACAGAAAGTAATCATGATAGATGCTCTACATTTTATCATCATGCTAAACACAGATCCATATTGATCATTTTGTGAAAGAAGAATCAAATCCAAACAGAAGGGGAAAAAACCATTAGAGAGAAAAAATGATATGATACACAAGGCAACTTTTAAAAATTGAAGATAGTAAGCTTTGATCTTCATTTAAAACTCCTCAGTTCCTTCTCTGGATATGGATGGTATTTTCCAACACAAGTTTTTAAAAATTGTCTTTAATTATTGTACTGCTTAACTGAACAAGCCAATCATAGTTGATCATGTGTATAATGTTTTTTTCTAGTTCTGCTCATTTCATTCAGCATCAATTCAGGCAAGTCTTTCCAGGCTTTTCTGAATGCTGTCCCTCATGATTTCTTTTTTATTGTTGTTGGGTTTTTTTGCAAGGCAGTGGGGTTAAGTGACTTGCCCAAGGTCCCACAGCTAGGTAATTCTTTTTTTTTTTAGGTTTTTGCAAGGCAAACGGGGTTAAGTGGCTTGCCCAAGGCCACACAGCTAGGTAATTATTAAGTGTCTGAGACCGGATTTGAACCCAGGTACTCCTGACTCCAGGGCTGGTGCTTTATCCACTATGCCACCTAACTGCCCAGCTAGGTAATTATTAAGTATCTGAGGTTGGATCTCCACTCAGGTCCTGACTCCAGGGCCAATACTCTATCCATTTTGCTACCTAGCTGCCCCGTCTCATGATTTCTTATAGAACAATAGGAGCGCTAAATATTTCTCGAACTATTTCAGTTGTTCTTTATTTTTCTAAGGAACACTTTGTAACTGAATCTATACAACTCTTTCATGTACTTTGAGAGGTGAACCCCCAGATGTTTTTTACATTTTGTAATACTTTGGAATGGGATCTCTCTGTTATTGCTTTTTGTGCTTTGTTATTATTATAATATTGAAATACCATTGATTTTTGAGCTTTAGTTTGTAGCCTGCAACTTTGCTGAAGTTATTAATTGTTTTAGTGTCTTTGTTCATTTCCTAGGATTTTCCAAGTTACATCATATCAGCAAACAGAAAATCCCCCCTTTACCTATCTTTATTGCTTTAACTTTTTCCACTTGTCTTATTGTTGTTGCTAACACTTACAGAACTATATGAAATAATAGTGGGGAGAGTGAGTATCCTTGCTTCACTCTAGTATTTATTGGAAAAGCTTCTAGTATATTCCAATTGCAGAAGATGCTTATTATTAGTTTTAGATAGATTCTTTTTATGATATCTGAAAAAAGGTTCCTCTATGTTTATACTTTTTTAGGATTTCAAAGGCCTTTTCTGCATCTATTATATGATCATGTGATTTTGGATGTTTTGGTTTTTAACATAACTAATTATGTTGACTATTTTTCTAATTTTAAGCCTTCCTTCTTCCTTGGTTTAAATCCCTCTTAGTCATAATGAGTGATTTCTTGGAGAAATCACTGTAGTCTGTATGATATGATTTAAAATTTTTAGTGTTCAATAATGATATTGGTTTGTAATTTTCTTTCTAAGTTTTATCTTTCTCTGGTTTAGGTTTTAGGGCTATGTTTGTCTCATAAAAGAATTATAGTAGGGTGCTTTCTTTCTCAATTTTTAAGAATAATTTGTGACAAAAGCAAGATGGCAGTGTAAAGGCACTCCCCCAAACTCCCCCAAGCTGTCCCCCAAACTTCTCCAAATTAAATAATGATTTTAACCAAATTCTAGAGTAGCAGAACTCACAAAAAGACTGAGTGAAAGAATTTTCCAGCCCAAGACAACTTGGAAGATGTGTGGGAAGGGTCTGCAGCATGAGGGTTAGAAAGTACCAGCAGAGCAGCCTGGATGTCATGGAGCAAACTGACTCTACACATCCAGGAACAGCCCATAGGGCATCTGAGTCCCTGGGGGCACCTGGGTCAGTAGCAGTGGTGGTGGCTTCCAGACCTCTCATCCCAGGGATTTCCAAGGACAATTAGGAAAGTCAGCAGAAAAGCTCTACTGCACCAGAGTGAGAATGGAGTCCAGTCCAACACAGGCCTCAGCACAGATTCAACCTTGGGAACCAGGAGCAAGCCTGGGGAGCCACTCAACTGCTGCTTCCAGAGAATTCAACTCAAGGACAGGATAAGGGGGCCAGGAGAGTTTGCAGAGGTCTCTCTCCTATCCTTGAGGTAGAACTCTGTTGCTTCATCCATACTCAGATCTGGGTCCTAATCTCGAGCCCCAGTTTCAGGAAAAGGAGCAGAAGCACAACAGAGCTTACTACCTGCAGTAGAACAGGGATCCTCTTCACAGTTCCAGGGCAGAAAGGAGTGCTGGTGGTCATCCACAGACCAGAGCACAGGCCCAAGAGAACAGTCAGAGCCTCTCATAAGCCTTGGAGGAATTGGGAATTTGCAGTTCCCTGGGGTTGCCCCTGAAAACAGTTGCAAAACCCCTCAAAAGATTGGAACATTGCTTTCTCCATCCTGAAAGCAGAGCCCCACCTTAACAAAGAGTTAAAATTACGTCTTAGGATGGGGAAATGAGCAAACAACAGAAGAAAAAGAATCTGACCATAGACAATTACTTTGGCCCTATGGGGGATCAAAACACTGACTCAGAAGATAACAAAGGCAAAGCTTCTGCATCCAAAGCCTCCAAGAAAAAAATATGAATTGATCTCAGGCTATGGCAGAGCTTACAAAATATTTTGAAAAGTAAGGGAGGTAGAAGTAGAGGAAAAAGCAGAAAGAGAAATAAGAGTGATTCAAAAAGATAATGAAAACCAAGCCAGCATTTTGGTAAAGGAGATACAAAAAATACTCAAGAAAAAAACAACTTAAAAACCAGTTTGGGAAAAATGAAAAAAGCAATCCAAAAGGTCAGTGAGGAGAAGAATTCCTTAAAAAAAGAATTGGACAGTTGGAAAAGGAGATTCAAAAGCTCTTTGAAGAAAATGATTCTTTCAAATGTAGAATGAACTAAGGGAAATCGATGACTGTGAGAAATCAAGAGACAATAAAACAAAACCAAAAGAATGAAAAACCAAAAAATGTGAAATCTCTCATTGGAAGAACAACTGACCTGGAAAACAGATCCAAAAGAGACAATTTAAAAATTATTGGGCTACCTGAAAGCAAAAGCCATGACCATTAAAAAAGCCTAGATGTCCCTTTTCAATAAATAATCCAGAAAAACTGCCCTGATATTCTTTAACCAGAGGATAAAATAGAAACAAAGAATCCACCAATCACCTCCTGAAAGAGACTGCAAAATGAAAACTGCCAGGAATATTATAGTGAAATTCCAGAACTCCCAAGTCAAGGAGAAAATATTACAAGCAACCAGAAAGAAGCAATTCAAATATCATGGTGTTACATTCAGGACAGCACAAGATTTAGTAGCTTCTACACTGAGGGCTCGTAGGGCTATGATATTCTGGAAGGCAGAAAACATTAGATTACAATCAAGAATCAACTAACCAGAAAAATGGAGCATACTCTTTCAGGGGAAAAGATGGAACAATGGGATGGGGGAGGGAAAGGGGTGTAGATGATAGAAGAGAGGGAAGATCATAGGAGAGGGTAATCAGACACAACACACTTTTGATGAGGGGCAGGGTGAAAGGAGAGAGAAAGAATAGAATAAATGGGAGTGGGGGGAATAAGATGAAGGGAAATACAGCAACTGTGGGAGAGAAATATTGAAGCAATTTCTCTGATGGACTTAAGATAAAAATGCTATCTACCCCAAAGACAGAGCTAATCATATCTTGAATACAGACTGAAGCATACTTTTTTTTTCTCATTTTATTTTTCATAAAGTTCCTCTTTCTTTGTTGGGGGGTGGGATTATGTTTGCTTTTACAACAAGGCTATTGTAGTAATGTTTTTCAAGGCTACACATTTAATTTTTTTTTAACTTAAGGCAATGGGGTTGTGATTTGCCCAAGGTCCCACAGCTAGGCAATCATTAAGTGTCTGATGTCAGATTTGAACTCAGGTTCTCCAGACTCCAGGGCTGATGTTCTATCCATTGCACTACCTAGCTGCCCCAAGGCTACACATTTTTAACCTACACCAAGTAATTTGCTTTCTCAATGTGGGGAGTGGGGTGGGAGGAAGGGAGAGAATTTGAACTCAAGGTTTTGGAAGTAAATGTTGAATCTTGCTTTTGCATGTAGCTGGGGGGAATTTTAAAATATAATAACTAAAAAGAGGCATTAGAAAAAAAAGAATGAAGGACAAATATCAACATCAGAGTACAAACAACACCACTTCCTATTGATTCTATATATATCTTATGTGAACTTAATTATTTTTATGTTATCTTTTCCATTAGAAAGTGAGTTTTTTTAGGCTTTTTCAAGGCAATGGGGTTAAGTGGCTTGCCCAAGGCCACACAGCTAGGGCATTATGAAGTGTCTGAGGCCGGATTTGAACCCAGGTCCTCCTGACTCCAGGGCCGGTGCTCTATCCACTGCACCAACTAGCTGCCCCAGAAAGTGAGTTTCTTGAGGAAAAGGACCATGTGTTTGTCTTTCTTTGTATCAGTTGAACTTAGTAGATTGCTTAGCAAATAATAAACCCTAAATAAATGCTTATTAACTTCAAGACACCTCCCCCAAAAAGTGAATGTTGAAAACTATCTCTACATGTAATTAGAAAAAATTAAAAATGCTATAAAAAAGAAAAAAGAATAATTTGTAAAATATGGGTACTAAGTATCCTTTAAAAGTTTGATAGAAGGGGCAGCTAGGTGGCATAGTGGATAGAGCACCGGCCCGGGAGTCAGGAGTACGTGGGTTCAAATCCGGTCTCAGACACTAAATGATTACCTAGCTGTGTGGTCTTGGGCAAGTCATTTAACCCCATTTGCCTTGCAAAAACCTAAAACAAACAAAAAATAAGTTTGATAGGAATTTTTTGCAAATCTACCAGAACAAGGAATTTTTCTTCTTTAGTAGTTCCTTTATAACTGGATCTATTTCCTTTTATGAAATCAGGTTATTTAAGATCTCTATATTTCTGAAAGTACCTATTTCTTTTGTGTCCTTTATTTTGTTACCATGCACCTCTGCATAATGTTCTAAATATTTTAATTTCTTTTAGGTTTGCTGTAATTGCACCTGGTTTATTTGCTATTGTATTGATTTGATTTTCTGCTCTCTTCTTTGTAATCTAACAGCTATCTAACTTACAGGGAATATTGATCCTATAAAATGGAGAGCCAAGTAGAAATTCTTGAAATTTGAAATTTATACTTGAAAAATAACTTGGAAGATTTGAACAAGAAAGACCAATCTGAAGTCATGGAGGCAAAGCAAATAAAGAAGTAATGGAATGAATAGAACTTTTGATGGCTTTAACCAAAGAATGGAAGTTAGAATTTGAAACCTGGAAAGTATAAAGCAATAATAAGGCAGGAGACAAAAAGGGTGGAGGAGGAGCTACCACAGAGGAGGCTCCAGCACTAGGGTACCAGGGAATACCTGAAAGAAAATCCTTAATAAAGGAGGGTATGGAAATAGCTTCCATTTTAGCCTTAGCATGCTAACGATAGTATTAGTTAATAAAGGTCAACAGAAGGAACTACTAAAAGATAGTCCTACTATATCCATTTTCACTATTGACAGAATTTATATATATCTTTCAAGGAGGAAATCCTGTGACAGTGAAACAGATTACCACATTTCTACAAATGAACCAGCACTAGATAAATATTTGGTAGTAACATTTGCCATTTATTCCTTGTTATGTCACTTTTTAGCCAGTTAGCAACAGTTTTGATTACAATTTTTTAAAACCTTTGGCTTGCTGATTCTCTTAAACTCAGGCTTTCATGGCAATGTTTAAAGATATTTTATTTTTCAGAAGGTCTTACTGAGTTGTGATATTTTGATATTGACGCCATTCAGTCACTAATATTCATAGGAACATAAACAGTAATTCTGGAATGTTTTCTTTTTCTTCTTAAAGTATTATTGATGCTTTTTATTCTTTTTCCACAGAATAAAAATTAGAATTTTCTATTACTCCCATTTCTTGAACTTCCTTCACTGCCATATAAATCTCCCTTGTCACAAAGAAAACCAATTCGGTAAAAACAGTCATCATAGTATCTAATGGTATATTCAGCATTCTGCATCCATAGGCTTCCACTTTCCTACTTAGAGGTAAGAGCTGAGTTTCATGTTCTGTCTTCTGAAATTAATAGTAATTATTATCTTGCTCCTGATTTTTCCTACCTTTCTTTTTTAACTAATTATAACTTCATTGAAAATCTGTGCTATTTGGATGGAAAAATTCCATCAAAAATTAACTTTATTTTGTTCTAATAATTATGACACAGCTGAGCTTAAAGTCTAAATTTTATTTATTATAAGGCAAAATAAATTTATTTTTAAAAATCTGTGCTATATCTCTTTCAGATTTATGTCTTCCTTTTATTTTGTTTTGTTTTGTTTTTGGGGGATTGCTTTTAGTTTTCTTTGATTTAGACATTTTTTATCTAGTCATTCTCTTGAAGTTCTCCTTTCTCTTTTGTATTTCCAATTTCCTTTTAAATAAGGACGCTTATTTGTTGCTTTAATATAATTCTTTAAATATTTTACTTTCATCATTTACAATTATCTTTTCTATTCTATTTCTATTATATCGTCATTGATATGGAAAAGATGTTCAAGTCAATCAGGATCTTTCAGAACTTCTCTAGGAATTTTTGATTTTGAATTTGACATTGCTTTTTTACAACTAACCTATAGTTAATTTAATTGAGAGTAAAACCAAAGTTTAAAAAATTAAAGCAACTGTTCCTTTAAAAAAAGGTTTTGGCAATAGTCCAGACAAATGGTAATGGGGACTTATGTGAGGGTAGTAGTAGTGGGAATAGGAAAGAAAGAGGTGCTAACATTGCTACAAAATTGGCAAGACTTGGCAGATAATTGGCCCGGAGTAGGGAGGGTAAGATAAGCGTTGAAGGTAACCCCAAGGTTGTAAACATAGGAGGCAAATTGAGAGAATCTCCTTTTTCCTCCAAGTCAACCCACTGATAACCTGCTTTGGGTCATGTTGAGTTAGAGGTGCTGGGAGGCTTCTGGGTTGAGATCTCCTCTAGGTAACTAGAAATATAGGTTTAGAGTTCGGAAGAGAAGTCAGGGCTAAAAATAAAAATTTGAGAATCAACTACATAGGTGTGGTAATTGAAGCTGTGAAAGAACGCAAAAGGAAGACTAGGAGAAAGAACAGAAGAGGCCCATATTAAAGTGTCTTCCCATTTCCCTACTAGTTTAAGTTTTACAAAGCACTTTCCTTCCAACAATGCTGAGAGAAAGGTGGTGCAGAGGTTTATCTCAGTATTGGGTTTTTTTAGGGTTTTTTTTTTTTTTGCAAGGCAATGGGGTTAAGTGGCTTGCCCAAGGCCATCCAGCTAGGTAATTATTGTCTGAGGCCACATTTGAACCCAGGTACTCCTGACTCCAATGCCAGTGCTTTATCCACTATGCCACCTAGCCGCCCCAGTATTGCTTTTTTTAATTAAAAATTTCATTTATTTTGTTTTACAATTTTTTAGAAAGATTTTATTTATTGTTTTACAATTTTCCCCTTAATCTTGCTTCCCTCCTCCCACCCCCCACAGAAGGCAATTTGCCAGTCCTTACATTGTTTCCATGGTATACATTGATCTAAGTTGAATGTGATGAGAGATAAATCATATTCTTTTTTTTTAGTTTTTTTTTTTTTTGCTAGGCAATAGGGTTAAGGGGCTTGCCCAATGCCACACAGCTAGGTAATTATTAAGTGTCTGAGGCCACATTTAAACTCAGGTACTCTTGACTCCAGGGCTGGTGGTCTATTCACGGTGACACCTAGCTGCCTCATTCCTTTTTTTAATTAAAGATTTTATTTATTTTGAGTTTTACAATTTTCCCCATCTTATTTCCCTCCCCCACCCCCCACCCCCACAGAAAGCAATTTGTCAGTCTTTACATTGTTTCCATGTTGTACATTGATCCAAATTGAGTGTGATGAGAGAGAAATCTTGGTATTGTTAATAAGGAATCTGAAACACTAAAAAGGTCCAAGTGACTTTTGACCCAATGAGTCCAACTCCATCATTTAATATTTGAGGAAACTGAAGCATAAAGAGATCACACAGTTAGTTGTTTGTGGCAGAAATCAAACTAGGATCTTCTCGACTCCAGGTGTGTGGTTCATTCAACTACACCACCTGATAAGTGATTTGCCCACACAACTATTAAGTGACCAAAGTGAGATGTGAACCCAAGTCTTCAAATGACCAAGCCCTTCTACTCTATGCTTTGCCTCCCAGAAAATGGCTAGTACATACCTAACCCTCAGACCCTCTGAAGCTATGGGAACTTTTAATACCCCATAGAGTGATGGCAAACTCAGATAGAAACAGGTGCCACTAATCTGTCCATATTAATTTAAATTTTCAAATGTAATATGATCTGGGTTTTGTATTTTTATTTTTTTGTCAAACATTTCCCGATTACGTTTTAATCTGATTCAGGCTGTACTTGAGAGTGTTGTGGCCATATGTGACTTGTGGAAGCCATGTGTTTGACACCTCTGTGCTGAAACTTCAGCTCATTGTATAATGATGGGGGGGGAGACAGAGGTGCTGGAGTACACATAAATTAAACATAGCAATCAGGACCATGCACCTTCTTTAAAGAAACCTCTTTCAAGGCCATCTGAATCAACAGGGTTCAATAGATCTCAGAACTCAGGGCTAGAGATAAAGATTTAGGAATCGTCTGCATAGATGTGGTAGTTGAAGAAGAATGCATGAGATTACCAACAAGAGGACTAGGAGAAAAAGCAGTAGGTCCAGGAAGGACCCTTGGTGAACACTCATATTAAAGTACCAAGGATAATAACTCCCCTTTCTCTAGTGCTTTAAATACTGAAATTCTGAGCTTGATGTTATAGGGTTTATTATTCATCATTTGGTTCACATTATCTGGCTTTTATGATCATTTTATTATTTTTTGTTTTTTAAATTAAATTTTTATTCATATTTTTCTTTTTCAATTGATATTTTATTTTTCCAGATATATGTTATGAAAGTTTTTCAACCTTCATCCATATGCATACACATATTTTTAAGTTACATAATTTCCTTCCATCCTCCCTTCCTACCCCACTCCCCTCAGCGACAAACAGTCAGGTGAATATTAGACATATACATTTGTGTTAAACAAGTTTGCAGATTAGTCATTTTTGGCATGAGGAATTAGGATTAAAGGAAAGAAATACATAAGAGAATTTTTTTAAAAAAGTGAATGTAGTGTTCATCAGATTCTGAAGGGTTTGTTTCATTTTGTTTTGTTTTATTTTACTTTCTCTGGATGGAGATGGCTTTGCCCATAGCCAGTCTAATAATGTTGCCCTAACTCTCCAAACTGCTGAGAGGAGCTACTTCCATCAAGGTCGATCAACTCAAAATGCTGTTAATGTGTTGAGTATTCTTGGTTTTGCTCCCTTCATTCAGCATCAGATCCCATAATTCCTTTCATGCTTCTCTAGAGTCTGACCATTTATGGTTTCTTATAGAATAATATTCCATAACATTCATATACCATAACTCATTCAGCTATTTCTCAATTGATGGATCCCCTCTCAATTTCCAATTTTTTGCCACTACAAAAAGAGCTGTTATGAATACTTTGGAAACATGTGCAATTATGTTAAACATATTTATTTCCACTCTGTGATCTTCTTATGATGCTTTTTAGAATTTTGTAACTTCAGGTGACTTCCTTCCTCTGAGGAATGCAAATGAACTAAAACTTTTTTGGAGAATATATATATATATATATTCATAAACACATAACCATTTCCTCATCACCCTCTTATTGGAAATTCATATTAAGCTTAAGTATAAAAAGGGAAAAACATTTGAATATAGAAGATTCAATATAAAATCATGAATTCTTATTTCAAACTGTATATTTTTAATAGTATTTTGTTTTTTTCCAATTACATGGAAAGATAGTTTTCAACATTCATTTTCTTTTTTTAATTGCTTTTTATTTTTTTATTTAAGGCATTGGGCTTAAGTGATTTGCCCAAGGTCACACAGCTAGGCAATTATTAAGTCTCTGAGGTCAAATTTGAACTCAGGTCTTCCTGACTCCAGGACCAGTGCTCTATCCATTGCCACCTAGCTGCCCCTCAACATTCATTTCATTTTTTTAAGAAAGATTTAATTTATTTTGAGCTTTACAATTTTCCCCCCATTCTTGCTTCCCTCCCCTCACCCCCCACAGAAGGCAATTTGTCAGTCTTTACATTGTTTCCATGGTATACATTGATCTCAGCTGAATGTGATAAGAAAGAAATCATATTCTTAAGGAAGAAAAATAAAGTATGAGGTAGTAAAATTACATAATAATATAATGCTTTTTTCCCCTAATTTGATGGTAATAGTCTTTGGTCTTTGTTCAAAGTCCATAATTCTTTCTCTGGATACAGATGGTATTCTCCATTGCAGATAGCCCAAAATTGTCCCTGGTTGTTGCACTGAAGGGATGAGCAAGTCCATCAAGGTTGATCATCACTCCCATCAACATTCATTTTCTATAAGATTTGGAGATCCAATTTTTTTTCCCTCCTTCCCCTATTACCTCCCCAAGATGGCAAGCAATCTCATACAGGTTAAACATGTGCAATTATGTTAAACATATTTATTTCCACTCTGTGATCTTCTTATGATGCTTTTTAGAATTTTGTAACTTCAGGTGACTTCCTTCCTCTGAGGAATGCAAATGAACTAAAACTTTTTTGGAGAATATATATATATATATATTCATAAACACATAACCATTTCCTCATCACCCTCTTATTCTCTGGAAAAAAGGGAGGCAGGTGGCAAAGTCTAACCTCCATTCTAACCCCCATTCTCTGTCCCCTCACTGCCCACTGCCTTATTTCCTTTTTTTGGTTTTTGCAAGGCAATGGGATTAAGTGACTTGCCCAAGGTCACACAGTTAAGGAAACATTAAGTATCTGAGATCAGATTTGAACTCACGTCCTCCTGATTCCAGGGCCAGTGCTCTAGCCACTGTACCACCTAACTGCCCTGACTCCCTTATTTATAATCTTGGAAACTTTTTCCCCCCATACCCTCCATGTCTCACTCTAAAGTTTCCCATCTCTTCCAGTGTGCTTTCTAGAATGCCTGCTTCATAGGTAATAAATTAGCTTTAATCTTAAACCTTTTTCTCTCATATGCATTCCATCTTATACTCCCTGAAACCTGGCTCCCTACACAGCTTCCCTGACCACCTTTCCAGTACTGGTTATTCTTTCACTCTTAACCATAATTCATTGGACTGTGATAGTGGTTCTGCTGCTCAACAACTGTATGACCTTGAGGAAGCCATTTATTCCCTCTGAACCTAGGAAAATGAAGGGTTTGGACTAGTGGATTCTTAGAGTCCCTTAAAACTTCAGACATAAGTAGCAGTAACAGTGCATTACTTTCCATCCTAGCCTATGTATTAGATACATATATCAATGAAGGATAAATCACACATTGCATAGAAACATGCAGGAATCTAGGTAGTACTTTGGATAGAGCACCCCTCCCTGGAGCTAGGAGGACCTGATGTCAAATAGCTGTGTGACCTTGGGCAAGTTATTCAGCTCTGATTGCCTCGGGGAAAAACACATAACAAAGATAACACCTAGCAAATGTTGCCATTGCATACAATTCACACATTCCATTCCATCCCCTCCAGCATCAAGCATGATATAGGTAAATGAGCGACTACCTCTTCTATCATTCCTTAAGCTTCCCAAGTAAACTTGATTATTAGCCAAATAGACTTGGCACTTCTGCCATTTCCTGAGCATTCCTGTGGGTGACCCAGGCTAACCATAAATCTCCACAGGCCTATTGGCCTATTGCTCTATAATAATAATAATAATAAAAATAGATTGAATTTAGTGCTTTAAGGTTTGCTAGACACTTTCCCTGTATTATCTTATTTGATCCTCACAACAACTCTCTGAGTTAGGTACAGGTATTAGTTAGCAGCAGAACTCAGTTCTAACTTTGGCATTGCTTCTTCTCTACCAAATAGCCCCTTAGAGACTGTAGAATGATGTAGAATGATGTAATGTCAGAGTTGGCAGAGTCAGCTAGCCATATCTCCATTTCCTTGTCTACTCTCTCTGTTTTCTGACTCTTGCTTAGAACTGTCTTCCTTGATCAGTTTTTTGGCCTCTGATATCTCTAAACAAAATATCTACCAAGTTATAGAAGGAAGCAATCTAATAGTCTTCTGATGACATGGCATTCCTGGCCACTCTTTCCAACCCTGGTTGTTTTTTCACTTATACCCCTGACTCATTGGTAGGAACTGGGTAGTTGGAATATTTTTTGCTCCTCTTTGTCACTTCCAGACTCTTCACTCTATTCTTGTCATTTAATAACTCCTCCTTTGAGGTTCATTCAAACCATCTTTATCACCCAATCAAAATTCTGATTGATATTATATACCAATCTCTAGGATATACTTTCTTCAGTGAGTTCAGTGACTGGCTCACTTTTTTGCCTCCCCACTCTCTACCTTGAGCTTATCATCACTCACAAGAATTACACTTGCATGTTTACACACTGAAATTCTTTTATATGATCATAATCTATCTTCAACCTCCCCCTTGGCCTTGCAAGAGCAAACTGTATCCTTTGTCCTCACGATGAGCTCCAATTTCTGTTCTTTCCCAGACCATGACTGCCATCCTGGATATATTCTACTCCATCATCTTGACCAATTCAGCTTGTTCCCTTTTCTTATCAAAGATTTTGCCCTGTTAAGCTTCAGTCTTGGATACTTCTAACATCCACTGCCTTCACATGCTGCTAAACCAAACTGAAGAAAATCATAAGACCATGCTTACTCCAAATTTATGTTACATGATGCTTCTATGGTGGCAAGTCAATCCTTTGATACTTTCCTACTTGATTTACTCTCTAATTCATCACAGCAGCTATTTCAAACCATTTCATCCCACTTCAAGCCTCCCAAGGTTCACCCTCTTTTAGCTGAGAAGCTCGCCTTATTTCATTAACAAATTTGAAACCATTTGCCAAAAGCACCCCTTTCAGGGCAGCTAGGTAGTGCAGTGGATAGAGCACTGGCCCTGGAGACAGGAGGACCTGAGTTAATATTCGACCTCAGACATTTAATAATTGCCTAGCTGTGTGACCTTGGGCAAGTCACTTAATCCCATTGCCTTCAGCAAATTAAAAAAACTCTAAAAAAAGAGCTCCTTTTTCTCCCCTCGTCCCCATCTCACATCAGTCAGATGCCTTCTGCTGTTATCTACTCCCCTTATCTGGTGAAGATGTGATCCTTCTCCTTGCCACAGCAAACCCTTCTATATGTATTAGTAATCCTGTTCCATTCTATAGTCTTAGCAAATTTCCCCCTCTAACATCCCTATTCTCCTACTAATCTCGCCTTTCCCAGTCTATTGGTAGCTTCTGCTCTGCCTACAAATATGCCAATGACTCCCTCATCCTAAAAAAGAAAGCCCTTAGTGATCTGTCCATCCTTACTAGGATTCTATATCTCTCCTTCCTTTTTTTTGGCTAAACTCTTTGACCTACAGTCACCCAAATTTTCCTTGTATCCTTTCTTCTCCACCTCCCAGACCCTCTCCCGTATAACAAAGAAAATTTTTAAAGGAAAAAAGAGGAAAGATAAGCAAAATCAAACAATACATTAAAAAATTTGAAAATAGCATGCAATTCTCCATACCCATGATCTTTCCACCTCACAAGAGTGGGGCAGTGAGGAGGTATTGTCTCATATCTATTCTTTGGGGCTCTGATCTCTGTAATATTGCCAACTTCACTTTGGATTGTTTTGTGGTCCTTTTTGTTTATGTTGTAGTCAGGTCTGTAGTTTTCTTGGCTCTGCTTACTTCCCTGTACAACATCAGTTCATTTAAGTGTTTTCATCATATTCACCAGTTCTTATAACACAGGGATAGTTACATTATCCCTTATATTCATGTACTACATGTACCACAATTTATTCCCCAGTTGATGGGCATATGTTTTGTTTTCACCTTTTTCCTACTGTAAAAAGTTCTACTAGGCATATTTTAATGTACATATGGGCTTTTTTGTTGGTGACATCCTTGAAGTATATGCCAAATAGTGGAATCTCTGGATACTTGGTTGATGGTGGTTCTGCTGCTCAATAGCTGTATAACCTTGAGGAGGTCATTTACTCCCTCTGAGCCTTGGAAAATGAAGGATTTAAGGGCAGCTGGTGGTGCAGTGGATAGAGCACCGGCCCTGTAGTCAGGAGGACCTGAATTCAAATCCAGACTCAAACATTTAATAATTACCCAACTCTGTGACCTTGGGCAAATCACTTAACCCTATTGCCTTGCAAAAAACTAAAAAAATGAAGGATTTAGACTAGTGGACTCTTAGTGTCCCTCAAAACTCTAGACATCAATAGAAATAACAGTGCATTACTTTCCATTCTAGCATATATATCGGGCACATATATCAGTGAAGGGTAATATAACAGTAATCACACATTGCATAGAAACATGGGAGCAGCTAGGTGGCACACAGAATAGAGCACCCGCCCTGGAGTCAGGAGGACTGCTTACTAGCTGTGTGACCTTGGGCAAGTCACTTAACCCCACTGCCTTCCAAAAATCCCCAACAAACAAATCAAACACTTACTAGCTGTGTGACCCTGAGTGAGTCACTTAACCCTGATTACCTCTGAAAAAAGAAACATATGACATAGATAACGCCAAGCAAATGCTGCAATTGCATACAATCCACACATTACTTGCCATCACTCTAGCATGAGGTATAGCATGATTAAATGAGTAACGACCTCTTCTATATTTCCTTAAGCTTCCCAAGTAAGCTTGATCGTTAGCCAACTAGACCAATAGGTATAGTGTTAGTGGAGGTACGACTAGATGGTCCTGCCAGCTTTGACGTTATATCATTCTGCAGTCTCTAAGAGGCTATTTGGTACAGAAGAAGGAAATGCTAAAGTCAGAACTGAGTTCTGCTGCTAATTAATAACTGTACCTAATTCAGAGGGCTGTTGTGAGAATCAATAAGAAAATATATGGAAAGTATCTCACAAACCTTAATTATTTAATGGTGTTGATATTTTAGCAACTTTATATTCATAATGGTGGTACTGATTCATAGTTCTACCAATAATGCACTAGTATGTCTATCTTTCTACAATTCCTCTAGCATTGTCAATTCCCATCTTTTGTCTTCTTTGCCAGTTTGCAGACTATGAGGTGAAAACCTCAGGGTTGTTATAATTTGTATTTATATTTTTATTATTATATTATAACATAATATAACATAACATAACATAACATAACATAATATAATATAATATAATATAATATAATATAATATAATATAATCTATTTTTTGGTGTGTTCTCAAATTTGAATCTCTTCTATTAACAATTCTTTGATCATAACTTTTGGCCACTTAGCTCTTGAGGTCTTTGGTCCTATGTATTGTCTTTCAATGTGTGTATACACACATAGATATATATGAATATATGTATACACAGATAGATATGGCAAGTTCATATATCTCAAATCCAGTGAGGTTGAACAGGGAAACAGACAAGGGTACACAACATACAGAACCAAAAGAACCTAATGGGTTTTCGAGAACCAAAGATCCTCCAGTGAACAGAGTAAAAATTAATTTTGACAGAAACTGCTAGGAAAACTGGAAAGTAGTCTAGCAGATATGAGGTTCAGATCTTCATATTTTTTAGGTTTTTGCAAGGCAATGGGATTAAGTGGCTTACCCAAGGCCATGCAGCTAGGTAAGTATTAAGTGTCTGAGGTCACATTTGAACTCAGGTCCTCCTGGCTCCAGGGTCAGTGCTCTATTCACTGCGCCACCTAGCCGCCCACAAGTCACCTAGCCACCCCCACCCCACCCCCCGCCTTTTTTTTTAATTGAAATTTTCTTTGATTTTTTCCAATTACATGCAATGGTAATTTTTCAACGTTTATCAATTTGCAAATTTATGAGTTCCACATTTTTCTACCACCCTCCCCCCTTTCCATGTCAGCAAAGTCTAGTAAAATTTGTATATGTACATCATGTTTAAAATATTTACCTTATTAGTCATATTGTGAAAGAGGAATTGGAACTAAGGGGAAAAGGGAAAAACATGGGAAAGAAGTTGTTTTGTTAAAAATTAACATAGTATGCTTTACTCTGCACTCATACTTCATGGTTTTTTCCTCTGTATGTGGATGGCATTGTCTGTAGCAGGTCTCAGGATTGTCCTTGATCTCTGAACTGCTGAGAGGAGCTGCAACCATCATAGCTGATCATCTCACAATGCTGTTAATGCTCACACCATATATCAAGATAAAGTACAAAGGACTTAGATCAATTTCTTTTACACACTGAAATTATAGGAACACAGTCACTCTGAATGTAAATACAGACTAAAACAATGATAACAATTTTAATTGCTAATGGGTAAGCTCAAAGTATAGTACCATTCAATAATATACCAATCAAACTGTCAAAGGACTACCTTATGGATCTGGAAAAAATAATGAAATTCATCTAGAGGAACAAAAAGTCAAGCATCTTGAGGGAAATGTGATAAAAAGGAAGTTGGTCGAGTGGTACTAAATCTCAAAGTATTACTACTACAAAGCAATAATCATCACAATGACTTGGTATTAGCTAAAAAAATAGAGAAGTTATACAACAGAATAGATTAGGAACAAAGTATTAATGATGCAAATGAATCTAGTGTTTGAGAAATCCAAAGACCCCAGTTACTGGAGTAAAGGCTCACTATCTGAACAAAACTGCTAGTAAAAATTGGAGACACCTTACATCATTTACCAAACTCAAAATGGATATATTATTTAGGTATAAAATGTCAATCATTAATTAGAGGAACAAGAAAGAAATTGCCTTTCAGATGAGGGGAAGAGTTCATTACCAAACAAGTGATAAAGTATAGAAGATAAATAATTGTTATTCATAAAATTAAAAATTTTTACACAAACAATTTCAATGCGGCTAAAATTAGAAGGAAAATATTGAACTGGAAAAATGTTTGCATCAGGTTTCTTCAGAAAAGGATTAATTTCCAAGGTATATGAGGAACTGGTTCAAATTTTTAAGAATAAGAGCCATTTCTCAATTGATAAATGATCAAAGGATGCAAACAGGCAATTTTCTTTTTTTAATATATATTTCTTTTATTTTTAAAAATATTTTAATTATTTTGAGTTTTACAATTTTTCCCTTAATCTTACTTCTCTCCCCCCAACCCCCAACGGAAGGCAATTTGTCAGTCTTTACATTGTTTTCATGGCATACATTGATCCAAATTGAGTGTGATGAAAGAGAAATCATATCCTTAAGGAAAAAACATAAAGTATAAGAGATAGCAAGATCAGAAAAAAGATATCAGTTTTTTCCCCTAAATTTAAGGTAATAGTCCTTGGTCTTTGTTCAAAGTCCATAATTCTTTCTCTGTATACAGACGGTATTCTCCATTGCAAACAGCCCCAATTTGTTGCTGATTTGTTGCACTGATGGAATGAGTGAGTCCATCAAGGTTGATCATCACCCCCATGTTGCTGTTAGGGTGTACAGTGTTTTTCTAGTTCTGTTCATCTCACTCAGCATCAGTTCATGCAAATCCCTCCAGGCTTCCCTGAATTCCTGTCCCTCTTTGTTTCTAATAGAACAATAGTGTTCCATGACATACATATACCACAGTTTGCTAAGCCATTCCCCAATTGAAGGATATTTACTTAATTTCCAATTCTTTGCCACCACAAACAGGGCTGTTATGAATATTTTTGTACAAGTAATATTTTTACCCTTTTTTCATCATCTTTTCAGGGCATAGACCCAGTAGTGGCATTGCTGGATCAAAGGGTACACATATTTTTGTTGCCCTTTGGGCATAGTTCCAAATTACTCCCCAGAAAGGTTGGATGACTTCACAGCTCCACCAACAGTGTAATAGTGTCCCAGATTTTCCACAACCCTTCCAACAATGATCGTTATCCTTTCTGGTCATATTGGCCAGTCTGAGACGTGTGAGGTGGTACCTTAGAAATGCTTTAATTTGCATTTCTCTAATAAGTAATGATTTAGAGCAATTTTTCATATGACTATGGATTGCTTTGATCTCTTCATCTGTAAATTGCCTTTGCATATCCTTTGACCACTTGTCAATTGGGGAATGACTTTTTTTTAAAATATGACTCAGTTCTCTGTATATTTTAGAAATGAGTCATTTGTCAGAAACATTAGTTGTAA